>NC_081281.1:993390-1350923 GCF_030490865.1 Poecile atricapillus | reverse complement strand
TGGACAGAGCCGGGATCAGGGATGGGGACAGAGCCGGGACAGGATGGGGACAGAGCCGGGATCAGGGATGGGGACAGAGCCGGGACAGGATGGGGACAGAGCCGGGATCAGGATGGGGACAGAGCCGGGATCAGGGATGGGGACAGAGCTGTCACCCAGAGGCGGGGGTCCCTTACCCATGGCTGCGGCTCTGGGGGTCCCGGTGCCGGAGGAGCTGGAGCTCAGGGGCTGCTGCTGGCTCGGGGCTGCTGGAGCGGCTGTGCCGTGCCCAGGCTGCTCGCGGGGCCCTTTTATCCCGGGACAAAGGGTGGGGGGAGCTGGGCCAAGCCCAGGGAGGGGCTGCCCAGCGCTTGGGAGGTGCCGGCCCCGCGCTGCGGCTTCTCGCCGCCAATCTGGGCCCAAATCTGCTGCTCCCTGCAGCTCCCGAACCTCAGAGGCCGCCGGGCCCGCCTGATCATCCCGGCCTCACCATCCCGGCGGCTCCGCACCCGCAGCGGCCTCAGCACAGCCGGGCCCGGGGCACCCCCAAAGCCCGGCCCGAGCCTCGGGCCCAGCGGCCGCGCCCGGGGCTGGCAGGAGCTGAGCCCGCGGCAGCGCCGAGGCTGCTCCGGGATGCTGATCCTGACGGGAGGAGGAGGATCCCGGTCCCGGGGATCGGCCAGAGGCTGCTCCGGGATGCTGATCCTGACGGGAGGAGGAGGATCCCGGTCCCGGGGATCGGCCAGAGGCTGCTCCTGATGGTGCTGACAGCACCGGGCCAATCCTGACGGGAGGAGATCCCTGGGATCGGCCAGAGGCTGCTCCTGACGGTGCTGACAGCACCAGGATGATCCTGACGGGAGAATCCCGGTCCCGGGGATCGGCCAGAGGCTGCTCCTGGTGGTGCTGACAGCACCGGGCCGATCCTGACGGGAGGAGAAGGATCCCGGTCCCGGGGATCGGCCGGAGGCTGCTCCGGGATGCTGATCCTGACGGGAGGAGGAGGACCCCGGTCCCGGGGATCGGCCAGAGGCTGCTCCTGATGGTGCTGACAGCACCAGGATGATCCTGACGGGAGGAGGAGGATCCCGATCCCGGGGGTCGGCCGGAGGCTCCCGGGGATCCCGGGCTGGCCCAGCAGGGTCGCCGAGCGGGCTCTGCCCAGGGACACGACTTTGGCAGCTCGGGGACAGCGCGATGGGCTCGGGGAGCTGCTCAGGGGATCGCAGGGGACGGGGCCAGAGCCAGGGGACAGCGGGGAGCCTCAGGAAATGCAGCCGAGCCCCGCTGGGGCAGCAGCGGCAGCCGGGACACGACACGGGGCAGCACCTGCGGCACCTGGGAACATCTGGGAACAGCTGGGAACATCTGGGAACAGCCGGGAACAGCTGGGAACAGCTGGGAACAGCTGGGAATAGCCGGGAACAGCTGGGAATAGCCGGGAACAGCTGGGAACAGCTGGGATTTAGGGACTTCAGCACTGGGAATCGCACCTGGAAAGGTCACCGGGGACTGGCCCCAACCCTCCGCTCCCCCCCATCTCTCCTCGAGCACCCCCTCATTAGGCGGCTCATTAGCCCGGCCCTCATTAGCCAGCCCCTCATTAACAAGCCGCGCTGCTCCCGGTGGCTTCCCGTGCTGACGTCGCCGCGTCCCGCCCTGGCCCCGCCGGCCGCTCGCGTGTCGCCATGTCGCGATAAGAGCGCGATAAGAGCGCGATAAAAGCGAGATAAGCGCGGCTTCCGCGACGAGCCCCGGCCCCTCCGGCCCCTGCCACTCTCGGAAGGGGCTCCCTGCGGAGGTTTGGAGTGGCCACCCCTGGAGATGTCCAGAGAATTCCTGGAATTCTGCATGACGAGGGGAGGATCGGTCCCATCTTGGACACCATGATCCTGAAGGGATTTTCCAGCCTCAAAAATCCTGGAATTCCCTGAAAAGTCCCTTTAACACTTCCGCAATTATTCCAAATAATCCTGGAATTCCCTGAATGATCCCTTTAATACTTCCGCCATTATTCCAAATAATCCTGGAATTCCCTGAAAAGTCTCTTTAACACTCGGCGCAATTTCCAAACGTCAACCCCAGATCCCAACCCCCCAAAAAGGAGCAAATCCTACAAAACCCACAGCAGATAAACCTCGGGGACATCTCGAAACTCCCCTGCCGAGCCTGGCCGGGAGGAGATGAAGCTGCGGTTGATAAAGTGCAGCTGCTGATAAGAGCTGCGATTATTTCCTGCCCCTCCCTGCGCCCAGGTGAGCTCGGCTGGTTCTCCCTGTGCTCACCTGCGGTTTTCCATGAGCAGAGGTGCGGGCAGCGTCGCCCCAGCCCGGTTCGGGAAGTTTCCCGGTCTCTCCTCCTCATCCCCACTTCCCATAATCCGGGGAAAATCAGATTTCTGCCCTTCCTGACACTGCAGATCGCGTTTATCTCGCCCGATATGAAAGGGATTCAGCTGGGATCTGTCCCGCCCATAATTAAAAGCCTCGAGAGCTGGACATTCCTGCCCCGTGGACCTTTCCAGTCCCTCATCCCAAGCGGATCCAGAGGAGCAAGCTGGAATTATCCGGCTTTGGCGGCTCACCAGGGCTGCTGGCCCAAAAAGCTTCAAAGCTTTGGGAATTTTGGGATCCGGGCCAGGGCAGCGGCTCCTCCTCGCCGGCTTTTCCAGTTCTTTTTGGGGGTGCGGGTGTTCCCTGGGACGATCCCGAGGGAATCCGGGCGTTGGGATCCCCGCGGGAGGGAGGAGGACAAATCCCTTCAGGATCATCGAGTCCATGACGGGACCAGTCTCGTCATGCAGAATTGCAGGAATTCTCTGAGCATTTCCACTCCAAACCTCCCATGGAGCCCCTTCCCAAAGCTTTTCCCTTTTCCAGGAGGAAATCCCCCAATTTCTCCCCGAGTCCCCCCGGCACAGCTCGCTCGAGGCCGCTCCCTCTTGTCCCGTCCCATTCCCTGGGATCGGAGCCCAAATCCCATTTCTTTATTTCTTTATTTCTTTCTTTCCATGAGGATGCCCAGGAAAACGCCTGGAAAGAGAGGACGGAGACCGGGGGGGAAAAAAAAGTGCTGGGAATGGGGATTTGGGAATGGGAAAGGATGAAATTCCAGCTGAAGGTTTTGTCCGTGTCCCACGCCCGGAGCTGGCGGGAGAGCCGGGAATCCTCCTGAGCCCTGGAGCGGCTCGGGGATGGAATGATGGAATTGCGGGCTCGGGGATGGAATGATGGAATTGCGGGCTCGGGGATGGAATGATGGAATTGCGGGCTCGGGGATGGAATGATGGAATTGCGGGCTCGGGGATGGAATGATGGAATTGCGGGCTCGGGGATGGAATTGCGGGCTCGGGGATGGATGATGGAATTGCGGGCTCGGGGATGGGATGATGGAATTGCGGGCTCGGGGATGGAATGATGGAATTGCGGGCTCGGGGATGGAATGATGGAATTGCGGGCTCGGGGATGGAATGATGGAATTGCGGGCTCGGGGATGGAATTGCGGGCTCGGGGATGGAATGATGGAATTGCGGCCGCCCGGGGAGGAGCGGCCGGTGGGGTCCGGGGCTCGCTCCGGGATTTCGGGGGGGTTTTGGCGAGGTGTCCCCGGCCGAGGCTGGGAAGGGAGGAGGGCGAGGGTCCGAAGGGGCAGGAGATGGGCATTGGGAAGGGGATTTGGGCCGGAGGAGGAGCTGGGAGCGGCCAGCGGGGCGCGGGCAGTGGCCGGAGGGGCCGGAGGGGCCGGGGCTCGTGGTGCGGCCGCGCTTATCTCGCTCTTATCTCTCTCTTATCTCGCTCTTATCTCGCTCTTATCGCGCTCTTATCGCGACATGGCGACACGCGAGCCGCCGACGGGGCCAGGCGGGACGCGGCGACGTCAGCACGGGAAGCAATCGGGAGCAGCGCGGCTAGTTAATGAGGGGCTGGCTAATGAGGGCCGGGCTAATGAGCCGCCTAATGAGCGGGTGCTCGAGGAGAGATGGGGGGGAGCGGAGGGTTGGGGCCAGTCCCCGGTGACCTTTCCAGGTGCGATTCCCAGTGCTGAAGTCCCCAAATCCCGGCTGTTCCCAGCTGTTCCCGGCTGCTCCCGGCTGTTCCCGGCTGTTCCCAGCTGTTCCCAGCTGTTCCCAGCTGTTCCCAGGTGCCGCAGGTGCCGCAGGTGCTGCCCCGTGTCGCGTCCCGGCTGCCGCTGCTGCCCCAGCGGGGCTCGGCTGCATTTCCTGAGGCTCCCCGCTGTCCCCTGGCTCTGGCCCCGTCCCCTGCGATCCCCTGAGCAGCTCCCCGAGCCCATCGCGCTGTCCCCGAGCTGCCAAAGTCGTGTCCCTGGGCAGAGCCCGCTCGGCGACCCTGCTGGGCCAGCCCGGGATCCCCGGGAGCCTCCGGCCGATCCCCGGGACCGGGATTCTCCCGTCAGGATCATCCTGGTGCTGTCAGCACCGTCAGGAGCAGCCTCTGGCCGATCCCAGGGTTCTCCTCCCGTCAGGATCATCCGGAGGAGCCTCTGGCCGATCCCAGGGATTTGGGGGCTCCCGTCAGGATCAGCCCGGTGCTGTCAGCACCGTCAGGAGCAGCCTCTGGCCGATCCCCGGGACCGGGACCGGGATCCTTCTCCTCCCGTCAGGATCAGCATCCCGGAGCAGCCTCGGCGCTGCCGCGGGCTCAGCTCCTGCCAGCCCCGGGCGCGGCCGCTGGGCCCGAGGCTCGGGCCGGGCTTTGGGGGTGCCCCGGGCCCGGCTGTGCTGAGGCCGCTGCGGGTGCGGAGCCGCCGGGATGGTGAGGCCGGGATGATCAGGCGGGCCCGGCGGCCTCTGAGGTTCGGGAGCTGCAGGGAGCAGCAGATTTGGGCCCAGATTGGCGGCGAGAAGCCGCAGCGCGGGGCCGGCACCTCCCAAGCGCTGGGCAGCCCCTCCCTGGGCTTGGCCCAGCTCCCCCCACCCTTTGTCCCGGGATAAAAGGGCCCCGCGAGCAGCCTGGGCACGGCACAGCCGCTCCAGCAGCCCCGAGCCAGCAGCAGCCCTGAGCTCCAGCTCCTCCGGCACCGGGACCCCCAGAGCCGCAGCCATGGGTAAGGGACCCCCGCCTCTGGGTGACAGCTCTGTCCCCATCCTGTCCCGGCTCTGTCCCCATCCCTGATCCTGATTCTGTCCCCATCCTGTCCCGGCTCTGTCCCCATCCTGTCCCGGCTCTGTCCCCATCCCTGATCCCGGCTCTGTCCCCATCCTGTCCCGGCTCTGTCCCCATCCTGTCCCAGCTCTGTCCCCATCCCTGATCCCGGCTCTGTCCCCATCCTGTCCCCGCTCTGTCCCCATCCTGTCCCGGTTCTGTCCCGGCTCTGTCCCCATTCAATCCCAGTCCTGTCCCCATTCTCTCTCAGCCTTGTCCCGCCTCTGTCCCTATCCTATCCCGGTTCTCTCCCAGCCCTGTCCCCATCCAGTCCCGGTTCTGTCCCGAGCTCCCCGCGGTGCTCCGGTGTCCCCCCCGGGTGCTCCCCGCGCTGTCCCCAGGCTCCTGTCCCGGAGCTGGGCGATGGCAGCGCCACCACGAGCGCTCGCCACGGGTGCCCAGGGAGGGCCGGGCCGGGCCCGGGGCGGGGGCGGCGGTGCCGGCAGGGGCTCCGGGCTCCGGGCCGGCCTCACGGGATGCCCTCTGCTCCCGCAGACAGATGCAGAGCTCCGTGCTACGAGTACCCCTCGTGTCCCGACGTGCTGAAAGGCGAGTGCCGGCAGCGGGGCTGGGCTGACACGGGGGGATTTGGGCTGCTTGGGGGGCGCTGAGCTCAGCGTTGGTGCTGAGCCCCTTCCCCAGCGGGAGAATTGCCGGGAGATTCCCGCTGCTTCTGCCCAGGAGATTCCCCCTGAAATCCGGGAGACCCCCCTGGTTCTTGCTGGCTCCGGAGTGCCAGGGCTGGTTTGGAATGGGGGGAATTTGGGTTTGTTGGGGGCCCTGAGCTCAGCGTTTGTGCTGAGCCCCTTTCCCAGCGGGAGAATTCGCGGGCGATTCCCTCCGGTTGTTCCGGGAGATTCCCCTCGGGAATGCGGGAGATTCCCCTCTGGAATTCGGGAGATACCCCCCTGGAATCCCGGAGATTCTCCCCTGCAATCCCGGAGATTCCCCCCTGGAATGCGGGAGATTCCCACCTGGAATGCGGGAGATTCCCCTCTGGAATGCGGGAGATTCCCCTCTGGAATGCGGGAGATTCCCCCCTGGAATCCCGGAGATTCCCCCCTGGAATCCCGGAGATTCCCCCCTGGAATGCCGGAGATTCCCCCCTGGAATGCGGAAGATTCCCCTCTGCAATCCCGGTGATTCCCCTCTGGAATGCGGGAGATTCCCCTCTGGAATCCCGGTGATTCCCCCCTGGAATCCCGGAGATTTCCCCCTGGAATCCCGGAGATTCCCCCCTGGAATCCCGGAGATTCCCTCCGGTTGTTCCCGGCTCCGGAGCGGTCCCGGGGCTGCCCGGGGGGAGCGGAGGAAATGGCATCGAGCCCGCAAAGCTTTGGGCTCATTTCCGCGAGCCGCCCGCAGCTTTTCGTGTCCCGCCCGCCCTTCCCGGCGAGGTTTGAGCGCGGTTTTGTGTCCCCAGCCCCGAGGGAGGAGGTCGCCTACGTGACCTGCACCTACAGGAGCACGGGCATCGAGCAGCCCGATTTCCTGGCCACCGTGGACCTCAACCCGCGCTCCTGCCACTACGGCCAGGTACGGGCGCCTTTTGGGGAGGAGAATTGGCCCGAGCGCTGCCAGCCCCTCTCCAGGGCTCCCCAAATCCATCGCAGCCCCTTCGCAGCTCCCCAAATCCCTCCCCAGCTCCCCAAATCCATCGCAGCCCCTTCGCAGCTCCCCAAATCCCTCTCCAGGGCTCCCCAAATCCATCGCAGCTCCTCCCCAGCTCCCCAAATCCATCGCAGCCCCTCCCCAGCTCCCCAAATCCCTCTCCAGGGCTCCCCAAATCCCTCCCCGGCCCCTCTCCAGCTCCCCAAATCCCTCTCCAGCTCCCCAAATCCCTCTCCAGGGCTCCCCAAATACCTCCCCAGCTCCCCAAATCCCTCTCCAGGGCTCCCCAAACCCCTCCCCGGCCCCTCCGCCGCTCCCCGCTGCCGGGGCCGCTGGCGGGGCCGTTCCCGGCCGGCCCGGGCTGAGCTCCCTTGGCCGTGCCCAGGTGATCCAGCGCCTGCCCATGCCCAACCTCAAGGACGAGCTGCACTGCGCGGGCTGGGGCCCCGCCTGCGGCTGCTTCGAGAGCGGCGCCGCGGCCAAAAGGACCAAGCTGGTCCTGCCCGGCCTCATCTCCTCCCGCATCTACGTGGTGGATGTGGGCTCCCAGTGCCGGGCGCCTCGCATCTGCAAGGTACAGGATTCGCTCAGGGAAGGGAGGAGGGAGGGAGGGAGGGAGGGAGGGAGGGAGGGAGGGAGGGAGGGAAGGAGGGAAGGAGGGAAGGAGGGAAGGAGGGAAGGAGGGAAGGAGGGAGGGAAAGAATTCAAGGAAGGAAGGATAAAGGGAGGGAAGGAGGGAGGGAAGGAGGGAGGGAAGGAAGGAAGGAAGGAAGGAAGGAAGGAAGGAAGGAAGGAAGGAAGGAAGGAAGGAAGGAAGGAAGGAAGGAAGGAAGGAAGGAAGGAAGGAAGGAAGGAAGGAAGGAAGGAAGGAAGGAAGGAAGGAAGGAAGGAAGGAAGGAAGGAAGGAAGGAAGGAAGGATCAATTCAAGGAAGGAAGGAAGGGTGAATCCAAGGAAGGATTTTGGGATCCCGGGAAAGGCACCGAGCAGGTCGAGGCTGACATTTGCACCGCTTTGTGCAGATGATCGAGCCCGTGGATGTGTTCTGGAAGTGCAACAAGGGTTACCTGGCTACCACCCACGCCCTGCCCAACGGCGACATCCTGATCGCCAACATGGGCGACCCCGCCGGCAACAGCAAAGGTGAATTGTCCTGCCAGGATTCCCATTTCCCTGCTAGAATTCCCATTTCCCTGCCCGGATTCCCATTTCCCAGCCAGGATTCCCATTTCCCAGCCAGGATTCCCCATTTCCCCACCATCATCCCATTTCCCTGCCACCACTCCCCCCTCGGCAGTCCCGTTGCAGAGGTGGGAGCCTGGATTTGTCCCTGGCGTGTCGCAGGTGGTTTCGTGGTGCTGGACGGAGAGACCTTCGAGCTGAAGGGGAACTGGGAGAACGAGTGTGAGGTTCCCCATAGCGGCTGCGACTTCTGGTACCAAGCCCGGCACAACGTCCTGGTCAGCTCGGCCGGGCTGGCGCCCAAAGTGGCCGGGAGAGGCTTCAGCCCCGACGACTTCAAGAAAGGTTCGGGAGCCGGGGCTGGGAGCGGTGCCGGGGCTGGGAGCGGTACCGGGGCTGGGAGCCGGGGCTGGGATCGGTACCGGGAGCCGGGGCTGGGATCGGTGCCGGGAGCCGGGGCTGGGAGCCGGGGCTGGGAGCGGTGCCGGGGCTGGGATCGGTGCCGGGGCTGGGAGCGGTACCGGGAGCCGGGGCTGGGAGCGGTGCCGGGGCTGGGAGCCGGGGCTGGGATCGGTACCGGGAGCCGGGGCTGGGAGCGGTACCGGGAGCCGGGGCTGGGAGCGGTGCCGGGGTTGGGAGCCGGGGCTGGGAGCGGTGCTGGGAGCCGGGGCTGGGAGCGGTGCCGGGAGCCGGGGCTGGGAGCGGTGCCGGGGCTGGGAAATCCCGCAATTCCCGGTGTTCTTCCCCAATCCTGCAATTCCCGGTGTTCTTCCCAAATCCTGCAATTCCCGGTGTTTTTCCCAAATGCTGCAATTCCCGGTGTTCTTCCCCAATCCCGCAATTCACGGTGTTCTTCCCCAATCCCGCAACTCCCGGTGTTCTTCCCTAAACTCCTGCAATTCCCGGTGTTCTTCCCCAGTCCCGCAATTCCCGGTGTTCTTCCCCAATCCCGCAATTCCCGGTGTTCTTCCCAAATCCTCCCCTTCCCCCCCTTTCCCCCCGCGGTTCCCGTCCTTTCCCTGCCGGCTCGCAGCCGGAGCCCCTCGGGGGTGGCTCCCTGTCCCCGGGCACCCCCGAGCCTTTCCCCCCGTGTCCCGCAGGGGTGTTCGGCCGCCGCCTGAACGTGTGGAACTTGTCGTGCCGCAGCCTGACGCAGTGCTTCGACCTGGGCGAGGATTCTCTGCCGCTCAACGTGCGCTTCCTGCACAGCCCCGAGGCGGCCGAGGGCTACGTGGGCTGTGCCCTGAGCGGGGCCATCTTCCGCCTCTATAAACCCTGCGAGGCGAGTGCGAGCGCCGGCAGCGGCCCCGCGGCTGCGGGGAAGCGGCCGGGCCGGGCCGGGCCGGGCCGGGCCGGGCGAGCGCGGCCAGAGCCGGGAGCGAGGGCTCGGAGCCGGGGCTGGGGAGGGCAGCGGGACGGGCCCGCCGGGAGCGGCCCCGGAGCGGGAGCCGAGTCGGGAGCGGGGCTGGGAGAGGGGTGGGGATGATCTGGGTGTGCTCCGGATCGGCAGCCGGGATGGGGCTGGGGTGGGGATTTGGGATTTGGGATCTGGGACAGGGACGGGGATGATCCAGCAGTGCCCGGTTCGGGATTTGGGATTTGGGATTTGGGGCAGGGACGGGACTGATCCCGCAGTGCCCGGTTCGGGATTTGGGATTTGGGATTTGGGCCGGTTCCGATCCCGCAGTGCCCGGCTCGGGTTGGGGATTTGGGATTTGGGATTTGGGATTTGGGATTTGGGCCGGTTCCCATCCCGCAGTGCCCGGCTCGGGATTTGGGATTTGGGATTTGGGATTTGGGATTTGGGATTTGGGATTTGGGATTTGGGCCGGTTCCCATCCCGCAGTGCCCGGTTCGGGCTCGGCCCGGGGCTCACCGGGCTCGCTGTCCTTTCGCAGAGAGAGAACTGGGCAGTGGAGGAGGTGATCCGGATCCCGGCCAAGGACGTGTCGGGCTGGATCATGCCCAAGATGCCCGGTGCGTGCGGCCTCGGGGCTGCCAGCGCTGCTCCCTCCGCCGCTCCCGCAGCCGGGCACAGCCGGCCCGGGACCCCAAATCCCGCGGGGAGACCCCAAATCCTGAGAGACCCCAAATCCTGAGAGACCCCAGATCCTGAGAGATCCCAAATCCTGAGAGACCCCAAATCCCGCGGGGTGACCCCAAATCCTGCCTGTCCCTAAATCCTGAGAGACCCCAGATCCTGCCTGACCCTAAATCCTGAGAGACCCCAAATCCCGCGGGGTGACCCCAGATCCTGAGAGACCCCAAATCCAGAGAGACCCCAAATCCAGAGAGACCCCAAATCCAGAGAGAACCCAAATCCAGAGAGAACCCAGATTCTGAGAGACTCCAAATCATGTGAGACTCCAAATTCCGGCTGTCCCCAAATCCTGAGGGACTCCAAATCCCGGCTGTCCCCAAATTCTGCCGGAGCCTCAATCCCGACCCCCGGCTGTGCCAATCCCGCCCCCCGGCCGTGCCAGGGCCAGCTGAGGCCGGGGCCGCTCGCCCTCCCCCGGCGCTGCCCGTGGCGCTGAGCCCCGGCTGTGCCCGCAGCCTTCATCGCCGACCTCATCATCAGCCCGGACGATCGGTTCCTGTACGTGAGCAATTGGCTGCACGGGGACATCCGGCAGTACGAGCTGGCCAGGAACTGCAAGCCCCGGCTGGTGGGGCAGGTGAGGGGCAGCCCTGGGGCCGGGGGGGCCGCGCTGGGGCCGGGCAGGGCCGGGGGGAGCGGCCGGGAGCGCTCGGGGCCAGCGCGGCCCTTGAGGGGCTCGGGGATCGGGAACTGGGGTTGGGAATGGGGATTGGGAATCGGGAACTGGGGTTGGGAATGGGGAACTGGGGTTGGGAATGGGGAACTGGGGTTGGGGATCGGGAACTGGGGTTGGGAATGGGGATTTGGGGATCGGGAACTGGGGTTGGGAATGGGGATTGGGAATCGGGAACTGGGGTTGGGAATGGGGATTTGGGGTTGGGAATGGGGATTGGGGATCGGGAACTGGGGTTGGGAATGGGGAACTGGGGTTGGGAATGGGGATTTGGGGTCGGGAATGGGGATTTGGGAATCGGGATTTGGGGTTGGGAATCGGGATTTGGGATTGGGAGAAGGGTTTGAAGGATTTGGGATTGGGAGAAAGGATTTAGGATTGGGAGAAGGGATTTTGGAATGGGAAAGGGTTTGGGATTGGGATTTGGGTTTGGGATTGGGATTGGGAAGGGTTTGGGATTTGGGATTGGGATTGGGAAGGGTTTGGGATTTGGGATTGGGATTTGGGATTTGGGATTGGGATTTGGGATTGGGATTGGGAAGGGTTTGTCCCTTGCAGGTGTTCGTGGGGGGCAGCATCCTGCGAGGGGGCCCCGTCAGCGTCTGCAGGGACGAGGAGCTCAAGTGCCAGCCCGAGCCACTGGTGGTGAAGGTGAGCCCCGGGGGGCTGGGACACCTGGGCAGGGCTGGGAGTGGAGTGTGTGCTCACCTGAGTGTGTGCTCACCTGAGTGTGTGCTCACCTGAGTGTGTGCTCACCTGAGTGTGTGTGTGCTCACCTGAGTGAGTGTGTGCTCACCTGAGTGTGTGCTCACCTGAGTGTGTGCTCACCTGAGTGTGTGCTCACCTGAGTGTGTGTGTGCTCACCTGAGTGTGTGCTCACCTGAGTGTGTGTGTGCTCACCTGAGTGTGTGTGTGCTCACCTGAGTGTGTGTGTGCTCACCTGAGTGTGTGCTCACCTGAGTGTGTGCTCACCTGAGTGTGTGTGTGCTCACCTGAGTGTGTGCTCACCTGAGTGTGTGCTCACCTGAGTGTGTGCTCACCTGAGTGTGTGTGTGCTCACCTGAGTGTGTGCTCACCTGAGTGTGTGCGTGCTCACCTGAGTGTGTGTGTGCTCACCTGAGTGTGTGCTCACCTGAGTGTGTGCTCACCTGAGTGTGTGCTCACCTGAGTGTGTGTGTGCTCACCTGAGTGTGTGCTCACCTGAGTGTGTGCTCACCTGAGTGTGTGCTCACCTGAGTGTGTGTGTGCTCACCTGAGTGTGTGTGTGCTCACCTGAGTGTGTGCTCACCTGAGTGTGTGCTCACCTGAGTGTGTGCTCACCTGAGTGTGTGCTCACCTGAGTGTGTGTGTGCTCACCTGAGTGTGTGTGCTCACCTGAGTGTGTGTGTGCTCACCTGAGTGTGTGCTCACCTGAGTGTGTGCTCACCTGAGTGTGTGCTCACCTGAGTGAGTGTGTGCTCACCTGAGTGTGTGTGTGCTCACCTGAGTGTGTGTGTGTGCTCACCTGAGTGTGTGCTCACCTGAGTGTGTGCTCACCTGAGTGAGTGTGTGTGCTCACCTGAGTGTGTGCTCACCTGAGTGTGTGTGTGCTCACCTGAGTGTGTGCTCACCTGAGTGTGTGCTCACCTGAGTGTGTGTGTGCTCACCTGAGTGTGTGTGTGCTCACCTGAGTGTGAGTGTGTGCTCACCTGAGTGTGTGCTCACCTGAGTGTGTGCTCACCTGAGTGTGTGCTCACCTGAGTGTGTGTGTGCTCACCTGAGTGTGTGTGTGCTCACCTGAGTGTGTGCTCACCTGAGTGTGTGTGTGCTCACCTGAGTGTGTGCTCACCTGAGTGTGTGCTTACCTGAGTGTGTGCTCACCTGAGTGTGTGTGTGCTCACCTGAGTGTGTGCTCACCTGAGTGTGTGTGTGCTCACCTGAGTGTGTGCTCACCTGAGTGTGTGCTCACCTGAGTGTGTGTGTGTGCTCACCTGAGTGTGTGTGTGCTCACCTGAGTGTGTGTGTGCTCACCTGAGTGTGTGCTCACCTGAGTGTGTGTGTGCTCACCTGAGTGAGTGTGTGCTCACCTGAGTGTGTGCTCACCTGAGTGTGTGCTCACCTGAGTGTGTGTGTGCTCACCTGAGTGTGTGTGTGCTCACCTGAGTGTGTGCTCACCTGAGTGTGTGCTCACCTGAGTGTGTGTGTGCTCACCTGAGTGTGTGCTCACCTGAGTGTGTGTGTGCTCACCTGAGTGTGTGCTCACCTGAGTGTGTGCTCACCTGAGTGTGTGTGCTCACCTGAGTGTGTGCTCACCTGAGTGTGTGCTCACCTGAGTGTGTGTGTGCTCACCTGAGTGAGTGTGTGCTCACCTGAGTGTGTGCTCACCTGAGTGTGTGTGTGCTCACCTGAGTGAGTGTGTGCTCACCTGAGTGTGTGCTCACCTGAGTGTGTGTGTGCTCACCTGAGTGTGTGCTCACCTGAGTGTGTGCTCACCTGAGTGTGTGTGTGCTCACCTGAGTGTGTGCTCACCTGAGTGTGTGCTCACCTGAGTGTGTGTACTCACCTGAGTGTGTGTGTGCTCACCTGAGTGTGTGCTCACCTGAGTGTGTGCTCACCTGAGTGTGTGCTCACCTGAGTGTGTGTGTGCTCACCTGAGTGTGTGCTCACCTGAGTGTGTGCTCACCTGAGTGTGTGTGTGCTCACCTGAGTGTGTGCTCACCTGAGTGTGTGTGTGTGCTCACCTGAGTGTGTGTGTGCTCACCTGAGTGTGTGTGTGCTCACCTGAGTGTGTGCTCACCTGAGTGTGTGTGTGCTCACCTGAGTGTGTGTGTGCTCACCTGAGTGTGTGCTCACCTGAGTGTGTGCTCACCTGAGTGAGTGTGTGCTCACCTGAGTGTGTGCTCACCTGAGTGTGTGCTCACCTGAGTGTGTGCTCACCTGAGTGAGTGTGTGCTCACCTGAGTGTGTGCTCACCTGAGTGAGTGTGTGCTCACCTGAGTGTGTGCTCACCTGAGCCTGCTCTCACCAGTAACCCCAGTGCTGTGTCCCAGTGCCCCCAGTGCCCCCAGTGCCGTGTCCCAGTGCCTGTCCCAGTGCTCCCAGTGCCCCCAGTAACCCCAGTGCTGTGTCCCAGTGCTCCCAGTGCCCCCAGTGCCGTGTCCCAGTGCCCCCAGTGCTGTGTCCCAGTGCTCCCAGTGCCCCCAGTAACCCCAGTGCCGTGTCCCAGTAACCCCAGTGCCTGTCCCAGTGCTCCCAGTGCCCCCAGTAACCCCAGTGCCGTGTCCCAGTGCCTGTCCCAGTGCTCCCAGTGCCCCCAGTAACCCCAGTGCTGTGTCCCAGTGCCTGTCCCAGTGCTCCCAGTGCTCCCAGTAACCCCAGTGCCCCCAGTAACCCCAGTGCTGTGTCCCAGTGCTCCCAGTGCCCCCAGTAACCCCAGTGCTGTGTCCCAGTGCCTGTCCCAGTGCTCCCAGTGCCCCCAGTAACCCCAGTGCTGTGTCCCAGTGCTCCCAGTGCCCCCAGTAACCCCAGTGCTGTGTCCCAGTGCTCCCAGTGCCCCCAGTAACCCCAGTGCCGTGTCCCAGTGCCTGTCCCAGTGCTCCCAGTGCCCCCAGTAACCCCAGTGCTGTGTCCCAGTGCAAGCGCGTGTTCGGCGGCCCCGCCGCGCTGCAGCTGAGCCTGGACGGGAAGAGGCTCTACGTGACCAACTCCTTGTTCAGCACCTGGGACCGGCAGTTCTACCCCAGCCTGGTCAAGTGAGCAATTCCCGCCTGGAAAAGGCTCCCCCCGGGCCGGGCCGGGGCTGGGGAAGGGGCCGGGACCCCCCCGGGACCCCCCCGGGGCTCTCCCGGAGCCGCTCCCGGCCGAGCCCCCCCGGCCGGGGAGGGATCGAGCAGAGCCCGGGCTGAGCTCGGCCCCGAGGGGATCCGGCCCGGCCTGAGCCGATCCTGGGGGATCTGGGGAGGGAAAAGAGACCCCGATCCCATCCTGGGGAGGGAAAAGAGACCCCGATCCCATCCTGGGGAGGGAAAAGTGACCCCGATCCCATCCTGAGCCGATCCTGGGGGATCCGGGGAGGGAAAAGTGACCCCGATCCCATCCTGAGCCGATCCTGGGGGATCTGGGGAGGGAAAAGAGACCCCGATCCCATCCCGGGGAGGGAAAAGAGACCCCGATCCCATCCTGGGCGGGGAAAATTGACCCTGATCCCATCCTGAGCCGATCCTGGGGGATCCGGGGAGGGAAAAGAGACCCCGATCCCATCCTGGGGAGGGAAAAGTGACCCCAATCCCATCCTGAGCCGATCCTGGGGGATCTGGGGAGGGAAAAGAGACCCCGATCCCATCCTGAGCCGATCCTGGGGGATTTGGGGAGGGAAAAGTGACCCCGATCCCATCCTGAGCCGATCCTGGGGGATCTGGGGAGGGAAAAGAGACCCCGATCCCATCCTGGGGAGGGAAAACTGATCCCGATCCCATCCTGGGGAGGGAAAAGTGACCCCGATCCCATCCTGGGGGATTTGGGGAGTGAAAACTGATCCCGATCCCATCCTGGGGGGATTTGGGGAGGGAAAACTGACCCCGATCCCATCCCGGGGGATTTGGGGAGGGAAAAGTGACCCCGATCCCATCCCGGGGGATTTGGGGATCCAAAGCCGTCCCCGCTGCCCCCCCGGCCCCTCCTGCCAGGGCTTTTCCCCATTGCCAGGGGCAGCCGGGGGGGATCCGGAGCCGCCCCGATCCCATCCCCGCTGTCCCGGGCCGGCCCTGGCGGTGCCGGGAGCGGCTCCGGGCGGTGCCCGGGGCTCGCTGTCCCCACGAGCCGCCGCTGTCCCCGCGCAGGGAGGGCTCGGTGATGCTGCAGCTGGACGTGGACACGGACAAGGGCGGGCTGGCGGTGAACAAGAACTTCCTGGTGGATTTCGGCAAGGAGCAGCACGGGCCGTGCCTGGCGCACGAGATTCGCTTCGCCGGCGGCGACTCCAAATCCGAGATCCTGCCCTGAGCGAGCCCCGGGAGCGCCGCCCGCCCCTCCCGGCAGCGCTGCCAGGCCCGGCCTCGGGGCTCCGGGGGGATCCCGGGCGCTGGGGGGACCTGGATGGGGCTTGGGGTGCGCTGGGGGAGGGTTGGGGTGCGCTGGGTGAGAGTTTGGAGTGTCCTGGGTGAGAGATTGGATCCCCTGGGTGAGGATTTGCGGGGATTCCCGGCTTTGGCATCCCCTGGGTGAGGGTTTGGGTGCGCTGGGTGAAGGTTTGGAGTGTCCTGGGTGAGGATTTGAGGGGATTCCCGGCTTTGGGATCCATCCGAGCCATCCCAGCCCATCCTGGGACATTTCCGAACCATTCCCGAGCCATCCCAGCCCATCCCGAGCCATTCCCGGTTCATTCCAGCCTATTCCAGCCCATCCCAGCCCACCCCAGCCCATCCCGGTCCATTCCCGGTCCCATCCCGGTTCATTCCAGCCCATCCCGGTCCATTCCCGTTCCCATCCCAGCCCATCCCGGTCCATTCCCGTTCCCATCCCAGCCCATCCCGGTCCATTCCCGTTCCCATCCCGGTCCATCCCAGCTCATCCCATCCCATCCCGGTCCATTCCCGGTCCCATCCCGGTCCATTCCCGTTCCCATCCCGGTCCCGGCCCCGCTGCTCCGCCCGGCTCTGCTTTATCCCGCTCTCAATAAAGTCGTTCCCTGCATCAGCCGCAGCTTCCCGAGCCTCATTCCCGGAAAGATCCCGGGACAAACCCCGCCCCCGTTTTTTCCATGGATTCCGCACCCCTGGATCCCCCCGGAACACCGGGAATGTCCCTGCCCGTGGCATTGGGCTGGGATTGGATGGGATTTAAGGATCTTTTCCATCCCAAAGCGTTCCAGGATTCCCTGGGTTGGTTTCTTTGGGATTTTCGGGATAAATCCTGGATCCTGCCCGAGATTTTCCATGGATTCCCCATCCCTGGGAGTCTCCAGGACCCCCTGGCACGGTGGGAATGTCCCCAGCCCTGGATTTTTAAGGATCTTTGGGATCTTTTCCATCCCAAACCATTCCAGGATTCCCTGTTTTGGCTCAGATGGGATTTTCGGGATAAATCCTGGATCCTGTCCCAGATTTTTCCATGGATTCCCCACCCCTGGATCCCCCTGGAACACCGGGAATGCCCGTGGGATTGGGGTGGGATTGGATGGGATTTAAGGATCTTTTCCATCCCAAAGCATTCCAGGATTTTGGGTTTTTATCCCTTTTTTATCCCTATTTTTTCCCTATTTTATCCTTATTTTCTCCCTTTTTAACCCCTATTTTATCCCTTTTTTATCCCTATTTTATTCCTATTTTTCCTCTATTTTATCCCTATTTAATTTATATTTTATCCCCATTTCTTTTCTATTTTATCTCTATTTTACATTTCTTTTATCCCCATTTCCCCCTTATTTTTCCTCTATTTTCTACCTGTTTTTTCCCTATTTAATTTACATTTTATCCCTATTTTATACCCATTTTGTTCCTATTTTTTTTTCCTATTTTATTCCTCTTTCTCTGCATTTGATCCCTATTTTATATTATATTATATATTATATTAATTATATTATATTATATTATATTATATTATATTATATTATATTATATTATATTATATTATATTATATTATATTATATTATATTATATTATATTATATTATATTATATTATATTATATTATATTATTATATTATTATATTATTTTTATTTTATTATTTTTATTTTATTATTTTTTATTTTATTATTTTTATTTTATTATTCTTTATGATATTATTTTTATTATATTATTATATTTTTATTTTATTATTTTTATTTTATTATTTTTATTATATTATATTATTGTATATTATATTATTATAATATTTTAATATTATATTTATATTATAATATATTATTATATTATATTATTTTATCCTATATTTATTATTTTTCTCTATTTTATCCCCATTTTTCCCTCTATTTTTTTTTTCCCTGCATTTTCGGGATAAATCCTGAATCCCATCCCAGATTTTCCATAGATTCCCCACCCCTGGAATTGCTCAAACCCATCCCGGGATTATCCCAGGGGGTGGAACCAGACGATCCAACAAATCCCAGCATCCCCAAATCCCACAAATCCCAAAATCCCGACGCCCGGACTCGGCGTTCCGAAGCCGCAGCCGCCTCTGACTCATCATCTTCACCCCAATTAAATCCTCGCTCCGGCCCCACTTTTCCAGTTCTTCCCCTTCCCAGATAAAAATCTGCCAGCTCCCCAAAATTCCTCCTGGAATTGTGGGAATTTCCCTCCCACCTTCCAAAGGAACCCCTGGAAAAATCGGGAATTTCCAGCTCCTCCCAATCCCCCGGGATTTGGGGTTTTTAGGATCCTCCTCCTCTTCTTCTTGGATTTATTTGAATTTTTTCCAACCCTGGTTTTGTTTCATTTTTTTATCTGGAGTCTCCCGGAGCTGCTGCTGCTTCTCCTGCTTTTTCCTGGAATTTTTTTTTTCCTGGAATTTTTTTTTTCCTGGAATTTTTTTTTTCCTGGATTTTTTTTTTCCTGGAATTTTTTTTCCTGGAATTTTTTTTTTCCTGGAATTTTTTTTTCCTGGAATTTTTTTTTTCCTGGAATTTTTTTTTTCCTGGAATTTTTTTTTCCCTGGATTTTTTTTTTCCTGGAATTTTTTTTTCCTGGAATTTTTTTTCCTGGAATTTTTTTTTTCCTGGATTTTTTTTTTTCCTGGAATTTTTTTTTCCTGGAATTTTTTTTTTCCTGGAATTTCTTTTTCCTGGAATTTTTTTTTTCCTGGAATTTTTTTTCCTGGAATTTTTTTTTCCTGGAATTTCTTTTTTTCCCAGTTGGAATGATGGAGGTGGGATCTTTCTCCTCGAAATCCAACCCAGGTAAGAGGCTCCCACCGGGAGAAAATTCGGGAATTTTTCCTGCTCTGGGATCTTCCCGAAATCCCTCAGGAGCTGTCGGAAATTGGGATTTTGTGGCTCTGACGGGCAGAAAACATGGAAAAAATGGAATTTTTCCTCATTTTCCAAGCCCCAAATGGAATTTTTCCTCATTTCCCAAACCCCAAATGGAATTTTTCCCCATTTTCCAACCCTCAAATGGAATTTTCCCCAATTTCCCAAACCCCAAATGGAATTTTTCCCCATTTTCCAAACTCCAAATGGAATTTTTCCCTCATTTTCCAAACCCCAAATGGAATTTTTCCTCATTTTCCAACCCTCAAATGGAATTTTTCCCCATTTTCCAAACCCCAAATGGAATTTTTCCCCATTTTCCAAACCCCGATGGAATTTTTCCCATTTCCCAAACCCCAAATGGAATTTTTCCCCATTTTCCAAACCCCAAATGGGATATTATTATTTTTTATTTATATTACTAATTATTATTTACATCATTTATATTATTTGTAATTATTATTTCTATTATTTCCATTATTAATATTAGTATTCTTTATATTGTTATGATTTCTAGGATTTTTATTATTTATAATTATTATTTATATAAATTATATTTATATCCTTTATAACTATTATTTCTATTTTTGTTATTTCTATTATTGTTTATGTTGTTTATGTGATTTATATAATTTAAATTGATATTTATTATTATTTCTATTATTATTTCTATTATTTCTAATTATTTCTATTATTTCTATTTATATTATTTACCATTATTATTTCTGTTATTTCTATTATTGTTTATATTGTTTATCTGATTTATATAATTTAAATTTATATTATAATTATTTCTATTTTTTCCATTATTACTTTGATTATTTCTAATTATTTCTATTATTTCAATTTATATTATTTGCAATTATTATTTCTGTTATTTCTATTATTATTTATATTCTTTATATTATTTATAATAATTATTTCTACCATTATTATTTCTAATTTTTATTACAATTTCTCTAATAATAATCACTGTAAATAATTACACAAATACTTATAATTATCACTAATATTATTAATATCATCATGATTTCTATTATTTCTATTAATTTCTATTATTTCAATTTATATAATTTGTAATTATTTCTGTTATTTCTATTATTATTTATATTGCCATATTATTTATAATAATTATTTCTATTATTTCTACCATTATTATTTATAATTCTAATACAATTTCTCTAATAATAATCACTAAATAATTACATAATTATTAATAATTATCACTAATATTATTAATATCATCATGATTTCTATCATTTCTATTAATTTCTATTATTTCAATTTATATCATTTGTAATTATTTCCGTTATTTCTATTATTATTTATATTGCCATATTATTTATAATAATTATTTCTATTATTTCTACCATTATTATTTATAATTTTATTACAATTTCTCTAATAATAATCACAAAATAATTACATAATTATTAATAATTATCACTAATATTATTAATATCATCATGATTTCTATTATTTCTATTAATTTCTATTATTTCAATTTCTATTATTTGCAATTATTTCTGTTATTTCTATTATTATTTTTATTATTATTTTATTATATTGTATTTAATTATAATTATTATATTATATTATATTATTTATATAATATTTCTATTATTATTTATATTGCCATATTATTTATAATAATTATTTCTATTATTTCTACCATTATTATTTATAATTTTAATACAATTTCTCTAATAATAATCACTAAATAATTACATCATTATTAATAATTATCACTAATATTATTAATATCATCATGATTTCTATTATTTCTATTAATTTCTATTATTTCAATTTATATTATTTGTAATTATTTCTGTTATTTCTATTATTATTTATATTGCCATATTATTTATAATAATTATTTCTATTATTTCTACCATTATTATTTATAATTTTATTACAATTTCTCTTATAATAATCACTGTAAATAATTACATAATTACTTATAATTATCACTAATATTAATAATACCATCATGATTTCTATTATTTCTATTAATTTCTATTATTTCAATTTATATTATTTGTAATTATTTCTGTTATTTCTATTATTATTTCTATTATTATTTTATTATATTTAATTATAATTATTATATTATATTATTTATATAATATTTCTATTATTATTTATATCGCCATATTATTTATAATAATTATTTCTATTATTTCTACCATTATTATTTATAATTCTAATACAATTTCTCTAATAATAATCACTAAATAATTACATCATTATTAATAATTATCACTAATATTATTAATATCATCATGATTTCTATTAATTTTAATTTCTATTAAATAAAACTGATTCAAATCCAAGTTTTTTGCTCTAATTCCCGATTTTTTTCCCCCAGGAAAATGCGGATCCTGCGGTCCTGGCTACGCCTCCCCTCTGGAAGCGATGAAAGGCGAGCCCGGAATTCCGGGAATTCTGGATTAGCCGGAAAATCCCGTCCTGCAGAACCGGAATTCCCATGGAGAGAATTCCCTGGAAATTTGGGAATTCCGGAGTTTCCAGTCCCACCTTCATCCCTGGGATCGGGAAAGGATTCCCTGGAAATTTGGGAATTCTGGAGTTTCCTGTCCCACCCTTCATCCCTGGGATTGGGAAAGGATTCCCTGGAAATTTGGGAATTCCGGAGTTTCCTGTCCTGCCCTTCATCCCCTGGGATTGGGAAAGGATTCCCTGGAAATTTGGGAATTCCAGAGTTCCCTGTCCCGCCCTTCATCCCTGGGATTGGGAAAGGATTCCCTGGAAATTTGGGAATTCCGGAGTTTCCTGTCCTGCCCTTCATCCCTGGGATTGGGAAAGAATTCCCTGGAAATTTGGGAATTCTGGAGTTCCCTGTCCCGCCCTTCATCCCTGGGATTGGGAAAGGATTCCCTGGAAATTTGGGAATTCCTAAATTCCCTGTCCCGCCCTTCATCCCTGGGATTGGGAAAGGATTCCCTGGAAATTTGGGAATTCCAGAGTTCCCTGTCCCGCCCTTCATCCCCTGGGATTGGGAAAGGATTCCCTGGAAATTTGGGAATTCTGGAGTTTCCTGTACTGCCCTTCATCCCCTGGGATTGGGAAAGGATTCCCTGGAAATTTGGGAATTCCGGAGTTCCCTGTCCTGCCCTTCATCCCTGGGATTGGGAAAGGATTCCCTGGAAATTTGGGAATTCCTAAATTCCCTGTCCCACCCTTCATCCCTGGGATTGGGAAAGGATTCCCTGGAAATTTGGGAATTCCGGAGTTTCCTGTCCTGCCCTTCATCCCTGGGATTGGGAAAGGATTCCCTGGAAATTTGGGAATTCCGGAGTTCCCTGTCCTGCCCTTCATCCCCTGGGATTGGGAAAGGATTCCCTGGAAATTTGGGAATTCCTAAATTCCCTGTCCTGCCCTTCATCCCTGGGATCGGGAAAGGATTCCCTGAAAATTTGGGGCTGGATCCAAGGATTTTGGGTCTCTGCCTTGGATCCAACCACTTGTCCTGGGTTGGGATTTGATTTGTTCCCATTCCCATTTTCCCATTCCCATTCCCATTTTCCCATTCCCATTCCCGTTCCCACATTCCCAATCCCGATTCCATTCCCATTCCCGTTCCCGTTCCCACATGCCCAATCCCATTCCCAATCCCATTCCCACATTCCCATTCTCATTCCCATTCCCAGTTTCCCAATCCCATTCCCATTCCCACATTCCCAATCCCATTCCCATTCCCCTTCCCATTCCCATTCCCTTTCCCAATCCCATTCCCATTCCCAATCCCATTTTCCCATTTTCCCAGTTTCCCATTCCCAGTTTCCCATTCCCATTCCCAATCCCATTCCCAATCCCATTCCCAATCCCTTTCCCATTCCCATTCCCAGTTTCCCATTCCCAGTTTCCCATTCCCAGTTTCCCATTCACACATTCCCATTCCCAGTTTCCCATTCCCATTCCCAGTTTCCCATTCCCATTCCCAGCTTCCCATTCCCAGTTTCCCATTCCCATTCCCAGTTTCCCATTCCCAATCCCATTCCCAACCCCTTTCCCATTCCCATTCCCACATTCCCAATCCCATTCCCATTCCCATTCCCATTCCCAATCCCATTCCCAGTTTCCCATTCCCATTCCCAGTTTCCCATTCCCATTCCCAATCCCATTCCCAATCCCTTTCCCATTCCCATTTTCCCATTCCCATTCCCATTCCCAGTTTCCTGTTCCCATTACCATTCCCGATCCCATTCCCATTTTCCCATTCCCATTCCCAGTTTCCCATTCCCAGTTTCCCATTCCCATTTTCCCGACCCCAATCCCATTCCCAATCCCAGTTTCCTGTTCCCATTCCCGATCCCAATCCCAGTTTCCTGTTCCCATTCCCATTCCCGATCCCATTCCCAGTTTCCCATTCCCAGTTTCCCATTCCCAGTTTCCCATTCCCATTCCCAGTTTCCCATTCCCAGTTTCCCATTCCCAGTTTCCCATTCCCATTCCCATTCCCAGTTTCCCATTCCCATTCCCAATCCCTTTCCCATTCCCATTCCCACATTCCCAATCCCATTCCCATTCCCAGTTTCCCATTCCCATTCCCGATCCCATTCCCAGTTTCCCATTCCCAGTTTCCCATTCCCATTCCCAGTTTCCCATTCCCAGTTTCCCATTCCCAGTTTCCCATTCCCATTCCCGATCCCATTCCCGATCCTCTCAGATCAGCTCCTCCAGGGATGGGATCTTGGATTTGGGAATTCCGGGGATCCCAAGGATCTCTTCCCAACCTCAATCACCATCCCAAACTTCCCAAGAGATCCCAAAATCCACGGATCCCATCCCAAAAAAAAAAAACCCCTCATGAAACAGCGGGAAAACTGGGATCCAACCATCCCAAAAATTGGGAATTTTCCCTCCTCCGGACCTGGATTTTTCCAACATTCCCGTTTTTCCAGGCCCTCGGGAAAAGATCATCTACGTGCCCTGCATCTACAGGAACACCGGGAAGGAAATTCCCGATTTTCTGGCCACGGTGGACGTGGATCCCGAATCCCCCTCCTACAGCCAGGTGCTTTTCCATGGGAAAAAAAATCGGGAAAAAGAAAATCCCAAAATTTCAGGGATGGTGGGATGAGGGTGTGGAAGGTGGGATGTGCCCATGGAATCATAAAATCATGGAATTATGGAATTTTTCAGGTTGGAAAAGGCCTTTAAATCCCTAAAGTGCCACATCCACAATTTTTTTTCCCGGGAATTCCAGGGATGGGAATTCCCCGCCTGATCCCATTTTCCAGGAAGGAATTTCTGCTAAATATCCACTGATCCCAAAAAAAATCCATGGAAAAGCTGTCCCAAACCTCACCCCAGGATTCCCATTTGGGATTTTTGGGAATCTGGGTCTCCACGACCCCAAAAATCGGGAAGGGATCGAGGTCGGGAATTCTGTGATCCCAAAATCCTGGAATGGTTTGGGTGGGAAGGATCCTTAAGGATCATCCAGATCCAAGGGCAGGGACGTTCCCACCACCCCAGGCTGATCCAAGATGGTCTTGGAGAATTCCAGGGGTGGGGAATCCATGGAAAATCTGGGACAGGATCCAGGATTTATCCCGAAAATCCCATCTGAGCCAAAACAGGGAATCCTGGAACACTTTGGGATGGAAAAGATCCCAAAGATCCTTAAAAATCCAGGGCTGGGGACATTCCCACCGTGCCAGGGGGTCCTGGAGACTCCCAGGGATGGGGAATCCATGGAAAATCTCCGGCAGGATCCAGGATTTATCCCAAAAATCCCCAAAAAAAACCAGCCCAGGGAATCCTGGAACGCTTTGGGATGGAAAAGATCCTTAAATCCCATCCAATCCCACCCCAATCCCACGGGCAGGGACATTCCCGGTGTACCCAGGGGTGGGGAATCCATGGAAAATCTCCATCAGGATCCAGGATTTATCCCAAAAATCCCAAAAAAACCCAGCCCAGGGAATCCTGGAATGGTTTGGGATGGAAAAGATCCTTAAAAATCCCATGGTGGGGACATTCCCACCGTGCCAGGGAGCTCCAGGGATGGGGAATCCACGGAAAATCTCCGGCAGGATCCAGGATTTATCCCGAAAATGCCAAAGAAACCAACCCAGGGAATCTTGGAACACTTTGGGATGGAAAAGATCCCAAAGATCCTTAAAAATCCAGGGCTGGGGACATTCCCACCGTGCCAGGGGGTCCTGGAGACTCCCAGGGATGGGGAATCCATGGAAAATCTCGGGCAGGATCCAGGATTTATCCCAAAAATGCCAAAGAAAGCAACCCAGGGAATCCTGGAATGGTTTAGGATGGAAAAGATCCTTAAATCCCATCCAATCCCAGCCCAATCCCACGGGCAGGGACATTCCCGGTGTCCCCAGGGATGGGGAATCCATGGAAAATCTCCATCAGGATCCAGGATTTATCCCAAAAATCCAGAAAAAAACCAGCCCAGGGAATCCTGGAACGCTTTGGGATGGAAAAGATCCCAAAGATCCTTCAAAACCCAGGGCTGGGAACATTCCCACCATGCCAGGGAGCTCCAGGGGTGGGGAATCCATGGAAAATCTCCATCAGGATCCAGGATTTATCCCAAAAATCCCAAAGAAAGCAGCCCAGGGAATCCTGGAACGCTTTGGGATGGAAAAGATCCTTAAAAATCCCATGGTGGGGACATTCCCACCATGCCAGGGAGCTCCAGGGATGGGGAATCCATGGAAAATCTCGGGCAGGATCCAGGATTTATCCCAAAAATCCCAAAGAAAGCAGCCCAGGGAATCCTGGAATGGTTTGGGATGGAAAAGATCCCAAAGATCCTTAAAAATCCAGGGCTGAGGACATTCCCACCATGCCAGGGAGCTCCAGGGGTGGGGAATCCATGGAAAATCTCGGGCAGGATCCAGGATTTATCCCGAAAATGCCAAAGAAACCAACCCAGGGAATCCTGGAACGCTTTGGGATGGAAAAGATCCTTCAAAATCCTGTGGTGGGGATATTCCCACCATGCCAGGAAGCTCCAGGGGTGGGGAATCCATGGAAAATCTCGGGCAGGATCCAGGATTTATCCCAAAAATCCCCCAAAAAAACCAGCCCAGGGAATCCTGGAACACTTTGGGATTGGATTTGGGCACATTCCCGGCTGGAATTCCCTCCCCTTTTGCAGGTTATCCACCGGCTGCCCATGCCCAACGTGGGGGACGAGCTGCACCACTCGGGCTGGAACGCCTGCAGCAGCTGCCACGGGGATCCCGGCAAATCCCGGGATTTCCTCATCCTCCCCGCCCTCGTCTCATCCCGAATCTACGTCGTGGACGTGGCCACCGAGCCCCGAGCTCCCCGCATCCACAAGGTTCCCGGGATCACAGGGAGTTGGGATTGGAGGGAGTTGGGATCGGAAGGATTTGGGATCAGAGGAATTTGGGATCACAGGGAGTTGGGATTGATGGGATTTGGGATCATGGGGATTTGGGATCAGGGGGATTTGGGATCAGGGGGATTTGGGATCAGGGGGATTTGGGATCAGAGGAATTTGGGATCCGTTTAAGTTGGGATCACAGGGAGTTGGGATTGGGGGGAGTTGGGATTGGGGGCATTTGAGATTGGTGGGATTTGGGATCAGGGGGATTTGGGATCGGTTTAAGTTGGGATCACAGGGAGCTGGGATTGATGGGATTTAGGATCAGGGGGATTTGGGATCGGGGGATTTGGGATCAGCAGTAGATCAGGGAAGAGGATTTGGGGCAGGTTGGGGTTTTGGAGAAGCCTGGTGGGAGCTGGATTGGGAATCACAGAATTATGGAATTGTGGAGGCTGGAAAAGCCCTTTAGGATCAAATCCCAATTAAGTTCTCCATCCAATCCAAGGATTTGGGGTGTCCCTAAATTTGATCCAAGGATTTGGGGTCTCTCCCTAAACTTGATCCAAGGATTTGGGGTCTCTCCTCATCCACATCCCCAAGTGCCTCTATCCCAAAATTTCCCTTTCCCAGATGGAATTTCCCCCATTATCCAACCCAAATTCACCCCTCCAGCCTCATTTTCCATGGAAAAAAATCCCATCAGGGTCACACCAGGTTGGGAAAAAACCCTGGAGTTCCAGGATTCCCGGGATTTTTGTTTTTCCAGGTGGTGAATCCCGAGGATGTGTTCTGGAAGTGCGGCCTGGGGTACCCGCACACCTCGCACTGCCTGGGCAGCGGGGAGGTGATGATCAGCACCTTGGGAGACCCGGCCGGAAACGGGAAAGGTATCCCGGAATTCCCATGGAAAATTCCGGGAATTGTCCCAGCGGGAGGATCCAGAGGGGAGAATCCCATGGGTTCGGGTTTGGGGGAAGGAGAGGTGGGGATTGTGGGGTGGGAGTTGTGGGATTCTGGAATTTTTGGGGTTGGGAAAGGGCCTGGGGTTTGGAAATCATGGAATTCTGGAATTGTTGGGGTTGGGAAAGGCCTGGTGGGAGCTGGGATTGGGAATCACGGAATTCTGGAATTGTTTGGGGTTGGAAAAGGCCTGGTGGGAGCTGGGATTGGAAATCACAGAATTCTGGAATTTTTGGGGTTGGAAAAGGCCTGGTGGGAGCTGGGGTTGGGAATGTGGGGTGGGAATTGTGGGATTTTGGAATTGTTTGGGGTTGGGAAAGGGTCTGATGGGAGCTGGGGTTGGGAATTTGGAATTTTTGGGGTTGGAAAAGGCCTGGTGGGAGCTGGGGTTGGGAATCATGGAATTCTGGAATTGTTTGGGGTTGGGAAGGGTCTGATGGGAGCTGGGATTGGGAATTGTGGAATTTTTGGAGTTGGGAAAAGTCCTGGTGGGAGCTGGGATTGGGAATTGTGGGATTGTTTGAGGTTGGGGAAATGCCTGGGGTTTGGAAATCACGGAATTCTGGAATTGTTTGGGGTTGGAAAAGGCCTGGTGGGAACTGGGGATAGGAAATCATGGAATTCTGGAATTGTTGGGGTTGGAAAAGGCCTGGTGGGAACTGGGATTGGAAATCTTGGAATTCTGGAATTGTTTGGGGTTGGGAAGGGGCCTGGGCTTTGGAAATCACGGAATTCTGGAATTTTTGGGGTTGGAAAAGGCCTGGTGGGAACTGGGGATAGGAAATCATGGAATTCTGGAATTTTTGGGGTTGGAAAAATCCTGGTGGGAGCTGGGATTGGGAATTGTGGGATTGTTTGAGGTTGGGGAAGTGCCTGGGGTTTGGAAATCATGGAATTCTGGAATTTTTGGGGTTGGAAAAGGCCTGGTGTGACCTGGGGATAGGAAATCATGGAATTCTGGAATTTTTGGGGTTGGAAAAGTCCTGGTGGGAGCTGGGGTTGGGAATTGTGGGATTGTTTGAGGTTGGGGAAGTGCCTGGGCTTTGGAAATCACGGAATTCTGGAATTTTTGGGGTTGGAAAAGGCCTGGTGGGAGCTGGGGCTTGGAAATTATGGAATTCTGGGATTTTTGGGGTTGGAAAGGGTCTGGTGTGACCTGGGATTGGAAATCACGGAATTCTGGAATTTTTGGGGTTGGAAAAGGCCTGGTGTGACCTGGGATTGGAAATCACGGAATTCTGGAATTGTTTGGGTTGGAAAAGTCCTGGTGGGAGCTGGGATTGGGAATTCTGGAATTTTTGGGGTTGGGGAAGGGCCTGGGCTTTGGAAATCACGGAATTCTGGAATTTTTGGGGTTGGAAAAGTCCTGGTGGGAGCTGGGATTGGGAATTGTGGGATTGTTTGAGGTTGGGGAAGTGCCTGGGCTTTGGAAATCACGGAATTCCGGAACACTCGAGGCTTCCTAATCCAAGCTCAGCGATTTCCCGGGAATTCCACCGCGTTTGGGTTTATTTTTTCCCGGGAATCAGGCGGATTTATCCTGCTGGACGCCGAGAGCTTCGAGGTGAAGGGGACGTGGGAGGAGGGGGACGAGGTTCCCCCCATGGGCTACGACTTCTGGTACCAACCCCGGCACAACGTCCTCATCAGCACCGAGTGGGGAGCGCCCAAATTCCTGGGATACGGATTCGACCCCAGCGACCTCGGGAAGGGTCAGGAAAGCTCCCAGGATTTGGGGTCAAATCCATGGGTTTGGGGTCTTTCCCTGCTTTAAATCCATGGATTTGGGGTCATTCCCTGTGTCAAATCCAAGGATTTCGGGTCTCTTCCTGTGTAAAATCCAAGGATTTGGGGTCTTTCCCTGTCTTGGATCCGAGGATTTGGGGTCACTCCCTGTCTCGGATCCATGGATTTGGGGTCTCTTCCTGTGTAAAATCCATGGATTTGGGGTCATTCCCTGTCTCGGATCTGAGGATTTGGGGTCTCTCCTGTCTCCAATCCAAGGGTTTGGGGTCTCTTCTTGTGTCAAATCCATGGATTTGGGGTCTTTCCCTGGCTCAAATCCAAGGATTTGGGGTCTCTCCCTGCCTTAAATCCAAGGATTTGGGGGTATCAAGGACTTTGATCCAAGGATTTGGGGTCAGTCCCTGTCTCCAATCCAAGGATTTGGGGTCTCTCCCTGTCTCAAATCCATGGATTTGGGGTCTTTCCCTGGCTCAAATCCATGGATTTGGGGTCTTTCCCTGTCTCAAATCCAAGGATTTGGGGTCTTTCCCTGTCTCAAATCCATGGATTTCGGGTCTTTCCCTGCTTTAAATCCATGGATTTGGGGTCACTCCCTGTGTAAAATCCATGGATTTGGGGTCTCTCCCTGGGTCAAATCCAAGGATTTGGGGCCTTTCCCTGCTTTAAATCCATGGATTTGGGGTCTCTCGTTGTGTCAAATCCATGGATTTGGGGTCTCTCTCTGTGTAAAATCCAAGGATTTGGGGTCTTTCCCTGTCTTGGATCCGAGGATTTGGGGTCACTCCCTGTCTCGGATCCATGGATTTGGGGTCTCTTCCTGTGTAAAATCCATGGATTTGGGGTCATTCCCTGTCTCGGATCTGAGGATTTGGGGTCTCTCCTGTCTCCAATCCAAGGGTTTGGGGTCTCTTCTTGTGTCAAATCCATGGATTTGGGGTCTTTCCCTGGCTCAAATCCAAGGATTTGGGGTCTCACCTTGCCTTAAATCCAAGGATTTGGGGGTATCAAGGACTTTGATCCAAGGATTTGGGGTCAGTCCCTGTCTCCAATCCAAGGATTTGGGGTCTCTCCCTGTCTCAAATCCATGGATTTGGGGGTCTTTCCCTGCTTTAAATCCATGGATTTGGGGTCTCTCCCTGTGTCAAATCCAAGGATTTGGGGTCTCTTCCTGTGTCAAATCCATGGATTTGGGGTCTTTCCTGTCTCCAATCCATGGATTTGGGGTCTCTTCTTGTGTCAAATCCATGGATTTGGGGTCTTTCTCTGGCTCAAATCCATGGATTTGGGGTCTTTTCCTGCTTTAAATCCATGGATTTGGGGTCTCTCGTTGTGTCAAATCCAAGGATTTGGGGTCTTTCCCTGTCTCGGATCTGAGGATTTGGGGTCTTTCCCTGGCTCAAATCCATGGATTTGGGCTCTTTCCCTGCTTTAAATCCATGGATTTGGGGTCACTCCCTGTGTCAAATCCATGGATTTGGGGTCATTCCCTGGCTCAAATCCATGGATTTGGAGCCTTTCCCTGCTTTAAATCCATGGATTTGGGGTCTTTCCCTGTGTAAAATCCATGGATTGGGCTCTTTCCCTGTCTCGGATCCGAGGATTTGGGGTCATTCCTCGTCTTAAATCCAAGGATTTGAGGTCATTCCGTGTCTCAAATCCAAGGATTTGGGGTCTCTCCCTGTCTCGGATCCAAGGATTTTGGGTCTCTCCTGTCTCCAATCCATGGATTTGGGGTCTCTCATTGTGTCAAATCCATGGATTTGGGGTCTTTCCTTGTCTTGGATCCGAGGATTTGGGGTCATTCCTTGTCTTAAATCCAAGGATTTGAGGTCATTCCGTGTCTCAAATCCATGGATTTGGGGTCTTTCCCTGGCTCAAATCCAAGGATTTGGGGTCTCTCCCTGTGTCAAATCCACGGATTTGGGGTCTTTCCCTGTGTCAAATCCATGGATTTGGGGTCTTTCCCTGTGTCAAATCCATGGATTTGGGGTCTCTCCCTGTGTCAAATCCATGGATTTGGGGTCTTTCCCTGTGTCAAATCCATGGATTTGGGGTCTTTCCCTGCTTTAAATCCATGGATTTGGGGTCTCTACCTGTGTCAAATCGAAGGATTTGGGGTCTTTCCCTGTCTCAAATCCAAGGATTTGGGGTCTCTCCCTGTCTCAAATCCATGGATTTGGGGTCTTTCTCTGGCTCAAATCCATGGATTTGGGGTCCCAAAATTAAAACCAAAATCCCCCAAAATTCCCAAAACAATTCTCCAAAAATCCCCCAAAAGTTCCCCACAAATCCCTCCAAATTCTCCAAAAATTTCCCCAAAAATCCCCCAAATTCCCAAAAAATCCCCCAAATTCCCAAAAAATTCCCCCAAAATTCCCCACAAATCCCTCAAAATTCCCCAAAAATTCCCCCAAAATTCCCCACAAATCCCTCAAAATTCCCCCCAAAAAATCCCCCAAAATTCCCCACAAATCCCTCAAAATTCCCAAAAAAAATCCCCCGAAATTCCCAAACCCCCCCCAAAATTTCCCAAAAAATTCCCAAAAAATTCCTCAAAAATCCCCCCTCCCCAAACCCCCTCCAAAATTCCCAAAAACCCCCCAAAAATTCCCATTTTCCCGCCCTTCCCAGGGCGTTACGGGCGCCGGCTGAACGTGTGGGACTGGAGCAGCCACAGGTACATCCAGGCCATCGACGTGGGCGAGGATTCGGCTCCGCTGGAAATCCGATTCCTCCACGATCCCGACGCTTCCCAAGGATTCGTGGGCTGCACCATCAGCAGCGCCGTCCACCGCTTCTACAAGACCCAGGTAGCCCCAAATCCCGGGAATTTTGGGGAATTCCGGCTGGGAATGGTTTTGGTTTTTTAGCGGATTTAGGATTTGCTGGGAGTGTTGGGGTTGTGAGGAGGATTGGGAATGTTTTCCGTCAAAATAGCTGGAAAATTCCGCGTTTTTTTTTACTTCAAATCCCTTCCAAGCAGCCCAAAACTGGGAAATTAAATATTTTTGGCTCCCAAAATCCTTCCTGGAATTCCAGAGCTCTCATTCCCGGCGGATCTGGATCCAGAGGAGGTTGGAAAACCACCAAACCACCTTGGAAAAATCAACATTTTCAGCCCTCAAATCCTTTCTTCCCATCATTTTTGTATCCCAAAATCCTTCCTGGAATTCCAGAGCTCTCATTCCTGGTAGATCTGGATCCAGAGGAGGTTGGAAAACCACAAAACCACCTGGAAAAATCAACATTTTCAGCCCTCAAATCCTTTCTTTGCATCATTTTTCCCTCCCAAAATCCTTCCTGGAATTCCAGAGCTCTCATTCCCGGTGGATCTGGATCCAGAGGAGGTTGGAAAACCACAAAACCACCTGGAAAAAATCAGCATTTTCCACCCTCAAATCCCTTCCTCACATCATTTTTGCATCCCAAAATCCTTCCCGGAATCCCAGAGCTCGTTCCTGGCGGATCTGGATCCAGAGGAGGTTGGAAAACCACAAAACCACCTGGAAAAATCAACATTTTCAGCCCTCAAATCCCTTCCTCCCATCATTTTTCCCTCCCAAAATCCTTCCTGGAATTCCAGAGCTCTCATTCCCGGTGGATCTGGATCCAGAGGAGGTTGGAAAACCACCAAAAATCAACATTTTCAGCCTTCAAATCCCTTCCTCACATCATTTTTCCCTCCCAAAATCCTTCCTGGAATTCCAGACCCCTCATTCCCGGTGGATCCGGACCCGGAGAAGGATCCTGTGGGATTTGGGGTGGTGGGATCCCATCCCGAGCTCCTGTCCCGCCCTCTCCTCCCGCAGGACGGAGCCTGGGCGGCGCAGAAGGTGATCCAGGTGCCCAGCAAGAAGGTGGAGGGCTGGATCCTGCCGGAGATGCCAGGTGGGCGCATTCCGGGATCCACCCCGGAATCATTTCAGGGATCCAGGGATTGGGGGTTCTCCATTGGATCCAAGGATTTGGGGTCTTTCCCTGCCTCAAATCCAAGGATTTGGGGTCTCTCCTTGCCTTGGATCCAAGGATTTGGGGTTCTCCATTGGATCCAAGGATTTGGGGTCTCTCCCTGCCTTAAATCCAAGGATTTCGGGTCTTTTCCCACCTTAAATCCAAGGATTTGGGGTTCTCCATTCAATCCAAAGATTTGGGGTCTTTTCCTGTCTCAAATCCAAGGATTTGGGGTCTTTCCCCACCTTAAATCCAAGGATTTGGGGTCTTTCCCTTCCTTAAATCCAAGGATTTGGATTCTCTCTTCTGTGATCCAGGAATTTGGGTCTCCCAGCCTTAAATCCATGGATTTGGGGTCTTTTCCCGCCTTTGATCCAAGGATTTGGGGTTCTCCATTCAATCCAAAGATTTGGGGTCTTTCCCTGTCTCCAATCCAAGGATTTGGGGTCTTTCCCCACCTTTGATCCAAGGATTTGGGGTTCTCCATTCAATCCAAGGATTTGGGGTCTCTCCCTGTCCCCAATCCAAGGATTTGGGGTCTCTCCCTGTCTCCAATCCAAGGATTTGGGGTCTTTTCCCACCTTTAATCCAAGGATTTGGATTCTCTCTTCTGTGATCCAATAATTTGGGTCCCCCTGTCTCAAATCCAAGGATTTGGGGTCTTTTCCCGCCTTTGATCCAAGGATTTGGGGTTCTCCATTCAATCCAAGGATTTGGGGTCTTTCCCTGCCTTAAATCCAAGGATTTGGGGTCTTTTCCCACCTTAAATCCAAGGATTTGGGGTTCTCCATTCAATCCAAAGATTTGGGGTCTTTCCCTGTCTCCAATCCAAGGATTTGGGGTCTTTCCCCATCTTTAATCCAAGGATTTGGGGTCTCTCCCTGCCTTAAATCCAAGGATTTGGAGTTTCTCTGTCTGGGATCCAGGAATTTGGGTGTCCCAGCCTTAAATCCAAGGATTTGGGGTCTCTCCTTGCCTTGGATCCAAGGATTTGGGGTTCTCCATTCAATCCAAGGATTTGGGGTCTCTCCCTGTCTCCAATCCAAGGATTTGGGTTTCCCTGTCTCCAATCCAAGGATTTGGATTCTCTCTGTCTGTGATCCAAGAATTTGGATCTCTCCCAGCCTTAAATCCAAGGATTTGGGGTCTTTTCCCGCCTTTGATCCAAGGATTTGGGGTTCTCCATTCAATCCAAAGATTTGGGGTCTTTCCCTGTCTCCAATCCAAGGATTTGGGGTCTCTCCCTGTCTCTAATCCAAGGATTTGGGGTCTTTCCCCATCTTTAATCCAAGGATTTGGGGTCTTTCCCTTCCTTAAATCCAAGGATTTGGATTCTCTCTTCTGTGATCCAGGAATTTGGGTCTCCCAGCCTTAAATCCAAGGATTTGGGGTCTTTTCCCGCCTTTGATCCAAGGATTTGGGGTTCTCCATTCAATCCAAGGATTTGGGGTCTCTCCCTGTCCCCAATCCAAGGATTTGGGGTCTTTCCCCACCTTTGATTCAAGGATTTGGGGTTCTCCATTCAATCCAAGGATTTGGGGTCTCTCCCTGTCCCCAATCCAAGGATTTGGGGTCTCTCCTTGCCTTGGATCCAAGGATTTGGGGTTCTCCATTCAATCCAAGGATTTGGGGTCTCTCCCTGTCCCCAGTCCAAGGATTTGGGGTCTCTCCTTGCCTTGGATCCAAGGATTTGGGGTTCTCCATTCAATCCAAGGATTTGGGGTCTTTTCCTCTCTCCAACCCAAGGATTTGGGGTCTCTCTTCCCGAAGGATTCATCACGGATATCCTGATTTCCCTGGACGACCGCTTCCTGTATTTCAGCAATTGGCTGCACGGCGACGTGCGCCAGTACGACATTTCCGACCCCAAAAATCCCAAACTGGTGGGGCAGGTGAGGATTCCCGCCGGAATTCCGGTGGTTTTTCCATGGTTTTGGGGTTTTTTTCCTGGATTGGACAAGGTGGGGGTTGTCCTGCAGGTGTTTGTGGGCGGCAGCATCGTCAAGGGAGGGCCGGTGAGGGTGTGCGAGGATGAGGAGCTGCAGAGCCAACCGGAGCCCTTCGTCATCCAGGTGGGTCCTGAAGAATCCCAAAATTCCGCTTTGGGATGGGCTCTGTCCTTCCCAAATCCCACCTTGGGATTGGCTCCGTCTTTCCCTGAGATCCTTCCCAAATCCCACTTTGGGATCGGCTTCATCTTTCCCAAATCCTGCTTTGGGATTGGCTCCATCCTTCCCAAATCCAATACTGGGATCAGCTCTGTCCTTCCCTGAAATCCTTCCCAAATCCCCCCTTGGGATCTGCTCCATCCTTCCCTGGATCCTTCCCAAATCCTGCTTTGGGATCGGCTTCATCCTTCCCAAATCCCACCTTGGGATCAGCTCTGTCCTTCCCTGAAATCCTTCCCAAATCCTGCTTTGGGATCAGCTCCATCCTTCCCTGGATCCTTCCCAAATCCCACCTTGGGACTGGCTCCATCCTTCCCAAATCCCCACTTTGGATCACCTCTGTCCTTCCCAAATCCCACTTTGGGATCAGCTCTGTCCTTCCCTGGATCCTTCCCAAATTCCCCCTTGGGACTGGCTTCATCTTTCCCAAATCCCACTTTGGGATCGGCTCCGTCCTTCCCAAATCCTGCTTTGGGATCAGCTCCATCCTTCCCTGGATCCTTCCCAAATCCCCCTTGGGATCAGCTCCATCTTTCCCTGAAATCCTTCCCAAATCCTGCTTTAGGATCAGCTCCATCCTTCCCAAATCCTGCTTTAGGATCAGCTCCATCCTTCCCAAATCCTGCTTTAGGATCAGCTCCATCCTTCCCAAATCCCACTTTGGGATCAGCTCCATCCTTCCCAAATCCCGCTTTAGGATCAGCTCCATCCTTCCCAAATCCTGCTTTAGGATCAGCTCCATCCTTCCCAAATCCTGCTTTGGGATTGGCTCCATCCCCCCCTGGCCAGACACAGCCCTGGATCCGGGTGGGATTTTCCATCTGGGATTTTCCTGGTGGGATTTATTTCCCTGTGGGATTTATTTCCATGTGGGATGATTTATTTCCGTGTGGGATAATTTATTTCCCTGTGGGATGATGATTTATTTTCCTGTGGGATGATTTATTTTCCTGCGGGATGATGATTTATTTCCTGTGGGATTTATTTCCCTGTGGGATTGATGATTCCCAGGGCAGGAAGGTGTCGGGGGGGCCGCAGATGCTGCAGCTGAGCCTGGACGGGCGGCGGCTCTACGTGAGCAGCTCCCTGTACAGCGCCTGGGACCGGCTCTTCTACCCCGACCTCCTCAGGTCAGCACCCACATCATTAATAATTAATATTTATTAATTATTAATTATTAATAATTAATTATTAATGAGTAGTTAAGTGGTCTCGGTCCCCCCAGGGAGGGCTCAGTGATGCTGCAGCTGGACGTGGACACGGAGCGGGGCGGCCTGGCCGTCAATCCCAAATTCCTGCTGGATTTCGGGAAGGAGCCGGGCGGGCCCTGCCTGGCGCACGAGATGCGGTACCCGGGGGGGGACTGCACCTCCGACATCTGGATCTGATATCCCGGGAATTCTGCGGGAATTCCGGGAATTCTGGGAATGGGGAATGGGGAACGGCACCTCCGACATCTGGATCTGATATCCCGGGAATCCCGGGAATTCCGGGAATTCTGGGAATGGGGAACGGGGAACGGCACCTCCGACATCTGGATCTGATCCCGGGAATCCTGCGGGAATTCCGGGAATGGGGAATGGGGAACGGCACCTCCGACATCTGGATCTGATCCCGGGAATTCTGCGGGAATTATTTGGGAATTCTGGGAATGGGGAATGGGGAACGGCACCTCCGACATCTGGATCTGATCCCGGGAATTCTGCGGGAATTCCGGGAATTCTGGGAATGGGGAACGGCACCTCCGACATCTGGATCTGATCCCGGGAATCCTGGGAATGGGGAATGGGGAACGGCACCTCCGACATCTGGATCTGATCCCGGGAATCCCGGGAATTCCGGGAATTCTGGGAATGGGGAATGGGGAACGGCACCTCCGACATCTGGATCTGATCCCGGGAATCCCGGGAATTATTTGGGAATTCCGGGAATGGGGAATGGGGAACGGCACCTCCGACATCTGGATCTGATCCCGGGAATTCCGGGAATTCCGGGAATGGGGAATGGGGAACGGCACCTCCGACATCTGGATCTGATCCCGGGAATCCTGCGGGAATTCTGCGGGAATTCCGGGAATTCTGCGGGAATCGCGGGAATGGGGAACGGGGAACGGCACCTCCGACATCTGGCTGTGATCCCGGAAATTCTGCGGGAATTCTGGATTTGGGAATGCAGGGATTGCAGCTCCGACATGTGCGGGAATTTGGGAATTCGGGACTGGGGAATTCCGGGAATTCGGGACTGGGGAATTCGGGAATTCTGGGACTGAGGAATTTGGGAATTCCGGGAACTGCCGGAGGCGCGCGTGTCCCGCGGGATCAAATAAATCCAAGGAAAATCCTTCCCTGCCTTCCTCCCGCGCCGGAGCTCGCCTTGCACGCGCCTTGCACGCGCCTTGCACGCGCACAGCGCACGTGACTCGCGCACGTGACTCCCTTGCACACCCACACGCGACCTGAACACGTGACCCCCCCCTTGCACACTCACCCCCGCCCCTTGCACACTCACACGTGACCCGTACACGTGACCCGCCCTTGCACACGCACCCACGTGACACCCCCCCGTTGCACAACCCCGCACACGTCACGCACACTCCCCCCCCCACGTGACCCCCCCCCTTGCACGCTCACCTCACACCCGTCTCCCCTCGCGCCGCCCGCCCCAGCCAATCAGATCGCTGTTGCCAGGCAGATTTCAGCCCCTCCCTCCCCGCCACATCCGGGCGCTCACCCCCAGCCCGGGGGGGGGGGGGGGCCGGGCTCAGCCAATCACAGCCGCGGACGCCGCCGTATCCGGGCAGACCAGCGGCGCCGCAGCCAATCAGAAAAAAGAAGAGGCCGCGCGCGGCGGGCGAGGGGCGCGTCCACTTTCGGTTCGCGCGGGGGGCGCGGGGCACGTGGCGGGACCCCTCCCCTCCCCCCTCCTTCCGGGACCCCCCCCCCCCCGAGCAGGACGGGACCAGGTGGGTGCGGGGCTGGGGGTGGGGACAGGCTTGGGGACACCCCCGGGACACCCCCGGGACACCCCCGGGGACACGGCGGGGAGGGGGGTCCCGGCCCCCGAGACCGTCCCGGTTCCGGAGCGCGGGGGTCGCGCCGGGCCGGGGTCTCCGGGGAGGGCGCGGGGGGTTGGGGGGGGCGGTGGCGACCCCGGGGGTCGCTTCCGGTGGCCTCGTGGCCTCAGGGGTCGCTTCCGGTGGCCTCGTGGCCCCGGGGGTCGCTTCCTGGTGTCCCCTGGCCACGTGTCCCCGTGTCCCTGGGGGTCTCTTCCTGCTGGCCCCTGGCCGCGTGACCCCGGGAATCTGTTCCTGGTGGCCCTGTGGGTCTCGTGCTGGTGTCCCCATGTCCCCCTGTCCCCCTGTCCTGGTGTCCCCATGTGCCCCTGTCCTGGTGTCCCCATGTCCTGGTGTCCCCCTGTGCCGTGTCCCCCTGTCCTGGTGTCCCCATGTCCCCCTGTCCCGTGTCCCCATGTCCTGGTGTCCCCCTGTGCCGTGTCCCCCTGTCCTGGTGTCCCCATGTCCCGTGTCCCCCTGTCCTGGTGTCCCCCTGTCCCCCTGTCCTGTGTCCCCCTGTCCTGGTGTCCCCCTGTCCTGGTGTCCCCATGTCCCCCTGTCCTGTTTCCCCCTGTCCCGTGTCCTCCTGTCCCGTGTCCTCCTGTCCTGGTGCCCCCCTGTCCCCCTGTCCCATGTCCCCCTGTCCTGGTGTCCTGGTGTCCCCCTGTCCTGTGTCCCCCTGTCCTGTGTCCCCCTGTCCCGTGTCCCCCTGTCCCGTGTTCCCCTGTCCCCCTGTTCCATGTCCCCCTGTCCTGGTGTCCTGGTGTCCCCCTGTCCCATGTCCCCCTGTCCTGGTGTCCTGGTGTCCCCCTGTCCTGTGTCCCCCTGTCCTGTGTCCCCCTGTCCCGTGTCCCCCTGTCCCGTGTTCCCCTGTCCCCCTGTTCCATGTCCCCCTGTCCTGGTGTCCCCATGTCCCCCTGTCCCGTGTCCCCCTGTCCTGGTGTCCTGGTGTCCCCCTGTCCCGTGTCCCCCTGTCCTGGTGTCCCCCTGTCCCCCTGTCCCATGTCCCCCTGTCCTGGTGTCCTGGTGTCCCCATGTCCCCCTGTCCCCCTGTCCCGTGTCCTCCTGTCCTGGTGTCCCCATGTCCCCCTGTCCCCCTGTCCTGTGTCCCCCTGTCCTGTGTCCCCCTGTCCCCTGTCCCGTGTCCCCCTGTCCTGTGTCCCCCTGTCCCGTGTCCCCCTGTCCCCCTGTCCCGGTGTCCCCAACCCCCCAGCCCTTTCAGGGTCACTGTCCCCACTGTCCCCATCCCATTTCCGGTGCCTCGTGTCCACGTCCCCGTGTCCCATACTGGGATTTATTCCCATTTTTAGCTAAAATCCCCATTTTTTTCCTCTTCCCAGCAGGACACAGCCGCCATGGCTGAGGAGATGGGGACCAGGGCCACCAGGAAGGCCACTTTGTCACCTGGCAGTGCCCGGGGCGCGGCCACCGAGTCCAGCACGCTGCTCCAGGAGCTGCGGGGCAACATCTCGTAAGGGCGGCGGGAATTTGGGAATTTGGGAATTTGGGAATTCGGGAAATTGGGAATTTGGGAATTCGGGAATTTGGGAATTTGGGAATTCGGGAATTCAGGAATTTGGGAATTTGGGAATTCCTCCGGAGCCGGCAGCAGCGGGATGGGGGAACTGGGAATTCTGAACCCTGGGGGTGAAGGGAGGAGAGATGGGGACAGGGGACACCAGGAGGGAATGTCCCCAAGGACATGGGGACACCGGGATGGAACATCCCAAGGGACAGGGGACAGCAGGAGGGAATGTCCCCAAGGACATGGGGACAGGGGACAAGGGACAGCAGGAGGGAATGTCCCCAGGGACATGGGGACACCAGGATGGAACGTCCCCAAGGACAAAGGGGAAGGGGACAGGGGACAGCAGGACAGAATGTCCCTGTGGACATGGGGACACCAGGATGGAATGTCCCCAGGGATTTGGGGACAGGGGACACCAGGGTGGAATGTCCCTCTGGACATGGGGACACCGGGATGGAACGTCCCCAGGGCCAGGGGACAGCAGGAGGGAATGTCCCCAGGGACAGGGGACACCAGGATGGAACGTCCCCAGGGACAGGGGACAGCAGGATGGAATGTCCCCAGGGACAGGGGACACTGGGATGGAACGTCCCCAGGGACAGGGGACACCAGGATGGAATGTCCCCAGGGATGTGGGGACACCAGGATGGAATGTCCCTGTGGACATGGGGACACCAGGATGGAATGTCCCCAGGGACAGGGGACACCAGGATGGGACGTCCCCAGGGCCAGGGGACACCACGGGGACACAGGAGCCCGTTTCGGGTGCCAAACCAGCCCAGTGCCCCTGTGGTGGGATCCCTTGGGGATCCATCCTGAATCCATCCTGGATCCATCCTGGATCCCTGGGCTCTGGAAGGACCTCAGGGAGCCTTGGGAAGAGCTGGAATTGCGATCCCAGGATTTTTGGGATCATCCCTGACTCGCGGCCTCTGTCCCACGCAGCAAATCCGTGCAGAGCAAGGTGGACTCCATCCTGGTGAGTGTTTCCATGGAATGCTGGGCTGGAGGGTGGGGAATTCCCATGGCTGATCCCGTTTTTTGGGCTGGTCCTGGTGGATCCCTGACCTTCTCCTCGTGGCTGATCCCGTTTTTTGGGCTGGTCCTGGTGGATCCCTGACCTTCTCCTCGTGGCTGATCCCGTTTTTTGGGCTGGTCCTGGTGGATCCTTGACCTTCTCCTGGTGGCTGATCCCGTTTTTTGGGCTGGTCCTGGTGGATCCCTGACCTTCTCCTTGTGGCTGATCCCGTTTTTTGGGCTGGTCCTGGTGGATCCCTGACCTTCTCTTCATGGCTGATCCCGTTTCTCCGGCTCATCCTGGTGGATCCCTGACCTTCTCCTTGTGGCTGATCCCGTTTTTTGGGCTCATCCTGGTGGATCCCTGACCTTCTCTTCATGGCTGATCCCATTTTTGGGCTCATCCTGGTGGATCCCTGACCTTCTCCTTGTGGCTGATCCCATTTTTTGGGCTCATCCTGGTGGATCCCTGACCTTCTCTTCATGGCTGATCCCGTTTTTGGGCTCATCCTGGTGGATCCCTGACCTTCTCCTTGTGGCTGATCCCGTTTTTTGGGCTCATCCTGGTGGATCCCTGACCTTCTCCTCGTGGCTGATCCCGTTTTTTGGGCTGGTCCTGGTGGATCCTTGACCTTCTCCTCATGGCTGATCCCGTTTTTTGGGCTGGTCCTGGTGGATCCCTGACCTTCTCCTGGTGGCTGATCCCGTTTTTTGGGCTCATCCTGGTGGATCCCGTTTCTCCGGCTCATTCTGGTGGATCCTTGACCTTCTCCTTGTGGCTGATCCCGTTTTTGGGCTCATCCTGGTGGATCCCTGACCTTCTCTTCATGGCTGATCCCATTTTTGGGCTCATCCTGGTGGATCCCTGACCTTCTCCTGGTGGCCGGTCCCTGGAGAGCAGCAGGATGTGCAGAAGTTCTCGGACAGTGACAAACTCTACCTGTACCTGCAGCTGCCCTCGGGGCCCAGCCTGGGCGAGAAGAGGTGGGGAGGGGTCTGTGGGGAGGGGTGGGATCCATGGGATGGGATGGGGTCTGTGGGGTGGGATCCATGGGGAGGGGTCTGTGGGGTGGGGTGGGATCCATGGGGTGGGGTCTGTGGGGTGGGATGGGATCCATGGGGTGGGGTCTGTGGGGGGGGGTCTGTGGGAGGGATGGGATCCATGGGGTGGGATGGGGTCTGTGGGGTGGGATCCATGGGGTGGGGTCTGTGGGGTGGGATGGGATCCATGGGGTGGGATCTGTGGGGTGGGATGGGATCCATGGGGTGGGGTCTGTGGGGTGGGGTGGGATCCATGGGGTGGGATGGGGTCTGTGGGGTGGGATCCATGGGGTGGGGTCTGTGGGGAGGGGTGGGATCCATGGGATGGGATCAGTGGGATGGGATGGGATCCATGGGGTGGGGTCTGTGGGGTGGGATGGGATCCATGGGGTGGGGTCTGTGGGGTGGGGAGGGATCCATGGGGTGGGGTCTGTGGGGAGGGATGGGATCCATGGGGTGGGGTCTGTGGGGAGGGGTGGGATCCATGGGGTGGGATCTGTGGGGAGGGGTGGGATCCATGGGGTGGGATCCATGGGGTGGGGTTGGGATCTGTGGGATGGGGTGGGGTCAGTGGGGTGGAATCCATGGGATGGGGTGGGATCTGTGGATCCATGGGGTGGGATGGGATCAGTGGGATGGGATCCATGGGATGGGATGGGATCTGTGGTGGGGGATCCATGGGATGGGGTGAGATGGGGATGGAGATGGATCAGGATAGAGCTGGGGTGGGATGGAGGTGTTGGGATGGGATGGGATGAGATGGAGCTAGGACAGGATGGATCCATTGGGATGGGATGGGATGGGATGGATCCATTGGGATGGGATGGGATGGGATGGGATGGGATGGATCCATTGGGATGGGATGGGATGGGATGGGATGGATCCATTGGGATGGGATGGGATGGGATGGGATGGATCAGGACAGGAAGGACCAGGATGGATCCCTTGGGATGGGATGGATCCCTTGAGACGGGACGGGATGGATCCATTGGGATGGACCAGGATGGATCCATTGGGATGGGATGGGACGGGATGGATCCATTGGGATGGGATGGGATGGGATCCATGGGATGGGATCCATGGGATGGGATCCATGGGATGGGATGGGATGGGATGGGATGGGATGGGATGGGATGGGATGGGATGGGATGGGATGGGATGGGATGGATCCCTTGGGATGGGATGGATCCCTTGGGACAGGATGGGATGGATCCCTTGGGATGGGATGGAATGGATCCCTTGGGACAGGATGGGATGGATCCATTGGGATGGGATGGGATGGATCCCTTGGGATGGGATGGATCCCTTGGGACGGGATAGATCCATTGGGATGGGATGGGATGGGATGGATCCCTTGGGACAGGATGGGATGGATCCCTTGGGATGGGATGGATCCCTTGGGACAGGATGGGATGGATCCCTTGGGACGGGATGGATCCCTTGTGACAGACCAGACCAGATCTGTCACACCAGCACCAGCGCAGTGACACTCACAGCCTCCCCTCTCTCCCGCGCCCCGTGGGGACACTCTGGGGACACTCTGGGGACACTCTGGGGACACGTTGGGGACACGGTGGCAGCAGCAGCAGCAGCAGCAGCAGCAGCAGCAGCAGCTCCTCGCTGGAGCTGAGCGCGCTGGGCACGGCCGAGCACATGCACGCCTGCAGCTGGATCCGCAACCACCTGGAGGAGCACACGGACACCTGCCTGCCCAAACAGGACGTCTACGACGCCTACAAGTGAGCCCAGGGGCTGTGACACATGGCCTGGTGGCCTGGTGGCACATGTTCTGGTGTCCCATGGCCTGGTGGCCTGGTGTCCCATGTTCTGGTGTCCCATGGTCTGGTGTCCCCATGTCCTGGTGGCCTGCTGTCCTGGTGTCCCATGTCCTGGTGTCCCATGTTCTGGTGTCCCATGGCCTGCTGTCCCATGGTCTGGTGTCCCATGGTCTGGTGTCCCATGGCCTGGTGGCCTGGTGTCCCATGTCCTGGTGTCCCATGTTCTGGTGTCCCATGGTCTGTTGTCCCATGGTCTGCTGTCCCATGGTCTGGTGGCCTGGTGTCCCATGGCCTGGTGGCCTGGTGTCCCATGTTCTGGTGTCCCATGGCCTGGTGGAACATGTCCTGGTGTCCTGCTGTCCCCATGTCCTGGTGTCCCATGTCCTGGTGTCCCCATGTCCTGCTGTCCTGCTGTCCCCTTGTCCTGGTGTCCCCATGTCCTGGTGGCCTCATGTCCTGGTGTCCCATGTCCTGGTGTCCCATGTCCTGGTGTCCCATGTCCTGGTGGCCTGGTGGCCTGGTGTCCCCATGGCCTGGTGTCCCCATGTCCTGGTGTCCCATGGCCTGGTGTCCCCATGTCCTGGTGTCCCATGGTCTGGTGTCCCATGTCCTGGTGTCCCATGACCTGGTGTCCCATGACCTGGTGTCCCATGTCCTGGTGTCCCATGGTCTGGTGTCCCATGGTCTGGTGTCCTGGTGTCCCATGTCCTGGTGTCCCCATGACCTGGTGTCCCATGGCCTGCTGTCCCCATGTCCTGGTGTCCTGGTGTCCCATGTTCTGGTGTCCCATGACCTGGTGTCCCCATGTCCTGGTGTCCCATGGTCTGGTGTCCCCATGTCCTGGTGTCCCCATGTCCTGGTGTCCTGCTGTCCCCTTGTCCTGGTGTCCCCATGACCTGGTGTCCCCATGTCCTGGTGTCCCCATGTCCTGGTGTCCCATGGTCTGGTGTCCCATGTCCTGCTGTCCCCATGTTCTGCTGTCCCATGGTCTGGTGTCCCCATGGCCTGCTGTCCCCATGTCCTGGTGTCCCCATGTCCTGCTGTCCCCATGGCCTGGTGTCCCCATGGCCTGGTGTCCCATGTTCTGGTGTCCCATGATCTGGTGTCCTCATGTCCTGGTGTCCCATGGCCTGGTGTCCCATGGTCTGGTGTCCTCGTGTCCCATGGCCTGGTGTCCCATGACCTGGTGGCCTCATGTCCCATGGCCTGGTGGAACATGTCCTGGTGTCCCATGGCCTGGTGTCCCATGGTCTGGTGTCCTGGTGTCCCATGGTCTGGTGTCCCCATGTCCTGGTGTCCCCATGTCCTGGTGTCCCATGTCCTGGTGTCCCATGGCTTGGTGGCCTCATGTCCCATGGCCTGGTGGAACACGTCCTGCTGTCCCCATGTCCTGGTGTCCCATGTCCTGGTGTCCCATGGCCTGGTGTCCCATGGCCTCATGTCCCGTGGCCTGGTGTCCCATGGCCTGGTGTCCCATGGCCTGGTGTCCCATGGCCTGGTGTCCTCATGTCCTGGTGTCCTCATGTCCTGGTGTCCTCATGTCCTGGTGTCCCATGTTCTCGTGTCCCATGGCCTGGTGGCCTGGTGTCCCATGTTCTGGTGTCCCATGTTCTGGTGTCCCATGTTCTGGTGTCCCATGGTCTGGTGTCCCCATGACCTGGTGTCCCATGGCCTGGTGTCCCGATGTCCTGGTGGCCTCATGTCCCATGGCCTGGTGTCCTGCTGTCCTGGTGTCCCCATGTCCTGGTGTCCCATGGTCTGGTGTCCCATGGCCTGGTGTCCCCATGTCCTGCTGTCCCATATCCCACATCCCCACATCCCAAATCCCAAATCCCACATCCCAAATCCCAAATCCCACGTCCCACATCCCAAATCCCATATCCCCAAATCCCACATCCCAAATCCCATATCCCCAAATCCCAAATCCCAAATCCCATATCCCCAAATCCCACATCCCAAATCCCAAATCCCACATCCCAAATCCCACACCCCACATCCCAAATCCCACATCCCAAATCCCAAATCCCAAATCCCACACCCCAAATCCCAAATCCCACATCCCAAATCCCAAATCCCACATCCCACATCCCAAATCCCATATCCCCAAATCCCAAATCCCACATCCCAAATCCCAAATCCCAAATCCCACATCCCACATCCCCAAATCCCACCCCCCAAATCCCAAATTCTCACATCCCACATCCCACATCCCAAATCCCACATCCCAAATCCCACATCCCAAATCCCACCCCCCAAATCCCAAATTCCCACATCCCAAATCCCATATCCTCAAATCCCACATCCCACATCCCAAATCCCAAATCCCACATCCCAAATCCCAAATCCCACATCCCAAATCCCACATCCCCAAATCCCAAATCCCACATCCCAAATCCCAAATCCCAAATCCCACATCCCAAATCCCAAATCCCAAATCCCAAATCCCAAATCCCACATCCCAAATCCCACATCCCAAATCCCACACCCCAAATCCCAAATCCCAAATCCCAAATCCCAAATCCCACATCCCCACATCCCAAATCCCCAAATCCCAAATCCCACATCCCACATCCCACAAACATCCCACACCCCTGAAATTCCCTTGGAACATCCCAGTTTTCCCCCTTTTTCAGGCGTTACTGCGACAACCTCGGCTGCCGCCCCCTGAGCACGGCCAATTTCGGCAAAATCATCCGGGAAATCTTCCCAAACATCAAAGCCCGGCGCTTGGGAGGCCGAGGACAATCCAAATATCCTTCCCCTGCTGCAATTCCTGCTGCTTTTCCCATTTTATCCTGGTTTTTCCCTTTTATTCCATTTTTTTCCTGGTTTTTTTCCCGTTTTTTCCCATTTTCCACAGCTTTTCCCTGTTTTTTTTTCCCATTTTCCCTCCTTTTATCCCAGTTTTTTTCCCTGTTTTTTTCCCATTTTTCCTCTTTTTTCCCCAGTTTTTTCCCCTGTTTTTTTCCCTTTCTTCTCCCGTTTTTTCCCATTTTCCCCAGCTTTTACGTGTTTTTTTTCCCATTTTTCCTCCTTTTATCCCAGTTTTTTTCCCAGTTTTTTTCCCATTTTTCCTCTTTTTTCCCATTTTCCCCAGCTTTTTCCCTGTTTTTTTTTCTTTTATTCCCCCTTTTTTCCTGTTTTTTTCTATTTTTTCCCATTTTCTCCAGCTTTTTCCCTGTTTTTATTTCCCATTTATCCTGTTTATTCCCATTTTTTCCCCTTTTTCCCATTATTTTCCCATTCTTTCCCATTCTTTTCCCACTTTTTCCTATTTTTCCCCATTTCCCCCCATTTTTCCCCAGTTTTTTTCCATTCTTTTCCCATTTTTTCCCATCTTTTCCCATTTTTTCCCTTTTTTTCCCACTTTTTCCCATTCTTTCCCACTTTTCCCCATTCTTTCCCACTTTTCCCCATTCTTTCCCATTTCTTCCCATTCTTTTCCCATTTTTTTCCCATTCTTTTTCCATTTTCTCCCATTTTTCCCATTTTTCCCCATTTTTCCCATTTTCTCCCATTCTTTTCCCATTCTTTTCCCATTCTTTCCCACTTTTTTCCCACTTTTTCCCATTTTTTCCCTTTTTTTCCCACTTTTTCCCATTCTTTCCCACTTTTCCCCATTCTTTCCCACTTTTCCCCATTCTTTCCCATTCTTTCCCATTCTTTTCCCATTTTTCCCCATTTTTTCCCCATTTTTCCCCATTTTTCCCCATTTTTCCCCATTTTCCCCATTTTTTCCCATTTTTCCCATTCTTTTCCCATTCTTTCCCATTCTTTTCCCACTTTTTCCTATTTTTCCCCATTTTTCCCCAGTTTTTTCCCATTCTTTTTCCTTTTTTCGCATTATTTTCCCAGTTTTTCCCACTTTTCTCCAGTTTTCTCCCATTTTTTCCCACTTTTTCCCATTCTTTTCCCATTTTTTTCATTTTCTCCCATATTCTCCCATTCTTTCCCAGTTTTTCCCATTTTTCCCCATTTTTTTCCCATATTCTCCCATTTTTTCCCAATCTTTTCCCACTTTTTCCCATTTTCCCCCAGTTTTTTCCCATTTTCTCCCATTTTCTCCCATTTTCTCCCATTTTTTCCTTGTTTTTTCCCATATTCTCCCATTTTTTCCCATTTTCCTCCAGTTTTTTCCCATTTTCCCCCATTATTTCCCCATTTTTCCCATTTTCCCCCATTCCTGAGGGTTCTTCCAGGTTCTCTTCCCGTTTTTTTTGGTTTATCCTGGTTGGAAATTCCCAAATCCTTGACTCTTTCCCAACGTACTGCTACGGTGGGATCCGGAGGAAGACGGTGGTGAGCCTTCCTCCCCTGCCCAGCCTGGACCTGAAAGCCACCGAGACCGTGAGTGTGGGATTTATGGGATTTATGGGAATTTTTAATGGGATTTTTATGGGATTTATTGGATTTTTTATGGGAATTTTTATGGGATTTATGGGATTTTTTATGGGATTTTTGGGGGATTTTTTATGGGATTTTTTTGATTTTTTATGGGATTTTTTATGGGATTTTTAGATGATTTTTAATGGGATTTATGGGATTTTTAATGGGATTTTTGGGATTTTTTTATAGGATTTTTTATGGGATTTGTGGGATTTTTTATGGGATTTTTAATGGGAATTTTTATGGGATTTATGGGATTTTTTATGGGATTTTTATTGGATTTTTTGTGGGATCCATGGGATTTATGGGATTTATGGGATTTATGGGATTTTTAATTGGATTTATGGGATTTTTAATGGGATTTTTATGGGATTTTTTGATTTTTTATGGGATTTTTTATGGGATTTTTATGGGATTTTTAATGGGATTTATGGGATTTTTTTGGGATTTATGGGATTTATGGGATTGAGGTCCTGCTTTGCTCCATGAATCCTGTCCCCATCCCGGTGTCACATCCTGCTCTGTAGCTTCCTCCTGTCCCTGTCCCTGTCCCTGTCCCCAACAGGCGGAGCTGGCAGAGCTGGTCCCCTCCTACAGCTCGGAGGTGACAGAGGTGACACTGTGACAATGTGACAATGTGGCACTGTGACACTGACAGAGGTGACACTGTGACACTGACAGAGGTGACACTGTGACACTGTGACACTGTGACACTGTTGCTGTCCCCAACAGGCGGAGCTGGCAGATCTTGTCCCCTCCTACAGCTCAGAGGTGACAGAGGTGACACAGTGACACTGACAGAGGTGACAATGTGATAGAGGTGACAGAGGTGAAATTGTGACACTGACAGAGGTGACACTGTGACACTGTGACACTGACAGAGGTGACAATGTGACACTATTGCTGTCCCCAACAGGCGGAGCTGGCAGATCTTGTCCCCTCCTACAGCTCGGAGGTGACAGAGGTGACAATGTGACACTGTGACAATGTGACAGAGGTGACACTGACAGAGGTGACACTGTGACAATGTGACAATGTGACAGAGGTGACAGAGGTGACACAGTGACACTGTGACAGAGGTGACACTGTGACACTGACAGAGGTGACAATGTGACAATGTGACACTGTTGCTGTCCCCAACAGGCGGAGCTGGCAGATCTTGTCCCCTCCTACAGCTCGGAGGTGACAGAGGTGACACTGTGACAGTATGACAGAGGTGACAATGTGACAGAGGTGACAGAGGTGAAATTGTGACACTGACAGAGGTGACACTGTGACACTGTGACACTGACAGAGGTGACATTGTGACACTGACAGAAGTGACAGAGGTGACAGAGGTGACACTGTGACAATGTGACACTGTTGCTGTCCCCAACAGGCGGAGCTGGCAGATCTCGTCCCCTCCTACAGCTCGGAGGTGACAGAGGTGACACTGTGACACTGACAGAGGTGACACTGTGACAATGTGACAATGTGACACTGACAGAGGTGACAGAGGTGACATTGTGACACTGACAATGTGACAATGTGACACTGACAGAGGTGACAATGTGACACTGTGACACTGTTGCTGTCCCCAACAGGCGGAGCTGGCAGATCTTGTCCCCTCCTACAGCTCGGAGGTGACAGAGGTGACACTGTGACACTGTGACAGAGGTGACAGAGGTGACAGAGGTGACACTGTGACACTGACAGAGGTGACAGAGGTGACATTGTGACACTGACAATGTGACACTGTGACACTGACAGAGGTGACACTGTGACACTGACAGAGGTGACACTGTGACACTGTGACAGAGGTGACATTGTGACACTGACAGAGGTGACACTGTGACACTGACAGGTGACACTGTGACACTGTGACACTGTTGCTGTCCCCAACAGGCGGAGCTGGCAGATCTTGTCCCCTCCTACAGCTCGGAGGTGACAGAGGTGACAGAGGTGACAATGTGACACTGACAGAGGTGACACTGTGACACTGACAGAGGTGACACTGTGACACTGTGACACTGTTGCTGTCCCCAACAGGCGGAGCTGGCAGATCTTGTCCCCTCCTACAGCTCGGAGGTGACAGAGGTGACAGAGGTGACACTGTGACACTGACAATGTGACACTGTGACAATGTGACACTGACAGAGGTGACAGAGGTGACACTGTGACACTGTGACACTGACAGAGGTGACACTGTGACACTGTTGCTGTCCCCAACAGGCGGAGCTGGCAGATCTTGTCCCCTCCTACAGCTCGGAGGTGACAGAGGTGACACTGTGACACTGACAGGTGACACTGTGACACTGTTGCTGTCCCCAACAGGCGGAGCTGGCAGATCTTGTCCCCTCCTACAGCTCGGAGGTGACAGAGGTGACACTGTGACAATGTGACACTGACAGAGGTGACACTGTGACACTGTGACACTGTGACACTGACAGAGGTGACACTGTGACACTGTTGCTGTCCCCAACAGGCGGAGCTGGCAGATCTTGTCCCCTCGTACAGCTCGGAGGTGACAGAGGCCGCCTGTGCCCTGACGTGTGACTGGGCTGAGAAGATCCTCAAGCGCTCCTTCAACAACATCGTGGAGGTGGCGCAGTTCCTGCTGCAGCAGCACATCATCAGCTCCCGCTCTGCCCACGCTGACCTCCTCATGGCCATGGTGGTGGCAGGTCAGCACCTTGGGGACACTGTCACCTCACTGTCACCACCCCTGGGGTCATTGTCACCACCCCTGGGGTCATTGTCACCTCACTGTGGAGCTGGCACAGTTCCTGCTGCAGCAGCACATCATCAGCTCCCGCTCCGCCCACGCTGACCTCCTCATGGCCATGGTGGTGGCAGGTCAGCACCTTGGGGACACTGTCACCTCACTGTCACCACCTCTAGGGTCATTGTCACCTCCCCTGGGGACACTGACACCTCACTGGTGGAGCTGGCGCAGTTCCTGCTGCAGCAGCACATCATCAGCTCCCGCTCCGCCCACGCTGACCTCCTCATGGCCATGGTGGTGGCAGGTCAGCACCCTGGGGACACTGTCACCTCACTGTCACCACCCCTGGGGTCATTGTCACCACCCCTGGGGTCATTGTCACCTCTCCTGGGGTCACTGTCACCTCACTGTGGAGGTGGCGCAGTTCCTGCTGCAGCAGCACATCATCAGCTCCCGCTCCGCCCACGCTGACCTCCTCATGGCCATGGTGGTGGCAGGTCAGCACCCTGGGGACACTGTCATCACTCCTTGGGGACACTGTCACCTCCTGGGGACACCCCCTGGGGTCATTGTCACCTCACTGTGGAGCTGGCACAGTTCCTGCTGCAGCAGCACATCATCAGCTCCCGCTCTGCCCACGCTGACCTCCTCATGGCCATGGTGGTGGCAGGTCAGCACCCTGGGGACACTGTCACCTCACTGTCACCACCCCTGGGGTCATTGTCACCTCCCCTGGGGACACCCCCTGGGGACACTGACACCTCACTGTGGAGGTGGCGCAGTTCCTGCTGCAGCAGCACATCATCAGCTCCCGCTCTGCCCACGCTGACCTCCTCATGGCCATGGTGGTGGCAGGTCAGCACCTTGGGGACACTGTCACCACCCCTGGGGACACTGTCACCTCACTGTCACCACCCCTGGGGACACTGCCATCACTCCTGGGGTTGCTGTCATCCCCTGGAGACACTGCTGCCACCCCTGGGGTCACCTCACAGGGGACACCGTCACCCCCTGGGGACACTGCCACCACCCCTGAGGTCACTGTCACTTCACTGGGGACACTGCCACCAGCCCCCCCTGCTCCAGGTCATTGTCACCCCTTGGGAACACTGCCAGTGTCCCCTCCCAGTGTCCCCTCCCCCCTCCCAGTGTCCCCTGTCCCCTCCCAGTGTCCCCTCCCAGTGTCCCCCGTCCCCTCCCAGTGTCCCCATCCCCTCCCAGTGTCCTCTCCCAGTGTCCCCTGTCCCTGTGTCACCTCCCCACTCCCAGTGACCCCTGTCCCCTCCCAGTGTCCCCTCCCAGTGTCCCCATCCCCTCCCAGTGTCCCCTCCCAGTGTCCCTTGTCCCCGCTGTCCCCTGTCCCCTCCCAGTGTCCCCTGTCCCCTCCCAGTGTCCCCTCCCAGTGTCCCCTGTCCCTGTGTCACCTCCCCACTCCCAGTGTCCCCTGTCCCCTCCCAGTGTCCCCTCCCAGTGTCCCCTCCCAGTGTCCCCTCCCAGTGTCCCCCTTCCCCTCCCAGTGTCCCCTGTCCCCTCCCAGTGTCCCCTCCCAGTGTCCCCTCCCAGTGTCCCCCATCCCCTCCCAGTGTCCCCATCCCCTCCCAGTGTCCCCTCCCAGTGTCCCCCATCCCCTCCCAGTGTCCCCATCCCCTCCCAGTGTCCCCTCCCAGTGTCCCCCATCCCCTCCCAGTGTCCTCTCCCAGTGTCCCCTGTCCCTGCTGTCACCTCCCCACTCCCAGTGTCCCCATCCCCTCCCAGTGTCCCCTCCCAGTGTCCCCTGTCCCCTCCCAGTGTCCCCTGTCCCCGTGTCACCTCCCCTCTCCCACAGAAACCACGGACAAGCCCCCCCAGGACCCCCGGCCCCCCTCAGCCCCCCGCAAGAACGGCCCGGACCCCTCGGACAGCGGCGAGCGCAGCCAGGAGCAGGTGAGAGACCCCTCCCCAAATCCCCCCCAAATCCCCCCAAATCCCCCCCAAATCCCCCAGGAGGGCTGAGCTGACCCCTCTGTGTCCCCTCTCTGTGTCCCCTCTCTGTCCCCAGCCCAAGAAGGACACTGTCCCCAAAGGCCACCTCCCATCGCGGCCGGACAAGAAGAAAGCCCCGGAGCCCCCCAGGCCGGCCAGCAGCCCCCAGGTGACCGCCCTGGTGGCCCGGCTGCCCCTCCTGCTGCCCCGAATCCCCCCCCCGGAGCGACCCCCGGCCCCCGGCGCCGCCCCCCTGCGCCCGTCCCCTCCCGTCCTTGTCCCCAAGCTGACGGCGGCACCCTTGGGTGGCACGGTCAAGGTGGCCCTGCCGCTGCCCGTGGGGACGGCGCTGGCCCCGGGGGGCTCGGGGCTGCTGAGCCCCCCCGGAGCCATCCCCGTGCTCAACGTGCTGCTGCCCGGGGTGGGGGTCCCGCCCTGCGCCGAGACCCCCGGAGGCGGCGCCAGGGCGGGAGGGGACGGCGAGGGACAGCGCGGTGGTGGCACCAAGGCCACCAAGCGTCCCCAGGAGGGAGGCGGGGAGGGGCCGGCGCACAAGAGGAGGAGGGGGAGGCCGAGGAAGAGGCCGGGGGACGCGGCGGGGTCACCCGAGGAGCTGGAGGTCCCCAAAGGGGAGGAGGGAGGGGACTCGTCGCCCCCAGGGGACTCGGCGGGGGGTGGCAGTGCCACTGTGGCCTTTGGGGACACGGAGGTGGCGGCTGGGGACGCTGGGGAGGACATGGATGTGGACAGTGATGGGGGGGGTGGGGGGGACAGCTTGGATGGTGTCACTGTCCCCCCTGGGGACAGCCAGGACAGTGTCACCGTGCCCCCTGGGGACAGCCAGGACAGTGTCACCGTGCCCCCTGGGGACAGTCAGGACAGTGGCAGTGTCACTGTCCCTGTTGGGGACAGCCTGGACAGTGTCACCGTGCCCCCTGGGGACAGCTTGGACAGTGTCACCGTCCCCCTTAGGGACAGCCAGGACAGTGGCAGTGTCCAGCCTGGGGACAGCCAGGACAGTGTCACCGTGCCCCCTGGGGACAGCTTGGACGGTGTCACTGTCCCCCCTGGGGACAGCCAGGACAGTGTCACCGTGCCCCCTGGGGACAGCCAGGACAGTGTCACCATCCCCCTTAGGGACAGCCAGGACAGTGGCAGTGTCCAGCCTGGGGACAGCCAGGACAGTGTCACTGTCCCCCCTGGGGACAGCCAGGACAGTGTCACCGTGCCCCCTGGGGACAGCTTGGACAGTGGCAGTGTCACTGTCCCCATTAGGGATAGCCTGGACAGTGGCAGTGTCACTGTTGGGGACAGCCAGGACAGTGGCAGTGTCACTGTTGGGGACAGCCAGGACAGTGGCAGTGTCACTGTCCCCATTAGGGACAGCCCAGCTGAAGGAAGTGCCACTGTCACTGTTGGGGACAGCATGGACAGTGCCACTGTGCCCCCTGGGGACAGCCTGGACAGTGTCACCGTCCCCCTTAGGGACAGTATGGACAGTGGCAGTGTCCTCCCTGGGGACAGCTTGGAGAGTGCCACTGTCCCCCCTAGGGACAGCTTGGACAGTGGCAGTGTCACTGTTGGGGACAGTATGGACAGTGGCAGTGTCCAGCCTGGGGACAGCTTGGACAGTGGCAGTGTCACCGTTCCCCTTGGGGACAGCCTGGACAGTGGCAGTGTCACTGTTGGGGACAGCCTGGACAGTGTTGCCATCCCCCTTGGGGACAGCTCGGACAGTGACAGTGTCCCTGGTGGTGGCTCTCCTGGTGGTGGCAGTGTCACTTCCCCCCTTGGGGACAGCCTGGTCCCCACTGGTGGCTCTCTTGGTGGTGGCAGTGCCACTGTCCTCATCAGGGACAGCTCAGCCATGGCCAGTGACACTGGGGACAGGCCAGATGGTGGCAGTGCCACCCCTGGGGACAGGCCTGTCACCAGGAGTGCCACCATTCCCATCAGGGACAGCTCAGCTGGTGGCAGTGCCACTGTCCCCGTCAGGGACAGCCCATCCAGGGACAGTGACACTGGGGACAGGCTGGATGGTGACAATGCCACCGCCCCTATTGAGGACAGCCCAGGCAGGGACGGTGGCACTGCCACCACTGAAGGCAGCCCAGCCGCTGGCAGTGCCACTGTCCCCATCAGGGACAGCTCACCCGGGGACACGGGGGACAGGACAGTCACCAGGAGTGCCACCATCCCTGTCAGGGACAGCTCATCCAGGGACAGTGACACTGGGGACAGGACAGTCACCAGGAGTGCCACTGTCCCCACCAGGGACAGCTCACCCAGGGACAGTGACACTGGGGACAGGCCTGTCACCAGGAGTGCCACCATCCCCACCAGGGACAGCTCATCCAGGGACAGTGACACTGGGGACAGGACAGTCACCAGGAGTGCCACTGTCCCCACCAGGGACAGCTCATCCAGGGACAGTGACACTGGGGACAGGACAGTCACCAGGAGTGCCACCATCCCCACCAGGGACAGCTCACCCAGGGACAGTGACACTGGGGACAGGCCTGTCACCAGGAGTGCCACCACTCCCATAAGGGACAGTCTGGCTGGTGGCAGTGCCACTGTCCCTGTCAGGGACAGGCCTGTCACCAGGAGTGCCACTGTCCCTGTCAAGGCCAGCCCATCCAGAGGCAGTGCCACCCCTGGGGACAGGCCTGTCACCAGGAGTGCCACTGTCCCTGTCAGGGACAGCCCAGCTGGTGGCAGTGCCACTGTCCCTGCCAAGGACAATGCAGCCAGGGGCAGTGCCACCTCTGGGGACAGGCCTGTCACCAGGAGTGCCACCATCCCTACCAGGGACAGTGACACTGGGGACAGGCCTGTCACCAGGAGTGCCACCATCCCCACCAGGGACAGCTCGGCTGGTGGCAGTGCCACTGTCCCTGCCAAGGACAAGACAGTCAGTGGCAGTGCCACCCCTGGGGACAGGCCAGGCAGGGGCAGTGCCACCGTCCCTGTCAGGGACAGCTCACCCAGCACCAGTGCCACCCCTGGGGACAGGACAGGCAGTGCCACCATCCCTGTCAGGGACAGCTCATCCAGGGACAGTGACACTGGGGACAGGCCTGTCACCAGGAGTGCCACCATCCCCACCAGGGACAGTGACACTGGGGACAGGCCTGTCACCAGGAGTGCCACCATTCCCATCAGGGACAGCCTGGCTGGTGGCAGTGCCACTGTCCCTGCCAAGGACAAGCCCATCAGTGGCAGTGCCACCGTCCCTGTCAGTGACAGCTCACCCAGCACCAGTGCCACCCCTGGGGACAGGACAGGCAGTGCCACCATCCCTGTCAGGGACAGCTCATCCAGGGACAGTGACACTGGGGACAGGCCTGTCACCAGGAGTGCCACCATCCCTGTCAGGGACAGCCCAGCTGGTGGCAGTGCCACTGTCCCCAGTAAGGACAGCTCACCCAAAGAGAGTGCCACCCCTGGGGACAGGCCTGTCACCAGGAGTGCCACTGTCCCTGCCAAGGCCAGCCCATCCAGGGCCAGTGCCACCTCTGGGGACAGGCCTGTCACCAGGAGTGCCACCATCCCCACCAGGGACGGTGACACTGGGGACAGGCCTGTCACCAGGAGTGCCACCATTCCCATCAGGGACAGTCTGGCTGGTGGCAGTGCCACTGTCCCTGCCAAGGACAAGCCCATCAGTGGCAGTGCCACCATCCCTGTCAGTGACAGCTCACCCAGCACCAGTGCCACCTCTGGGGACAGGACAGGCAGTGCCACCGTCCCTGTCAGGGACAGCTCATCCAGGGACAGTGACACTGGGGACAGGCCTGTCACCAGGAGTGCCACCGTCCCTGTCAGGGACAGCCCATCCAGTGGCAGTGCCAGCCCTGGGGACAGTCTGTCTGGTGGCAGTGCCACTGTCCCCAGTAAGGACAGCTCATCCAGGGATGGTGGCACTCTTGGGGACAGGCCGGTCACCAGGAGTGCCACCATCCCTGCCAAGGACAATGCAGCCAGGGGCAGTGCCACCCCTGGGAACATGTCTGTCACCCGGAGTGCCACCATCCCCACCAGGAACAGCCCAGCTGGTGGCAGTGCCACTGTCCCTGTCAGGGACAGCCCATCCAGTGGCAGTGCCACCTCTGGGGACAGGCCGGATGGTGGCAGTGCCACCATCCCTGTCAGGGACAGTCTGTCTGGTGGCAGTGGCACTGTCCCCAGTAAGGACAGCTCACCCCAAGGCAGTGCCACCCCTGGGGACAGGCCTGTCACCAGGAGTGCCACCATCCCCACCAGGGACAGTGACACTGGGGACAGGACAGTCACCAGGAGTGCCACCATCCCTGTCAGGGACAGTCTGGCTGGTGGCAGTGCCACTGTCCCCAGAAAGGACAGCTCACCCCAAGGCAGTGCCACCCCTGGGGACAGGCCAGGAAGTGCCACCATCCCTGTCAGGGACAGCTCATCCCAAGGCAGTGCCCCCTCTGGGGACAGGCCTGTCACCAGGAGTGCCACCATCCCTGTCAGGGACAGTGACACTGGGGACAGGACAGTCACCAGGAGTGCCACCATCCCTGTCAGGGACAGCTCATCCCAAGGCAGTGCCACCCCTGGGGACAGGACAGTCACCAGGAGTGCCACCATCCCTGTCAGGGACAGCTCATCCAGTGGCAGTGCCACCACTGGGGACAGGCCTGTCACCAGGAGTGCCACCATTCCCATGAGGGACAGCCCAGCTGGTGGCAGTGGCATTGTCCCCAGTAAGGCCAGCCCATCCAGTGGCAGTGGCATGGTCACCAGGAGTGCCACCATCCCCACCAGGGACAGCCCAGCTGGTGGCAGTGCCACTGTCCCTGTCAGGGACAGCCCATCCCGTGCCAGTGCCAGCCCTGGGGACAGGCCTGTCACCAGGAGTGCCACTGTCCCCACTGTCCCTGCCAAAGCCAGCCCATCCAGTGGCAGTGCCACCCCTGGGGACAGGCTGGGCAGGGGCAGTGCCACTGTCCCCAGTAAGGACAGCTCACCCAGAGACAGTGCCACCCCTGGGGACAGGCCTGTCACCAGGAGTGCCACCATCCCCACCAGGGACAGCCCGGCTGGTGGCAGTGCCACTGTCCCTGTCAGGGACAGCTCATCCAGCACCAGTGCCACCATCCCTGTCAGGGACAGCTCATCCAGGGACAGTGCCACCTCTGGGGACAGGACAGTCACCAGGAGTGCCACTGTCCCCACCAGGGACAGCCCAGCTGGTGGCAGTGCCACTGTCCCTGTCAGGGACAAGCTGATCAGTGGCAATGCCACCATCCCTGTCAGGGACAGCCCAGCCAGGGCCAGTGCCACCTCTGGGGACAGGCCTGTCACCAGGAGTGCCACCATCCCTGTCAGGGACAAGCTGGTCAGTGGTGCCACTGTCCCCAGTAAGGACAGCTCAGCCAAGGCCAGTGCCACCCCTGGGGACAGGCAGGGCAGGGCCAGTGTCACCATCCCTGGCAGGGACAGGTCACCCAGAGACAGTGCCACCCCTGGGGACAGGACAGTCAGAGACAGTGCCACCCCTGGGGACAGGACAGTCAGAGACAGTGCCACCCCTGGGGACAGGTTGGGCAGGGCCAGTGTCACCCCTGGGGACAGGTTAGTGAGAGACAGTGCCACCCCTGGGGACAGGACAGTCAGAGACAGTGCCACCCCTGGGGACAGGTCACCCAGAGACAGTGCCACCCATGGGGACAGGACAGTCAGAGACAGTGCCACCCATGGGGACAGGACAGTCAGAGACAGTGCCACCCCCGGGGACAGGACAGTCAGAGACAGTGTCACCATCCCTGGCAGGGACAGGTCACCCAGAGACAGTGCCACCCCTGGGGACAGGTTGGGCAGGGCCAGTGTCACCCCCGGGGACAGGACAGTCAGAGACAGTGCCACCCCTGGGGACAGGTTAGTGAGAGACAGTGCCACCCCTGGGGACAGGACAGTCAGAGACAGTGTCACCATCCCTGGCAGGGACAGGTCACCCAGAGACAGTGCCACCCCTGGGGACAGGTTGGGCAGGGCCAGTGTCACCCCTGGGGACAGGACAGTCAGAGACAGTGCCACCCCTGGGGACAGGCAGGGCAGGGCCAGTGTCACCATCCCTGGCAGGGACAGCACAGCCAGGGCCACTGCTGTTGGGGACAGGCCAGGCAGTGCCACTGTCCCCATCAGGGACAGGTCACCTAGAGACAGTGGCACTGGGGACAGGAGCAGTGGCAGTGCCACTGTCCCCATCAGGGACAGGTCACCTAGAGACAGTGGCACTGGGGACAGGCCAGGCAGGAGCAGTGCCACCATTGGGGACAGGCCAGGCAGGAGCAGTGCCAGCAGTGGGAACAGGAGCAGTGGCAGTGCCACCCCTGGGGACAGGAGCAGTGGCAGTGCCACCATCCCCATCAGGGACAGGTCACCCAGAGACAGGGACACTGGGGACAGGCCAGGCAGGAGCAGTGCCAGCAGTGGGGACAGGCCAGGCAGGAGCAGTGCCACCCCTGGGGACAGGCCGGGCAGGGTCAGTGCCACCCCTGGGGACAGGAGCAGTGGCAGTGCCACCATCCCCATCAGGGACAGGTCACCCAGAGACAGTGGCACTGGGGACAGGAGCAGTGGCAGTGCCACCGTCCCCATCAGGGACAGGTCACCCAGAGACGGTGGCACTGGGGACAGGCCTGGCAGGAGCAGTGCCACCACTGGGGACAGGCCAGGCAGGGGTGGTGGCACCATCAGGGACAGGCAGGTCAAGGGCAGTGCCACTGTCCCCATCAGGGACAGCGCAGCTGGTGGCAGTGCCACTGTCATTGTTGAGGACAGGACACTCAGAGCCAGTGCCACCACTGGGGACAGGCCAGGTAGGGGCGGTCCCACAACTGGGGACAGGCAGATCAGGGGCAGTGCCACCCCTGGGGACAGGCCAGGCAGTGCCACCCCTGGGGACAGGCCAGGCAGTGCCACCCCTGGGGACAGGCAGATCAGGGGCAGTGCCACCACTGGGGACAGGCAGATCAGGGGCAGTGCCACCCCTGGGGACAGGCCAGGCAGTGCCACCCCTGGGGACAGGCAGATCAGGAGCAGTGCCACCCCTGGGGACAGGCCAGGCAGTGCCACCGTCTCCAGCAGGGACAGATCACCCAGGGCCAGTGGCACTGGTGACAGGAGCAGTGGCACTGGGGACAGGAGCAGTGCCACCACAGGGGACAGGAGCAGTGCCACCACAGGGGACAGGCTGGGTAGTGCCACCATCCCTGTCAGGGACAGGTCACCGAGAGACAGTGGCACTGGGGACAGAAGCAGTGCCACCCCTGGGGACAGGCCAGGCAGTGCCACCATCTCCAGCAGGGACAGGCCACACAGGCCCAGTGGCACTGGGGACAGGAGCAGTGGCACTGGGGACAGGAGCAGTGCCACCACTGGGGACAGGAGCAGTGCCACCCCTGGGGACAGGCCAGGCAGTGCCACCATCTCCAGCAGGGACAGGCCACACAGGCCCAGTGGCACTGGGGACAGGAGCAGTGGCAGTGCCACCATCCCCATCAAGGACAGGTCACCCAGGGCTAGTGGCACTGGGGACAGGAGCAGTGGCAGTGCCACCATCCCCGTCAGGGACAGGTCACCCAGAGACAGTGGCACTGGGGACAGGCCAGGCAGGGACAGGTCACACTGGCCCGGTGACTTTGGGGACAGACTGGGCAGTGTCACTGTGCCCATCAGGGACAGGCCACCCAGAGACAGTGACAGTGGGGACAGGAGCAGTGACACCACTGGGGACAGGCCTGGCAGTGCCACCGTCCCTGTCAGGGACAGGCCACACAGGCCCAGTGGCAGTGGGGACAGGAGCAGTGGCAGTGTCACCATCCCCGTCAGGGACAGATCACACAGGGGAAGTGGCTCTGGGGACAGGAGCAGTGGCAGTGCCACTGTCCCTGTCAGGGACAGGCCACCCAGGGCCAGTGACAGTGGGGACAGGCCAGCCGGTAGCAGTGCCACCATCTCCAGCAGGGACAGATCACACAAGGCCAGTGGCACCATTGGGGACAGAAGCAGTGGCAGTGCCACCGTCCCTGTCAGGGACAGGTCACCCAGAGACAGTGGCATTGGGGACAGAAGCAGTGCCACCACTGGGGACAGGCCAGGCAGTGCCACCGTCTCCAGCAGGGACAGGCCACACAGGCCCAGTGGCACTGGGGACAGGAGCAGTGCCACCACAGGGGACAGGCGTGGCAATGCCACCATCCCCATCAAGGACAGGTCACCCAGAGACAGTGGCACTGGGGACAGGAACAGTGGCGCTGGGGACAGGCCTGGCAGTGCCACCATCCCTGTCAGGGACAGGTCACACAGGCCCGGTGACTTTGGGGACAGACTGGGCAGTGCCACCGTGCCCAGCAGGGAGAGGCCACACAGGGGCAGTGACAGTGGGGACAGGAGCAGTGGCACCACAGGGGACAGGCCTGGCAGTGCCACCGTGCCCAGCAGGGACAGATCACACAGGGGCAGTGACAGTGAGGACAGGAGCAGTGGCAGTGCCACCGTGCCCAGCAGGGACAGATCACACAGGGGCAGTGACAGTGAGGACAGGAGCAGTGGCAGTGCCACCTTGCCCAGCAGGGACAGGCCACCCAGGGCCAGTGACTTTGGGGACAGACCGGGCAGGAGCAGTGCCACTGTCCCTGTCAGGGACAGGTCACACAGGCCCAGTGACTTTGGGGACAGGAGCAGTGGCAGTGCCACCTTGCCCAGCAGGGACAGGCCACCCCGGCCCAGTGACAGTGGGGACAGGAGCAGTGGCACTGTCCCTGTCAGGGACAGCCCAGCTGGGGGCAGTGGCACTGTCCTTGTTGGGGACAGGCCAGTCAGTAGGAGTGGCACCATTGGGGACAGGCTGGTCACTCTGAGTGACACCGTTGGGGACAGGCTGGTCACTGACAGTGACACCATTGGGGACAGGCTGGTCACTGACAGTGGCACCATTGGGGACAGGCTGGTCACTGACAGTGACACTGTTGGGGACAGGCTGGTCACTGACAGTGGCACCATTGGGGACAGGCTGGTCACAGACAGTGACACCGTTGGGGACAGGCCAGCCAGTAGGAGTGGCACCATTGGGGACAGGCCAGTCAGTAGGAGTGGCACCATTGGGGACAGGCTGGTCACTGACAGTGGCACAATTGGGGACAGGCTGGTCACTCTGAGTGACACCGTTGGGGACAGGCTGGTCACTGACAGTGACACCATTGGGGACAGGCTGGTCACTCTGAGTGACACCGTTGGGGACAGGCTGGTCACAGACAGTGACACTGTTGGGGACAGGCTGGTCACTGACAGTGGCACCCCTCCTGCCAGGGACTGTCCCTCCAGGGACAGTGGCACTCCAGGGGACATGCCAGTTGCTGGCAGTGCCACTGTCCCCGTCAGGGACAGCCTATCCAGGGGCACTGCCACCATCGTGGACACGCCTGTCACCGCCAGTGCCACCATCCCCATCAGGGACAGCCCATTCTGGGCTGGTGACACCGCTGGGGACAGCTTGGTGGCTGGCAGTGCCAGGGACTGCCCGTCCAGGGGCACTGCCACCATCATGGACACGCTTGTCACCACCAGTGCCACCATCCCCATCAGGGACAGCCCGTTCTGGGCTGGTGACACCACTGGGGACAGCTCGGTGGCTGGCAGTGCCACCATCCCCATCAGGGCCAGCCCATTCTGGGCTGGTGACACCGCTGGGGACAGCTCGGTGGCTGGCAGTGCCACCGTCCCCATCAGGGACTGCCCGTCCAGGGGCACTGCCACCATCATGGGCACGCTTGTCACCGCCAGTGCCACCATCCCCATCAGGGACAGCCCGTTCTGGGCTGGTGACACCGCTGGGGACAGCTCGGTGGCTGGCAGTGCCAGGGACTGCCCGTCCAGGGGCACTGCCACCATCGTGGACGCGCTTGTCACCCTCAGTGGCACCGTGATGGACAGGAGGATCCTGGGCAGTGTCACCGTCCCCGTCAGGGCCAGCCTGTCCAGGGGCACTGCCACCATCGTGGACACGCCCGTCTTTGTCAGTGCCACCGTCCTGGTTGGGGACTCCATCCCCAGGGTCACCGCCACCATCGTGGAGTCCAGGGTGCCCGGCCGTGCCATCCTCCCCCTTGGGGACACGCTGGCCTGTGGCAGTGCCACCATCCCCGGCAGGGACGGTGCAACTGTCACCTTCCCGGGCTGGCCGGGCAGGGACGGTGTCACTGTCCCTCGTGGGGACTGGTCTGGTGGGGACAGTGCCACCATCCCTCGTGGGGACTGGTCTGGCAGGGACAGTGCCACTGTCCCCTTCCGGGTGTGCCCATCCAGGGACAGTGCCACCACCTCTGACAGGGACAGTGCCACCATTCCTCGTGGGGACTGGTCTGGTGGGGACAGTGCCACCATTCCTCGTGGGGACTGGTCTGGCAGGGACAGTGCCACTGTCCCCTTCCGGGTGTGCCCATCCAGGGACAGTGCCACCACCTCTGACAGGGACTGGTCTGGCAGGGATGGTGTCACTGTCCCTCGAGGGGACTGGTCTGGTGGGGACAGTGCCACCATCCCTCGTGGGGACTGGTCTGGCAGGGACAGAGCCACCACCTCTGTCAGGGAGTGCCCGTCCAGGGACAGTGCCACCATCCCTCGTGGGGACTGGCCAGGCAGGGACAGTGCCACCGTCCCCATCAGGGAGTGCCCATCCAGGGACAGTGTCACCGTCCCTCGAGGGGACTGGTCTGGTGGGGACAGTGCCACCATTCCTCGTGGGGATTGGTCTGGCAGGGACAGAGCCACCATCTGTGACAGGGATTGGCCAGGCAGGGACAGTGCCACTGTCCCCAACCAGGAGTGCCCATCCAGGGACAGTGCCACCACCTCTGACAGGGACTGGCCAGGCAGGGACAGTGCCACTGTCCCCATCAGGGAGTGCCCATCCAGGGACGGTGTCACTGTCCCTCGTGGGGAGTGGCCAGGCAAGGACAGTGCCACCACCTCTGTCAGGGAGTGCCCGTCCAGGGACAGTGCCACCATCTGTGACAGGGACTGGCCAGGCAGGGACAGTGCCACTGTCCCCATCAGGGAGTGCCCGTCCAGGGACAGTGCCACCATCCCTGTTGGGGCCAGGTCAGTGGGTGGCACTGCCACCGTCCCCATCCGGGAGTGCCCATCCAGGGACAATGTCACCGTCCCCTGTGGGGACTGGTCTGGTGGGGACAGTGCCACTGTCCCCACCCGGGAGTGCCCATCCAGGGGCAGTGCCACCCTTGGGGACACACACGTCACTGGCAGTCCCCCCATCAGTGGCAGTGCCACCATCCCTGACAGGGACTGTCCTTCCCGGGGCGGTGCCACCACAGGGGACAGGCCAGGCAGTGCCACCCTTGGGGACAGGCCAGGCGGTGCCACCCTTGGGGACAAGCCTGCCAGTGCCACCGCGCCCTCCAGGCCCATCACGCCCGCCCGTGTCAGCGTCATCAGGGATGGCAGGACGGGCACCAGGGTGGCACTGGGGGGTCACAGCCAGGCCGGGTCACCCCTGGGGGACACGCAGGGACACACGAGGGCGGGCACGGGCGTGGGGTCCCCTGCGTCACACCAATAAAAACCAGTAAAAACCAGTGCGGCTGTGGTGTCCGCGAGCCCGGGTACTGGGAGGGGACACGGGGAGGTGGGAGGGGACACTGGAAGAGGGGAGGGGACACGGGGCACTGGGAGGGGACACGGGGCACTGGGAGGGGACATTGGCACTGGGAGGGGACACTGGAAGAGGGGAGGGGACACTGGAAGAGGGAAGGGGACACGGAGAATGGAAAGGGACATTGTCACTGGGAGGGGACACTGGCATTGGGAAGGGACATTGGCACTGGGAGGGGACACTGGCACTGGGAGGGGACACGGGGCACTGGGAAGGGACATTGGCACTGGGAGGGGACATTGACACTGGGAGGGGACACTGGCATTGGGAAGGGACATTGGCACTGGGAGGGGACATTGGCACTGGGAGGGGACACTGGCACTGGGAGGGGACACGGACAAGGAGGAGGACAACCCATGCCACCCCTCCCGGCTTGGTGACAGCGACAGCCGAGGCGATTTTCCCCCAAAAATCGCCGATTTTCCCCCCAAAATCGCCGATTTCCCCCCAAAATCGCCGATTTCCCCCCAATATCGCCGATTTTTCCCCCAAAATCGCCGATTTTCCCCCAAAATCGCCGATTTTCCCTCCAAAATCGCCGATTTTCGTCAAGCGCGGGAGCCAAGGAGGCGCCTGGGGCTCGCCCCGCCCCCAAGCACAACGAGACCACGCCCACAACACCATATAAGGACATAAACCACGCCCTCTTCCGAATCTGGTGCAATGGCCACGCCCCCAACGGCACAAAGCCACGCCCACCACACACAGCACCAAGCCACGCCCCATTGGCTATATTAGCATACAAACCACGCCCACATATCCATATAAGGGCATAAGCCACGCCCCCTCTGTGGCAAACCCCGCCCCCTTTTCCCGCGCCGCCGGCCCGCCAGGGGGCGCTGTGGCCGCCCCTCAGCGCCGTGAGGCGGCTCCGGGCCGGGCCTGGGGAGGCTCCGAGCGGCCCCGCTCCACCGGCCCCGCTCCGCTCCGGCCCCGCTCCACCGGCCCCGCTCCACCGGCCCCTTTCCGACCCCTCCGCTCCTCTCCCCGCGGCTCCCGATCTTCTCCGCTCCCCTGAGGTGAGCAGGGCTCCGCCGCAGCCTCGCCGGCCTCTCCGCGGCCTCCTCCTCCATCGCGCCCCCCCCCTTTCCCCGCCTCAGCCCGGTCCTCCCGGCGGTGCCGCGGCCGCTCCGTGTCCGGCCTCGCTTCCTCCTCCTCCTCCTCCTTCTCCTTCTTCTTCTTCTCCTTCTCTTTCTCCTTCTTCTCCTCCTTTTCCTTCTCCTGCTGCTCCCGGTTCCTCCCGCCAGCGCTTCGTGGCGCAGGAGCTGGGCAGGAATTCTCCTTTCCCTCACGGAGTATTTGGTGGCGATTTCGGGATGATTTTCCGGTGACTTTACAGTGATTTTTTGTGCTGGTTTTGTGCTGGTTTTGTGCTGGTTTTGTGCTGGTTTTGGGGGTGTTTTGTGCTGATTTTGGGGTGTTTTTCCCCTCAGCAGCCGCCGGTGCCCGGGATGAGCCGCCCGCGCCTCCCTCAGGGCCGGGCTCGCCCCTCGGAGCCTCGCGGGATGGGATCGCTCCAGGTACCTCATCCCAATTTTCCTCTTCCTTTTCCCAAGGAATTCCTCCCCAAATCCCCAAATCCCGCGGGGGAAGTGGCGCAATTCCCCCTTTTCCAGAGCCTTTTCCAGCCTATTTTCCTCCTGAGGATTTGCCAACCTTTCCCCCCGCCCCCGCTGCCGGGGCCATCTGGTGCCTCTGGAAGCTTTGGAATTGCCCAAAATCCCTTCTAAAATTCCATGGATTACGTAAAATTTGGATTTGCGATGGTCACTCAACCCCTCGGGAATGTTTTCCCAGGAAAACTTCGGCTGGAGTTGGTGGGAAGTTTGAGTAATGAGAAATAATTACATTTAATCCCTGCCTTTTTATTCCCTCCGCTTCCCTATAATCCGGGAGGGAATAATTGAGTGGAAAAAGGGATTTTCCATCTTTTTTTTTTTTTCCTCTGGAATTATTGAGGTTTTGGAGCTCTTCCTGGTGTGGATTCCGTGGATCTACTGCTGAAAATAATTCCTGATTTCTTCCTTGGAATTCTGAGTGGGATTTTAGGGTTTTAGGAGCCCTGCTCCTGGAATTCCTGGGAGATTTCTGCTCCTGAAATTCCTGGATAATTTCTGGAATTCCTGGGTGATTTCTCTTCCTGGAATTCCTGGGTGATCCCTGCTCCAGATTTCCTGGATAATTTATGATCTCACAGTTCAGGGTCCATGCTTGGATCAGCCCAGGATCCAAGCTGGAAATGTGGATTCCTGCTTTTTTTCCTGCTTTTTTTTCCCCCTTCCTTTTCCCAGTTTATTTCCCAACTTTTTGGGAAAAAAAAAAAAACCAAAAAAATTAACTTGGAAAACATCAAAAAGTGGGAATTTCTATATGGAATGTGATCCATGGGAGAAGGGAATTCCAGGATGAATTTTCTGGGTTTTATGGGAAGAGGGAAAATCTTTGGATGTGTTTTTTTGGGATGAGGCAAAAACTTTGGGAAAAGAGGGAATTTTTTTAGCCTGGAGCCTTGGATTTGGGATTGGGACAGAAGAGGAAAATTTGGGATATGTGGAAAAACAGGGATGGGAATTGTGGGGAAGTGTGGAATCCTGAATTTCCACCCCCATTTTTTTGGGGGGGATTCGTTGAAAAATGGATTTTTTTTCCCCAGTTCTCACGGGGTTTTTGGGATCTAAGAGGCACAAAAATTTCTGGAATGTGGGATTTGGAGCGCCAGGAATGGCAGAAATGGAGCAAAACTCTCAGACTTTGATCAGGATTTGGGCATTTGGGACTTGATGGAAAAGAAGTGGGGAAAAAAAGAGGGGAAAAAAAAAAGGAAAAGTGATATCTGGGAGGTGACCTTGGTTTGGATCACTTGGAATATTTAGGGAGAATTCCTGAGGATTTTTCCCTCTTTTCTTTGGGAGTTGGAAAAATAAAAGGGATAAAACAAATCCTTAAATTAATATGAAAAAAAAATGAAATTAATTGGGAAAAATCCTGAATTAACAGGGAAAAATTGGCATCATCTTCCCTTCAGGTGTATCCTGGGTTTCTCCCCATGAATCCCATCCCTAATCCCAAATTTTTTCCCAATTTCCCCCAGTTTGGAGCTGTCCCACCCCCTCCTCTGCTCCTCTTGAATCCTATCCCCGATCCCAATTTTTTCCCCAATTTCATCCCAATTTTTGCCCAAATTTCATCCCAATTTTTGCCCAAATTTCATCCTGATGTTGTTTCCCAATTTCATCCCAATTTTTGCTCAATTTCATCCCAATTTTTGCCCAATTTCAAACCAGTTTTTCCCCAATTTAATCCAAATTTTTCTCCAATTTCATCCCAGTTTTTTCTTAATTTCATCCCAATTTCATCCCAATTTTCACCCCAATTTTTTTCAGTTTCACCTCAATGTCTTCCAAATTTCACCCAATTTTTTTCCCAATTTAACACAAAATTTCCCTCAATTTAATCCAGATTTTTCCCCAATTTAATCCAAATTTTTCCCAATTTAACCCGAAATTTCCCTCAATTTAATCCAAATTTTCCCCCTATTTAATCCAAACTTTTCCCCAATTTAATCCAAATTTTTCCCAATTTAATCCAAATTTTTCCCCAATTTAACCCAATTTTCCCTCAATTTAATCCAAATTTTTCCCCAGTTTAATCCAAACTTTGCCCCAATTTAATCCAAACTTTTCCCCAATTTAATCCAAACTTTTCCCCAATTTAATCCAAACTTTCCCTCAATTTAATCCAAACTTTTCCCCAATTTAATCCAAACTTTTCCCCAGTTTAATCCAAACTTTTCCCCAGTTTAATCCAAATTTTTCCCCAATTTAATCCAAACTTTCCCTCAATTTAATCCAAACTTTTCCCCAATTTAACCCAAATTTCCCTCAATTTAATCCAAATTTTTCCCCAATTTAATCCAAACTTTTCCCTAATTTAATCCAAACTTTTCCCCAATTTAATCCAAACTTTTCCCCAGTTTAATCCAAATTTTTCCCAAATTTAATCCAAACTTTCCCCAATTTAATCCAAACTTTTCCCCAATTTAATCCAAATTTTTCCCCAATTTAACCCAAATTTCCCTCAATTTAATCCACTTTTCCCCGATTTAATCCAAACTTTTCCCCAGTTTAGTCCAAATTTTTCCCCAATTTAATCCAAACTTTTCCCCAATTTAACCAAAATTTTTCCCCAATTTAACCCAAACTTTTCCCCAATTTCATCCCAATTTTTCTCAATTTCACCTCATTTTCTTCCAAATTTCACCCCAATTTTTTCCCAATTTAACCCAAAATTTCCCTCAATTTAATCCAAATTTTTCCCCAATTTAATCCAAATTTTTCCCTATTTTCACCCCAATTTTTCCCAAATTTCACCCCAACTTTTCCGAAATTTCACCCCAATTTTTCCCAAATTTCACCCCAATTTTCCCCAATTTTTCCCAGTTTTTTTCTCAGTTTTTCCCCAATTTTTTTCCCAATTTTTCCCCAATTGATCCCGATTTTCCCTCCATTTTTCCAGCTCTGAGCCGCGCCGCCCCTGCTCCACCATGGGCGACTCTCCGGCCGGGAGCAGCCCCCCGGATCCGGTCAATTCCCAAGGGAGCGGCTCCGGGGGCGGCTCCTCCTCCTCCTCCTCCTCCCTCAGCGTCATCACGGAGGGCGTGGGCGAGCTGGCCCTCATCGACGCCGAGGTGGCCAAGAAGGCCTGCGAGGAGGTCCTGGAGAAGGTCAAGCAGCTCCACGGATCCTCTCCCGACTCCCCCCTCCCCAACGGAGCCAGCTGCCAGATCCGCTGCCTGGACGATCCGCCGGGCTCGCGCATCCGCGAGGAAGAGGAGGAAAGCTCCGGCGCCGCCAGGACGGCGCGGCGCCGCCAGCACCAAGCCAAGCAATCCTGGCTCCTCCGCCTCTTCGAATCCAAACTCTTCGACATCTCCATGGCCATCTCCTACCTGTACAACTCCAAGGAGCCCGGCGTGCAGGCGTACATCGGGAACCGCCTGTTCTGCTTCCGCGACGAAGAGGTGGATTTTTACCTCCCGCAGCTTCTCAACATGTACATCCACATGGACGAGGACGTGGGCGACGCCATCAAGCCCTACATCGTCCACCGCTGCCGCCAGAGCATCGACTTCTCGCTGCGCTGCGCGCTCCTCCTCGGCGCCTACTCCTCGGATATGCACATCTCCACCCAGCGCCATTCCCGAGGAACCAAACTGCGCCGGCTCATCCTTTCCGACGAGCTGAAGCCGGCGGGGAGGAGGAGGGAGGTGGGAGGCGGCGCTCCCGGAGCCGAGACGGGGCTGTCGCCTTCCAAAAGGACTCATCAGAGGTCCAAGTCGGACGCCACCGTGTCCATCAGCCTCAGCAGCAACCTGAAGCGCACGGCCAGCAATCCCAAGGTGGAGAGCGAGGAGGAGGTAAAGGTTGGGGTGTTCCTCTGGGAATTCTGTGGGAAAAGCGGGTGTGGGGTTGGGATTGTGCTCCAAGGCTCAGGGAAAATCCTGGGATTGTGCCTTGGGATTCATCCCAGAGATCTTCTGGGATTGGGGTTTTTGGGATTGGGATTGGGATTGTGCCTTGGGATTGATCCCAGAGATCTTCTGGGATTGGGGTTGTGCTCCAAGGCTCAGCCAGTGATCCCAAGGTGGAGAGCGAGGAGGAGGTAAAGGTTGGGGTGTTCCTCTGGGAATTCTGTGGGAAAAGGAGAGTGTGGGGTTGGGATTCTGCTCCAAGGACTTGGGATTCATCCCAGAGCTCCTCCAGAGTTGTGGTTGTGCCTTGGGATTGATCCCAGAGATCTTCTGGGATTGGGATTTTTGGGATTGGGATTGTGCTCCAAGGCTCAGCCAGTGATCCCAAGGTGGAGAGCGAGGAGGAGGTAAAGGTTGGGGTGTTCCTCTGGGAATTCTGTGGGAAAAGCGGGTGTGGGGTTGGGATTCTGCTCCAGGGACTTGGGAGTCGTCCCAGAGATCTTCTGGGATTGGGATTGTGCCTTGGGATTGATCCCAGAGATCTTCTGGGACTGGGATTTTGTGCCTTGGGGTTGATCCCAGAGATCTTCTGGGATTGGCGTTTTTGGGATTGGGATTGGGATTGTGCCTTGGGATTGATCCCAGAGATCTTCTGGGATTGGGATTCTGCTCCAAGGCTCATCCTGCTGGGAAAGGGATCTCCAGGGACTTGGGATTGATCCCAGAGATCTTCTGGGATTGGGGTTTTTGGATTGGGGTTGGGATTGTGCCTTGGGATTGATCCCAGAGATCTCCTGGGATTGGGGTTTTTGGGATTGGGGTTGGGGTTGTGCCCTGGGATTGATCCCAGAGATCTCCTGGGATTGGGATTCTGTTCCAAGGCCGATCCCGGCCTGCTGGGAATCTCGGGATGAGCCGGGAATTGCGAGCGGGAAAATCCGGCTCTTCCCAAATCTGGGAAAAATGAAACCTCCGGAGGGTGGAATCCACCCCAGGGAAACTGGGAATGACTGGGAATGACTGGGAATGGCTGGGAATGACTGGGAATGGTTGGGAATGGTTGGGAATGACTGGGAATGGCTGGGAATGGTTGGGAATGACTGGGAATGGTTGGGAATGACTGGGAATGACTGGGAATGACTGGGAATGATTGGGAATGACTGGGAATGGTTGGGAACAATTGGGAATGACTGGGAATGGCTGGGAATGGTTGGGAACGGTTGGGAATGGCTGGGAATGACTGGGAATGACTGGGAATGGTTGGGAATGACTGGGAATGACTGGGAATGACTGGGAATGATTGGGAATGACTGGGAATGGTTGGGAACAATTGGGAATGACTGGGAATGGCTGGGAATGGTTGGGAACGGTTGGGAATGGCTGGGAATGACTGGGAATGACTGGGAATGGTTGGGAATGGCTGGGAATGACTGGGAATGACTGGGAATGGTTGGGAACGATTGGGAATGACTGGGAATGACTGGGAATGACTGGGAATGACTGGGAATGGTTGGGAATAACTGGGAATGACTGGGAATGACTGGGAATGACTGGGAATGACTGGGAATGACTGGGAATGGCTGGGAATGGTTGGGAATGACTGGGAATGGCTGGGAATGACTGGGAATGGTTGGGAATGACTGAGAATGACTGGGAATGACTGGGAATGACTGGGAATGGTTGGGAATGGCTGGGAATGACTGGGAATGACTGGGAATGGTTGGGAATGACTGGGAATGGTTGGGAATGACTGGGAATGGTTGGGAATGACTGGGAAGGGCTGGGAATGGTTGGGAATGGCTGGGAAGGGCTGGGAATGACTGGGAACAACTGGGAATGACTGGGAATGGCTGGGAATGGTTGGGAATGGTTGGGAATGATTGGGAATGACTGGGAATGACTGGGAATGGTTGGGAATGGCTGGGAATGACTGGGAATGGTTGGGAATGACTGGGAATGACTGGGAATGGCTGGGAATGACTGGGAATGACTGGGAATGGTTGGGAATGACTGGGAATGACTGGGAATGGCTGGGAATGACTGGGAATGACTGGGAATGACTGGGAATGACTGGGAATGGTTGGGAATGGCTGGGAATGGTTGGGAATGACTGGGAATGACTGGGAATGACTGGGAATGGTTGGGAATGACTGGGAATGACTGGGAATGGTTGGGAATGATTGGGAATGACTGGGAATGGCTGGGAATGACTGGGAATGACTGGGAATGGTTGGGAATGGTTGGGAATGACTGGGAATGACTGGGAATGGTTGGGAATGGCTGGGAATGGTTGGGAATGACTGGGAATGGTTGGGAATGACTGGGAATGGTTGGGAATGACTGGGAATGGTTGGGAATGACTGGGAATGGTTGGGAATGGTTGGGAATTCCCAGGAATTCCTGGGAAATGGATCAGGAATCCAAGGTTTGATCCTGCTGGGAATTCTGCTGGGAATCCTTGGAAGGAGCCAGGGATTGTTTCAAACTCTGGGAATTTGGGATGAGGATGGAAGGAAGGATTGGGAAGGAATTTTCCAGGCTGGATTCGGGATCAAAACACCCCGGAAAAATCCGGGGCCGTTCCCTCCGGGATGAATTTTTAATATGGAAAAGGAGGAGGCGGAAACCGGAGCTTTTCCATAAATTATGGATGAGGAAACTCCTGGAAACGATCCAGAAAAAACTGGGAAAGCACAAAACCGGGGAGACTCCAGCCCTGGGTCCCAAATATCCCTCAAAAAATCCCGGAATTCTTGGAAGCGTTGGGTGTTTTTTTCTCTCCGGAATCCGGGAATTCCGTGGAAAAAGCTGGGAAAATCGACGGGAAATGATCCCAAAACTCAAAATTTGGGATCATTTCCCATCAATTTTCCCTCCAGCTGGGGTCCCAACCTGGTTGTCCCGTTTTTTATGGGAATTTTTGGGAATTTTGGCCCCAGAATTCCCGGTTTTCACATGAGGAAGCTCCACTGGATCCCTTTCAGGAAGGAAATCGTGGAATGATGGAGTCCAAGCGCTGGAATTTCGGGATATTTGGGATGGGAATCCCTTGGGATAGAGCTTGGACAATCACAGGAAAATCCTTGGGAGAAATCAGGAATTCCTCCGGGATTCAAATGGCCCCAAAAAAATTGGGATTCTGGGAATTTTCGGGATCGTTTCCGTGGGAATGCTGAAATTAGGGATAAACTGGAATCCAGGGAAGGAGGAAAAACCTGGATTTGGTGATGGAACAGGTCAGAAATCCAAGGAATTCGGAGCTGGATCCATCCTGGTCCTTCTGGGCTGGGATAATGAATCCCGGAGAGGAGGAAAACCGGGAAAATCCTGGGAATTCTGCTCCGCTTTGACCCCATCCCAAAAAATCCGGGAAAAATCCGCAGGAATTCCAAGGGGATGGGACCAAAATAAAAAAAACTTGGGAATTGCTGGAAGTGAACCCGGAGCTAAACTTTGCTTTTTCTCCCCCTTTTCCCTTTTTCCTTCCTCTCTTCCCTATGGAAAAAAAAAAAAAATTCCCAAAAAAACTGCCCCAAATCCCCCCTTTTTTTCCTGCTTTTCCCAGGAATTCTCCTCGAGTACGGAAAGCCTGGATAAATCCCTGGCTCCCGTAAGTTCCGATCCCATTTTTCCGGAGGTTCCCTCTTTTCCTGCCGCAGCATTTCCTCCATTTCCAACCCCTCTGGAATTTCCCAGCATTCCCTAAATATTCCCCAAAAAAAAACCAACCCAAAAACCTCGGAATGGGAATTACAGGAAAATTCCAGGAAAATTCATTCCCCCTGGATAAAATCAAGGAAAAAAAATCCCATTTTTCCCATCTGGGAATGAGGAAATTCCCGTTTTTCCCGTGCAGGTGGAAGAGGAAATGCTGTTTTCCCTTGGAATTCGGCTCCCAAAATTCTCGGCCGGATGGGATTAATTTGCTTTTTTTTTCCTTTTTTTTTCCATGATTTTTTTTTTCCCAACCAATCATTCCTTGATTTCATTAATTCCTTCTTTTTTTTTTTTTTCCATGAAAATTCCAATCGAATCCTGGCGTTTTTCCCTGATTTTTCTCTCCAGAATGAGCCCTTTTCCCAGTTTTTTTTTGGAATCTTTCCCTCCTCTTTTCCCGCCGGGATTCCCGGTGGGAATGCGTCGTCCATGATTTCCTCCAGCACAGGAGGGAAGAATTCCATGATTTTTTCCGGGAATTCCTGGATTCCAGCCCGGCTCTGATCCCGCTGGCGATTCCCAGGGATGGTTCCCACGCCCGGATTTGGGAATTTTGTTGGGATTCGATCCCAAATTTCCGGCTCATCCCAAATCCCGCTGCTTTTTAGGGATAACGGGATGAGCTCCAAGCCCCAAATTCCCACCCAAAATTCCAGGAATTCCTTGATTTCCACCCATTCCTGCTCCTCCCAGCCCAGCCAACTCCACTCCTCTCCGGGAATTTTTTTCGGGAATCAACGGAAAACTGGGATAATTCCTTCATTCCCTATGGAATGTTCTGCAGGAATAATGGGAAGTCCTGGTGTGGGAAGGATCCTCGGGAATTCCCGCTGGAATTTCCCTTTGGATTGGGATGGGATGGGATGAAGAGGAGATTCCCACCTGGAAAACGAAGAGGAAAATTCCCTCTGGAATTTCCCTTTGGAATGGGATGAAGAGGAAAATTCCCTTTGGAATGGGATGAAATTTCCCTCAGGATTGGGATGAAGAGGAAGATTCCCCCTGGAATTTCCCTCGGCAATTGGATGAAGAGGAATTTTCCCCCTGGAATTTCCCTTTGGATTGGGATGAAGAGGAATTTTCCCTCTGGAATTTCCCTTTGGATTGGGATGAAGAGGAATTTTCCCCCTGGAATTTCCCTTTGGATTGGGATGAAGAGGAATTTTCCCCCTGGAATTTCCCTTTGGATTGGGATGAAGAGGAATTTTCCCTCTGGAATTTCCCTTTGGATTGGGATGAAGAGGAATTTTCCCTCTGGAATTTCCCTTTGGATTGGGATGAAGAGGAAGATCCCCTCTGGAATTTTCCCTCTGGAATTTCCCTTTGGATGAATTCCCAATCCAATTTCCCCCTGGAATTTCCCTTTGGATTGGGATGAAGAGGAATTTTCCCTCTGGAATTTCCCTCAGGATTGGGATGAAGAGGAATTTTCCCCCTGGAATTTCCCTTTGGATTGGGATGAAGAGGAAGATTCCCTCTGGAATTTCCCTCTGGATTGGGATGAGGAGGAAGATTCCCTCTGGAATTTTCCCTCTGGAATGAGATGGAATTTCCCAGCGCCTCTGGCTGGAAGATCCAAGATTCCCAAGTTTTCCCACTGGAAATCCCGGAATTCCAGAGGCTCCGGACGGATCCTGGCACCACTGGAATATTCCTGAGGTTGGGAGAAGATCCTGGAAAAGCTGGGAATCCAAAATTCCCCCGGATTGGGGCGGGGCTGATCCAGAGGGATCCCGGGATCCATCCCAGATTCCCAAATTCCTTGGGATATTCCGCCGGGAAAAGCTTTTCCTGGTATTCCAAGGGGACAAAATCCACGGAAAACCTGGATGGGAGGATCACAAAGCTCAGAACCACCGGAATTCCGCCGGAAAATCCGGGAAGCATCCCAGTTTTTGCAGGAATGGGATTCAACCCACGCAGAGCCGCTGGAATTTTTGGGATCCGGCCGCGATCGGGAACCTCTGGAATATTTCTCCGGCTGGGGGCAGGGAAGCCGAGCGTTATCCCGGAATTCCTGAGGGAATTTTTGGACATGGAGCAGAAATCCAACGGATTCCCGGCTGGGAATGCCCATCCCGATCCTTCTTTTCCCTGATTTTTCCCGATCCTTTGTGCGATATTCCCGGTTTTTTTTTTTCGTGGCTTTCTGCATGCGCCTCTTCCAGCATGATCCCGAAAAATCAGCCCTCGGCTGTTCCCGAGGTTTGGGAATGTGGAGCGGGAATTTGGGATGGATGAGGGGGAGGGAGGGGCTGCTGCATCCAAAGGGAAATCCCGAATCCCGGTGGGATTGTTGGATTGGGACGCCTCGGGAATCGATCCCGGGGATTCCGGGTTATCCCAAATCCTGGGAATCTGGGTGCTCCAAATCCTGGGAATCTGGGTTATCCCAAATCCTGGGAATCTGGGTTATCCCAAATCCCGGGAATCTGGAGGGGGATCCAGAGGGATGGGAATGAGGATCATCCCAAATCCAGGGATCTGGGTTATCCCAAATCCAGGGATCTGGGTGCTCCAAATCCCGGGAATCTGGAGAGCTGGGATCCAGAGGGGTGGGAAAGAGGATCCTCCCAAATCCAGGGATCTGGGTTATCCCAAATCCTGGGAATCTGGAGGGGGATCCAGAGGGATGGGAGTGAGGATCATCCCAAAAATCCAGGGATCTGGGTTATCCCAAATCCTGGGAATCTGGGTTATCCCAAATCCAGGGATCTGGGTTATCCCAAATCCTGGGAATCTGGGTTATCCCAAATCCCGGGAATCTGGAGGGCTGGGATCCAGAGGGATGGGAATGAGGATCATCCCAAATCCAGGGATCTGGGTTATCCCAAATCCTGGGAATCTGGAGGGGGATCCAGAGGGATGGGAGAGAGGATCCTCCCAAATCCCGGGATCTGGGTTATCCCAAATCCTGGGAATCTGGGTTATCCCAAATCCTGGGAATCTGGGTTATCCCAAATCCCGGGAATCTGGAGAGGGATCCAGAGGGATGGGAGAGAGGATCCTCCCAAATCCAGGGATCTGGGTGCTCCAAATCCCGGGAATCTGGAGGGGGATCCAGAGGGATGGGAGTGAGGATCCTCCCAAATCCATGAGATCCAGATCCTCCCAAATCCTGGGAATGGGAATAATCCCAGATCTCAGGAATCCAGTGAGATCCTGCTGGGAACGTCGGCTCTGGAATTCTGGGGGGGAGGAAAAACCGCTGGGGGATGGGTGGGGATCCCAAATTTCCGGGATCTGGGAAGAGGGAGGGGAAGGGAAGAGAAGGGAAAAGGGAAAAGTGGGAAGAGGGAAAAGTGGGAAAAGTGGGAAGAGCAGGAATTTGCTCCCAATAAACCACTGACATCACCTCCACTTCCCTCCCGTTTTCCCACCTTTTTTCCATGGAATCCCTTTCCCAGCCGGCCCGGCTGACCCTGGAATGGGAAGAGGAGGAAAAGGGAATAGGGAAAAGCAGGAAAAGGGAGGAGGGAAAAGCAGGAAAAGGGAAGAACAGGAATCAGGGAAGATTCCTGAATTTTCTCCCACTATTGACATCACCTCCACTTCCTTCCCGTTTTCCCACCTTTTTTCCATGGAATCCCTTTCCCAGCTGGCCCGGCTGAGCCTGGAATGGGAAGAGAAGGAAAAAGGGAAGAGGGAAAAGCCGGAAAAGGGAAGATCAGGAAAAGGGAAGATCAGGAATTAGGGAAGGACAGGAATTAGGGAAGATTCCTGAATTTTCTCCCACTCTTGACATCACCTCCACTTCCCTCCCGTTTTCCCACCTTTTTTCCATGGAATCCCTTTCCCATCCAGTCCAGCTGAACCTTGGAATGGGAAGAGGAGGAAAAGGGAGGAGGGAAAAGCCGGAAAAGGGAGGAGGGAAAAGCAGGAAAAGGGAAGAGGGAAAAGGGAAGATCAGGAATTAGGGAAGGACAGGAATCAGGGAAGATTCCTGAATTTTCTCCCACTGAAACCCACTGACATCACCTCCACTTCCCTCCCGTTTTCCCACCTTTTTTCCATGGGATCCCTTTCCCATCCAGCCTGGCTGAGCCTGGAATGGGAAGAGAAGGAAAAAGGGAAGAGGGAAAAGGGAAAAACAGAAATGAGGGATGAGCAGGAATGAGGGAAGGACAGCAATTAGGGAAGGACAGGAATAAGGGAAGGACAGAAGTGAGGGAAGATTCCTGAATTTTCTCCCACTCTTGACATCACCTCCACTTCCCTCCCATTTTCCCACCTTTTTTCCATGGAATCCCTTTCCCAGCCGGCCCGGCTGACCCTGGAATGGGAAGAGAAGGAAAAGGGAAGAGGGAAGAGAAGGAAAAGGGAAGAGGGAAAAGCCGGAAAAGGGAGGAGGGAAAAGCAGGAAAAGGGAAGAACAGGAATCAGGGAAGATTCCTGAATTTTCTCCCATTAAACCACTGACATCAGCTCCACTTCCCTCCCATTTTCCCACCTTTTTTCCATGGAATCCCTTTCCCAGCCGGCCCGGCTGGCTCCGGAGCGGGAATTCATCAAATCCCTGATGGCCATCGGGAAGCGCCTGGCCACGCTCCCCACCAAGGAGCAGAAAACTCAACGCCTCATCTCGGAGCTGTCCCTGCTCAACCACAAACTCCCGGCGCGCGCCTGGCTGCCCACGGCCGCCTTCCAGCACCACGTGGTGAGGGTGCCGCATTCCCAGGCCGTGGTGCTCAACTCCAAGGATAAGGTACGGAAAAACGGGATTTGGGAATGGGAAATGGGATTTGGGAACAGGAAAACAGGATTCGAGATGGGAAATGGGATTTGGGAATGGTGGGAATGGGATTTGGGAATTGGATTTGGGATTTGGGATTTGGGAATGGTGGCGGTGCCGCCTTCCAGCACCACGTGGTGAGGGTGCCCCATTCCCAGGCCGTGGTGCTCAACTCCAAGGATAAGGTACGGAAAAACGGGATTTGGGAACAGGAAAACGGGATTTGGGGACAGGAAAACAGGATTTGGGGACAGGAAAATGGGATTTGGGAACAGGAAAATGGGATTTGGGATGGGAAATAGGATTTGGGAATGGGATTTGGGATGGGAAATGGGATTTGGGACACGTGGTGAGGGTGCCGCATTCCCAGGCCGTGGTGCTCAACTCCAAGGATAAGGTACGGAAAAACGGGATTTGGGAATGGTGGGAATGGTGGGAATGGGATTTGGGAACAGGAAAACAGGATTCGAGATGGGAAATGGGATTTGGGAATGGTGGGAATGGGATTTGGGAATGGTGGGAATGGGATTTGGGATGGGAAAAGGGATTTGGGAATGGGAAAAGGGATTTGGAAATGGGAAAACAGGATTTGGGAATGGTGGGAATGGGATTTGGGAATGGTGGGAATGGGATTTGGGATGGGAAATGGGAGATTTGGGATTTGGGAATGGTGGGAATGGGATTTGGGATTTAGGAATGGTAGGAAAGACTTGGAAGCATCAATTCCAGGACTGGGAATGTTGGGACAGCTGGAATTGGACACAAACCCCCGAGAACCTCCAAGCTCCACCCCCCTCTGGAATCTCCACCTTCTCCTCCCTCTCCAAAGCCGCGGATCCCCCGGAACAACAACCCCGGGAATATCCGGGATCCTCCAACATTCCCAAATTCCCGCTTTTTCCCAGGCTCCCTATTTAATCTACGTGGAAGTCCTGGAATGCGACAACTTCGACACGGCCAGCGTCCCGGCGCGGATCCCGGAGAACCGGATCCGGAGCACGCGCTCGGCAGAGAACCTTCCGGAATGCGGGATGGGCCCGGAGCAGAGAGCCGGGAGCTTCAGCACCGTCCCCAACTACGACAACGATGATGAAGCCTGGTCCGTGGATGACATCGTGGAGCTGCAGGTGGAGGTGGGAACGCTGGGAATGGGAATTTCCAGAAGGTTCTGGACATTCTGGTGGCACCAGGGTTGTTGGGAATGGGAATTTCCAGAAGGTTCTGGGGAATGGGAATTTCCAGAAGGTTCTGGACACTCTGGTGGCACCAGGGTTGTTGGGAATGGTGGGAATGGGAATTTCCAGAAGGTTCTGGGTCACCATGGAAGTGGGAACGGTGGGAATGGGAATTTCCAGAAGGTTCTGGACACTCTGGTGGCACCAGGGTTGTTTGGAACGGTGGGAATGGGAATTTCCAGAAGGTTCTGGGTGTTCTGGTGGCACCAGGATTGTTGGGAATGGGATTTTCCAGAAGGTTCTGGGTGTTCTGGTTGTCCCATGAATGGTGGGAATGGGAATTTCCAGAAGGTTCTGGGTCACCATGGAAGTGGGAACGCTGGGAATGGGAATTTCCAGAAGGTTCTGGGTGTTCTGGTGGCACCAGGATTGTTGGGAATGGTGGGAATGGGAATTTCCAGAAGGTTCTGGGTGTTCTGGTGGCACCAGGGTTGTTGGGAATGGGATTTTCCAGAAGATTCTGGGTCACCATGGAAGTGGCAATGGTGGGAATGGAAATTTCCAGAAGATTCTGGGTGTTCTGGTGGTACCAGGATTGTTTGGAATGGTGGGAATGGGAATTTCCAGAAGGTTCTGGACACTGTGGTGGCACCAGGGTTGTTGGGAATGGGATTTCCCAGAAGGTTCTGGGTGTCCTGGTTGTCCCATGAACCATGGGAATGGGATTTTCCAGAAGATTCTGGGTCACCATGGAAGTGGCAACGGTGGGAATGGGAATTTCCAGAAGGTTCTGGGTGTTCTGGTGGCACCAGGATTGTGGGAACACTGGGAATGGGAATTTCCAGAAGGTTCTGGACACTCTGGTGGCACCAGGGTTGTTGGGAATGTTGGGAATGGGATTTTCCAGAAGGTTCTGGGTCACTATGGAAGTGGCAACAGTGAGAATGGGAATTTCCAGAAGGTTCTGGGTGTTCTGGTGGCACCAGGGTTGTTGGGAATGGGATTTTCCAGAAGGTTCTGGACACTGGTGGCCCCATGGATGATGGGAATGGGATTTGATGGGATTTTAATGGGATTTGATGGAATTTTATGGGATTTGATGGGATTGTAATGGGATTTGATGGGATTTTAATGGGATTTCACAGGATTTTATGGGATTTTGATGGGATTTAATGGGATTTGATGGAATTTTATTGGATTTGATGGGATTGTAATGGGATTTTGTGGGGTTTGATGGAATTTTATGGGATTTGATGGGATTTGAATGGGATTTTGTGGGATTTTAATGGGATTTTGTGGGGTTTGATGGGATTTAATGGGATTTGATGGGATTTCACAGGATTTTATGGGGTTTGATGGGATTTTGATGGGATTTAATGGGATTTTAATGGGATTTGATGGAATTTTATGGGATTTGATGGGATTTTAATGGGATTTTGTGGGGTTTGATGGGATTTTTATGGGATTTTAATGGGATTTTGTGGTGTTTTCCCGGGATTCCCGCAGCTCCCGGAGATGCACACCAACAGCTGCGACAACATCTCCCAGTTTTCCGTGGATTCCATCACCAGCCAGGAGAGCCGAGAGCCCGTCTTCATCGCCGCCGGAGACATCCGGTGAGCCGGGGGAAAATCCCGGGATTTTTCCAGCAGAAAACCCGGAATTCTGGCATTTCCCAGAGGAAAAAATCTGGAATTTTCCCTCAAAAAAAAAAATCCCCAAAATTCTGGCATTTCCCAGAGGAAAAATCTGGAATTTTCTGTTGTAAATATTCCCTGGAATTCTGATATTGCTCCGGGAATTTTTCCTCATTAAAAATCCCTGGAATTCCACTGTTGCTCCGGGAATTTTCCGTCATAAAATCTTGGAATTCTGGCATTACCCAGAAGAAAAATCCAGGAATTTTCCCTCATTAAAAATTCCTGGAATTCTGACATTGCTCTGGGAATTTTCCCTCATTAAAAATCCCTGGAATTCCGCCGTTTCGCTGGGAATTTTCCCCCATAAAATCCCCCGGAATTCCGCCGTTTCTCCGGGAATTCTCCTTCATAAAAAAGCCCCCTGGAATTCCGATGTTGCTCCAGGAATTTTCCCTCATCAAAATCCCTGGAATTCCAGTGTTGCTCTGGGAATTTTCTCTCATAAAAACCCCTGGAATTCTGACATTACCCAGAAGAAAAATCCAGGAATTTTCCTTCATAAAATCCCCTGGAATTCTGATGTTTTTCCGGGAATTTTCCCTCATATAAACCCCCGGAATTCCACCATTTCTCCAGGAATTTTCCTTCATTAAAAATTCCCGGAATTCCGCCGTTTCTCCGGGAATTTTCCCTCATAAAATCCCCCAGAATTCCGCTGTTTTTCCGGGAATTTTCCCTCATAAAACCCCCTGGAATTCCGCCATTTTTCCGGGAATTTCCCCTCATAAAATCCCCCGGAATTCCACCGTTTTTCCGGGAATTTCCCCTCATTGAGGATTGGGAATTGTCCCTCCCGGCAGGCGGCGGCTGTCGGAGCAGCTGGCCCACACGCCCACCTCATTCCGGAGGGATCCCGAGGATCCGTCGGCCGTCGCCCTCAAGGAGCCCTGGCAGGAGAAAGTCAGGTAAGGAATTCCCGGGAATTCCATGGAAATTCCATGGAAAAAAAAACGGGAATCGGCCCCGCCCCCATCTGGGGGTTTGCCCAAATTCCCGGGATTTTTGGGCGGATCCGAAGTCCGGAGGGTTGGGTTTGTCCCGTTCCGAGCCCTGGATTCCTCCGGGGGGGAAAAGCGGGAAAATTCCCGGGATGGAGGAATTTTGGGAAGGCTCGTCTGTGTTCCTGGTGGGGTTGGATGGGATTTTAATGGGATTTTAATGGGATTTTATGGAATTTTAATGGGATTTTAATGGGATTTGATGAGATTTTAATGGGATTTTATGGAATTCTAATGGGATTTGATGGGATTTTAATGGGATTTGTTGGGATTTTAATGGGATTTGTTGGGATTTTAATGGGATTTAATGGGATTTGATTGGGATGTTGTGAATTTCATGGAGTTCGATTGGATTTTATGGAACTTCAATGGGATTTGATGGGATTTAATGGGATTTTATGGAATTTTAATGGGATTTGATGGATTTAATGGGATTTGATGGGATTTTATGGGATTTGATGGGATTTTAATGGGATTTGACGGGGATTGGATTGGATTTTAATGGGAATTGATGGGATTTTAATGGGATTTTAATGGGATTTTAATGGGATTTGATGGGATTTTATGGAATTTTAATGGGATTTGATGGGATTTAATGGGATTTTATGGGATTTGATGAGATCTGCTGGAATTTTTGGAAATTCTATGGGATTTAATGGAATTTTTTGGAATTTTTTGGAATTCTTTGGAATTTGATGGGATTTTAACGGGATTTGATGGCATTTTATGGGATTTTATGGAATTTTTATGGGATTTAATGGAATATTTCGGGATTTAAAAAAAAATTAGGGAATTTTAATGGGATTTGATGGGATTTTAATGGAATTTCATGGACTTCGATGGGATTTTAATGGGATTTGATGGGATTTTAATGGGATTTTAATGGGATTTTAATGGAATTTCATGGACTTGGATGTGATTTTAACGGGACTGGGTGGCACAAAGACAATTCCAGGGAATTCCCAGACCATTCCCCAACCTGCAGATCCCGGGCTGATCCCGTTTTTCCCGATTTTTCCCCCTCAGGAGAATCCGGGAAGCCTCTCCCTACGGCCACCTCCCCTCCTGGCGCCTCCTCTCTGTCATCGTCAAATGCGGCGACGACCTCCGGCAGGAGCTGCTGGCATTCCAGGTGCTCAAACAGCTCCAGGTGAGGAGATTCCCAAGGAATTCCCAATCCCTGAGAGATTCCCGTCATTCCCAAAAAAAATCCCGGGATTTTAGGGGGTTTTATGGATTTTTTATGGATTTTTATGGAGATTTTTATGGATTTTTAGGGAGTTTTTTAGGGCATTCCAGGTGCTCAAACAGCTCCAGGTGAGGAGATTCCCAAAGAATTCCCAAAGAATTCCCAATCCCTGAGAGATTCCCGTCATTCCCAAAAAAAATCCCGGGATTTTAGGGGGTTTTATGGATTTTTTATGGATTTTTATGGAGATTTTTATGGATTTTTAGGGAGTTTTTTAGGGCATTCCAGGTGCTCAAACAGCTCCAGGTGAGGAGATTCCCAAAGAATTCCCAAAGAATTCCCAATCCCTGAGAGATTCCCGTCATTCCCCAAAAAAAATCCCGGGATTTTAGGGGGTTTTATGGATTTTTTATGGATTTTTATGGATTTTTATGGAGTTTCTTAGGGCATTCCAGGTGCTCAAACAGCTCCAGGTGAGGAGATTCCCAAGGAATTCCCAACAGAATTCCCGATCCCTGAGAGATTCCCGTCATTCCCAAAAAAAGTCCCGGGATTTTAGGGGGTTTTATGGATTTTTTATGGATTTTTATGGAGATTTTTATGGATTTTTAGGGAGTTTTTCAGGGCATTCCAGGTGCTCAAACAGCTCCAGGTGAGGAGATTCCCAAAGAATTCCCAAAGAATTCCCGATCCCTGAGAGATTCCCGTCATTCCCAAAAAAAATCCCGGGATTTTAGGGGGTTTTATGGATTTTTAGGGATTTTTATGGAGTTTTTTTAGGGCATTCCAGGTGCTCAAACAGCTCCAGGTGAGGAGATTCCCAAGGAATTCCCAAAGAATTCCCAATCTCTGAGAGATTCCCGTCATTCCCGAAAATATTCCGGGTTTTTAGGGAGTTTTATGGAGTTTTTATGGATTTTTAGGGATTTTTATGGAGTTTTTTAGGGCATTCCAGGTGCTCAAACAGCTCCAGGTGAGGAGATTCCCAAAGAATTCCCAATCCCTGAGAGATTCCCATCATTCCCAAAAAAATTCCGGGTTTTTAGGGGGTTTTATGGATTTTTAGGGATTTTTAAGGATTTTTATGGAGTTTTTCAGGGCATTCCAGGTGCTCAAACAGCTCCAGGTGAGGAGATTCCCAAAGAATTCCCAATCCCTGAGAGATTCCTGTCATTCCCAAAAAAAATCCCAGGATTTTAGGGGGTTTTATGGAGTTTTTATGGATTTTTATGGAGATTTTTATGGATTTTTATGGAGTTTTTCAGGGCATTCCAGGTGCTCAAACAGCTCCAGGTGAGGAGATTCCCAAAGAATTCCCAATCCCTGAGAGATTCCCGTCATTCCCAAAAAAAATCCCGGGTTTTTAGGGGGTTTTATGGATTTTTATGGAGATTTTTATGGATTTTTAGGGAGTTTTTCAGGGCATTCCAGGTGCTCAAACAGCTCCAGGTGAGGAGATTCCCAAGGAATTCCCAACAGAATTCCCGATCCCTGAGGGATTCCCGTCATTCCCAAAAAAAATCCCGGGTTTTTAGGGAGTTTTATGGATTTTTATGGATTTTTGTGGAGTTTTTTTAGGGCATTCCAGGTGCTCAAACAGCTCCAGGTGAGGAGATTCCTGAAAAATCCCTGGAAAATTCCTGGAGCATTCCCAGAAAACCTCTAATCCTTGTGGAATTCCTGCCATTCCTGAATAAAATCATTTTAAAGGGATTGGTTTTTATTTGCTGGGATTGATTCTTAATTTATTGGGATTTTGATTTAATGGGATTTTTTTTTAATTTGATGGGATTTTGATTGGATTTCCTGGGAATTCTTTTTTGGATTTGATGGGATTTTGATTGGATTTGATGGAATGAATCCCACTGTGGATTATTCCCGTTATTTATTTATTCCCATTATTTATTCCTATTATTTATTTCCATTATTTATTCCCAGTATTTATTTATTCTCATTATTTATTCCCGTTATTTATTTCCATTCTTTATTTATTCCCATTATTTATTCCCATTAATTATTCCCAATATTTATTTCTCCCTGCAGTCCATCTGGGAGCAAGAGTGCATTCCCTGTGGATTATTCCCATTATTTATTCCCATTATTTATTCTGATTATTTATTTATTCCCATTAATTATTCCCATTATTTATTCCTGTTATTTATTCCCATTAATTATTCCCAATATTTATTTCTCCCTGCAGTCCATCTGGGAGCAGGAGAGCGTCCCCCTGTGGATTATTCCCATTATTTATTTATTCCCAATATTTATTTATTCCCATTATTTATTCCTATTAATTATTCCCATTATTTATTAATTCCCACAGTCGATCTGGGAGCAGGAGCACGTCCCATTGTGGATTATTCCCATTATTTATTCCCATTAATTATTTATTCCTATTAATTGTTCCCGCAGTCCATCTGGGAGCAGGAGTGCGTTCCCCTGTGGATTATCCCCATTAATTATTTATTCCCGTTATTAATTCCCATTATTAATTCCCATTAATTATTAATCCCCGCAGTCGATCTGGGAGCAGGAGCGGGTTCCCCTGTGGATCAAGCCGTACCAGATCCTGGTGATCTCTGCAGACAGCGGGATGATCGAGCCGGTGCTCAGCGCCGTGTCCCTGTGCATTATCCCCGTTAATTATTAATTCCCATTATTAATTATTCCCGTTATTAATCCCTGCAGTCGATCTGGGAGCAGGAGCGTGTCCCACTCTGGATCAAGCCGTACCAGATCCTGGTGATCTCGGCGGACAGCGGGATGATCGAGCCGGTGCTCAGCGCCGTGTCCGTGTGGATTATCCCATCACCATTCCCGTTATTAATTATTCCCGTTATTAATTATTCCCATTATTAATTATTCCCGTTATTAATCCCCGCAGTCGATCTGGGAGCAGGAGCGGGTTCCCCTGTGGATCAAGCCGTACCAGATCCTGGTGATCTCGGCGGACAGCGGGATGATCGAGCCGGTGCTCAGTGCTGGAACACATCCCGCTGTGGATTATTTGCGTTATTAATTCCCGTTATTAATCCCATTAATTATTAATCCCCGCAGTCGATCTGGGAGCAGGAGCGGGTTCCCCTGTGGATCAAGCTGTACCAGATCCTGGTGATCTCGGCGGACAGCGGGATGATCGAGCCGGTGCTCAGCGCCGTGTCCCATTAATTATTCCCATTATTAATTCAGGTTATTAATTAATCCCCGCAGTCGATCTGGGAGCAGGAGCGGGTTCCCCTGTGGATCAAGCCGTACCAGATCCTGGTGATCTCTGCGGACAGCGGGATGATCGAGCCGGTGCTCAGCGCCGTGTCCCTGTGCATTATCCCTATTAATTATTTATTCCCGTTATTAATTATTCCCGTTATTAATCCCTGCAGTCGATCTGGGAGCAGGAGCGGGTTCCCCTGTGGATCAAGCCGTACCAGATCCTGGTGATCTCGGCGGACAGCGGGATGATCGAGCCGGTGCTCAGCGCCGTGTCCCTGTGGATTATCCCTGTTATTAATTCCCATTATTAATTATTCCTGTTATTAATTAATCCCCGCAGTCGATCTGGGAGCAGGAGCGGGTTCCCCTGTGGATCAAGCCGTACCAGATCCTGGTGATCTCTGCGGACAGCGGGATGATCGAGCCGGTGCTCAGCGCCGTGTCCCTGCACCAGATCAAGAAGCAGTCGGCGCTGTCGCTGCTGGATTATTTCCTGCAGGAACACGGCAGCGCCAACTCCGAGTCCTTCCTCACGGCCCAGCGCAACTTCGTGCGCAGCTGCGCCGGCTACTGCCTGGTCTGCTACCTGCTGCAGGTCAAGGACAGGTACGGGGGCAGCGGGAAACGCTGGGAGGGATTTTGGGAATTTTTTTGGGAATTTTTGGGAATTTTTTGGGATTTTTTGGGATTTTTTTGGGATTTTTTTTTGATTTTTTGGGGTTTTTTTGGGATTTTTTTGGGATTTTTTGGGATTTTTTTGGGGACTTTTTGGGATTTTTTTGGGATTTTTTTGGGATTTTTTTTTTATTTTTTTGGATTTTTTGGGGATTTTTTTGGGATTTTTTTTTGGATTTTTTTTGGATTTTTTTTGGATTTTTGGGGATTTTTTGGCAGATTTTTTAAAATTTTTTTGGGATTTTTTTTGATTTTTTAAAATTTTTTTAAATTTTGGATTTTTTTTTGGATTTTTTTTTTAATTTTTTTGATGTTGTTTGGATTTTTTTTTTATTTTTTTGGAAGTTTTGGGAATTTTTTTGGATTTTTTGGGATTTTTTTTGGATTTTTGGGGATTTTTTGGCGGATTTATTTTGAATTTTTTTTTTTTTTTTTATTTCGGATTTTTTTTTACTTTGTTTTGGATTTTTTTTTTTAATTTTTTTTGAGATTTTTTTATTTTTTGGATATTTTTTGGATTTTTTTTAGAATTTTTTTGATGTTGTTTGGATTTTTTTTTTAAATTTTTTTTAATTTTTTTTATTTTTTGGATTTTTTTTGGATTTTTTTTTTAGAATTTTTTTGATGTTGTTTGGATTTTTTTTTTTTTTCCTTTGATTTTTTGGGGGATTTTTGTTGTTTTTGATTTGACAGGATTCCCTGGGATTTTGATGGGATTTCCATGGAATTCCATGGGATTTTGACGTGATCTCCATGGAATCCCATTTAATCTTGATGTAGTTTTAATGGAATTCCATGGGATTTTGATGGAATTCCTTGGAATTCCATGTAATTTTGATGGGATTTTGATGGAATTCCATGTAATTTTAATGGAATTCCATGGGATTTTGATGTGATTTCCATGGAATTCCATGGGATTTTGATGTGATTTTGACGGAATTCCATGTAATTTTGATGGAATTCCTTGGAATTCGATGTAATTTTGATGGAATTCCTTGGAATTCGATGTAATTTTGATGGAATTCCTTGGAATTCCCTGTAATTCCCACGCAATCCCATTAAATTTCACCATAATTCCCACTCAACCCCACACAGTTTCCACACCACCCCCCTCCCCCACCTCAAAATCCCCCATCCCAGCCCAGAATTCCCAGGAATTCCCTGGAATTCCCCGCAGGCACAACGGGAACATCCTGCTGGACTCGGAGGGCCACATCATCCACATCGACTTCGGCTTCATCCTCTCCAGCTCCCCCCGCAACCTCGGCTTCGAGACCTCGGCCTTCAAACTCACCACTGAGTTCGTGGACGTGAGTTCCCTTCCCCTCACATTCCCAGTTTTTTCCCGGCCATTCCCATTTTTTTCCCGCCATTCCCGTTTTTTTCCCATTTTTTTCCCTTTTTTTTCCCGGTTTTTTCCCATTTTTTTCCCCTTTTTTCCCCGTTTTTTTCCCATTTTTTTCCCCTTTTTTTTCCCAGTTTTTTCCCATTTTTTCCCCTTTTTTTCCCAGCCATTTCCAGTTTTTTCCCGCCATTCCCGTTTTTTTCCTGGTTTTTTCCCCGTTTTTTCCCGCCATTCCTGTTTTTTTTTCCCACCATTCCCGGTTTTTCCCCGTTTTTTTCCCATTTTTTCCCCAGTTTTTTCCCGTTTTTTTCCCCACCATTCCCGGTTTTTTCCCCACCATTCCCGGTTTTTTCCCCAGCCATTCCCGTTTTTTCCCCGGCATTCCCGGTTTTTTCCCGGCATTCCCGGTTTTTTCCCATTTTTTTCCCAGCCATTCCCAGTTTCTTCCCGCCATTCCCGTTTTTTTCCTGGTTTTTTCCCCGTTTTTTCCCGCCATTCCCGTTTTTTTCCCGCCATTCCCGGTTTTTTTCCCCACCATTCCCGGTTTTTTCCCACCATTCCCGTTTTTTCCCACCATTCCCGGTTTTTTTCCCGCCATTCTCGTTTTATTCCTGGTTTGTTTTTCCCCGTTTTTTCCCATTTTTTTTCCCAGCATTCCCATTTTTTTCCCTCCATTCCCATTTTTTTCCCAGCATTCCCGTCTTTTTCCCGGCATTCCCATTTTTTTCCCGGCCATTCCCATTTTTTTCCCACCATTCTCGTTTTTTTCCCAGCATTCCCGGTTTTTTCCCAGCATTCCCATTTTTTTCCCAGCATTCCTGTTTTTTTCCCAGCATTCCCATTTTTTCCCAGCATTCCCGGTTTTTCCCCAGCATTCCCGGTTTTTTCCCAGCATTCCTATTTTTTCCCCAGCATTCCCGGTTTTTTCCCAGCCATTCCCAGCATTCCCAGTTTTTTTTTCCGGCATTCCCGTTTTTTTTCCCCGCCATTCTGTTTTTTTTCCCACCATTCCCGGTTTTTTCCTGTTTTTTCTCCGTCATTCTCAGTTTTTCCCCACCATTCCCGTTGTTTTTCCCATTGTTTTTCCCCCCATTCCCATTGTTTTCACCCCCCATTCCCGTTGTTTTTCCCGTTGTTTTTCCTGCCATTCCCGTTGTTTTTCCCGGTGTTTTCCCGGTGTTTTTCCCCCCATTCCCGCTGTTTTTCCCGTTGTTTTTCCCGTTGTTTTTCCCGTTGTTTTTCCCGCCATTCCCGCTGTTTTTCCCGTTGTTTTTCCCATTGTTTTTCCCGTTGTTTTTCCTGCCATTCCCGTTGTTTTTCCCGGTGTTTTCCCGGTTTTTCCCCCCATTCCTGTTGTTTTTCCCGTTGTTTTTCCCGTTGTTTTTCCCGTTGTTTTTCCCCCCATTCCCGTTGTTTTTCCCGTTGTTTTTCCCGTTGTTTTTCCTGTTGTTTTCCCGGTTTTTCCCCCATTCCCGCTGTTTTTCCCGTTGTTTTTCCCGTTGTTTTTCCCGGTGTTTTTCCCGGTTTTTCCCCCCATTCCCGCTGTTTTTCCCCCCATTCCCGGTTCTTCCCGCCATTCCCGTTGTTTTTCCCATTGTTTTTCCCGTTGTTTTTCCCGCTGTTTTTCCCGGTTTTTCCCATCCCATTCCCGCTGTTTTTCCCGGTTTTTCCCATCCCATTCCCGTTGTTTTTCCCGCTGTTTTTCCCGTTGTTTTTCCCATCCCATTCCCGGTGTTTTTCCCGGTTTTTCCCATCCCATTCCCGCTGTTTTTCCTGTTGTTTTTCCCGCTGTTTTTCCCAGTTTTTCCCCCCATTCCCGCTGTTTTTCCCGCTGTTTTTCCCAGTTTTTCCCATCCCATTCCCATTGTTTTTCCCCCCGGCAGGTGATGGGCGGCCTGGACGGGGACATGTTCAACTACTACAAGATGCTGATGCTGCAGGGGCTGATCGCCGCCCGCAAGCACATGGACAGGGTGGTGCAGATCGTGGAGATCATGCAGCAAGGTGGGGACAATTCCATGAGAATTCCATGGGATTCCTGGGAATTCTCGGGAATTCCGGTGCCCCTCCCATCCCAAACCTCCTTTTCCCCAAGGAATTCCCCTGTTCCAAACCCTCATTCCAGCCCCGTGTTCCATTTTCCTGTCTGTGACAGATCGTGCAGCAAGGTGGGGACAATTCCATGGGAATTCCATGGAATTCTTGGGAATTCTCGGGAATTCCAGCACTTCTCCCATCCCAAACCTCCTTTTCCCCAAGGAATTCCCCCGTTCCAAACCCTCACCCCAGCCCCGTTTTCCATTTCCCGGTCTCTGAGCTCCCTTTGATAGATCGTGCAGCAAGGTGGGGACAATTCCCAGGAATTCCATGGAATTCATTTTTCCCCCCATTTTTCCCCCATTTTTCCCATTTTCTCCATTATTTTTCCCATTATTTTTCCCATTGTTTTTCCCTCTTTTCCAGGCTCTCAGCTGCCATTTCCCCACTCTCCCAACTCCGATTTTTCCCCTTTTTTTTCCCATTTTTCCCCCCATTTTTTCCCCATTTTCCCCATTATTTTTCCCCATTTCCCCCATGGTTTTCCCCATTTTTTTCCCCATTTTTTTTCCCATTTCCCATTATTTTTCCCACTATTTCCCCTCTGTTTTCCAGGCTCCCAGCTGCCGTGTTTCCACGGCTCCTCCGCTTTTTTTCCCATTATTTTTCCCCAATTTTCCCCATTTTTTTTCCCCGTTTCTCCCATTTTTTTCCCCATTTTTTTTCCCATTTCCCATTATTTTTCCCACTATTTCCCCTCTGTTTCCCAGGCTCCCAGCTCCCCTGTTTCCACGGCTCCTCCACCATCCGCCACCTCAAGGAGCCGCTTTTTGTCCCATTTTTTCCCCCCATTTTTTCCCCTTTTATCCCATTTTTCTTCCCCATTTTTCCCATTTCTTTTCCCATTTTTTTCTCCATTGTTTTTTCCCATTTTCCCATTATTTTTCCCATTATTTTTCCCATTATTTTTCCCATTGTTTTTCCCTCTGTTTTTCCAGGCTCTCAGCTGCCATTTCCCCACTCTCCCAACTCCGATTTTCCCCCTTTTTTTTCCCATTTTTCCCCCCATTTTTCCCCCCATTTTTCCCCCCATTTTTTCCCCATTTTTCCCATTTTTTTTTCCCATTTCCCCCATTTTTTTTCCCGTTTTCCCATTATTTCCCCTCTGTTTTTCCAGGCTCTCAGCTGCCGTGTTTCCACGGCTCCTCCACCATCCAGCACCTCAAGGAGCCGCTTTTTTCCCCCATTTTTCCCCCATTTTTCCCCCCATTTTTTCCCCCATTTTTTCCCCATTTTCCCATTTTTTTCCCATTTTTTTCCCATTTTTTTCCCATTATTTTTCCCATTATTTTTCCCATTATTTTCCCTCTGTTTTTCCAGGCTCTCAGCTGCCATTTCCCCACTCTCCCAAGTCCAATTTTTCCCCTTTTTTTCCCCATTTTCCCCCTCATTTTTTCCCTGTTTTTCCCATTTTTTTTCCCTGTTTCTCCCATTATTTTTCCCATTTCTTCTCCCATTTTTTTCCCATTTTCCCACTATTTCCCCTCTGTTTTTCCAGGCTCTCAGCTGCCGTGTTTCCACGGCTCCTCCACCATCCGGCACCTCAAGGAGCCGCTTTTTTGTCCCATTTTTTCCCCATTATTTTTCCCCATTTTTTTCCTGTTTTTCCCCATTTCTTTTCCCATTTTTTTTTCCCATTTCCCATTATTTTTCCCATTGTTTTTCCCTCTTTTCCAGGCTCTCAGCTGCCATTTCCCCACTCTCCCAACTCCGATTTTTCCCCTTTTTTTCCCCATTTTTCCCCCCATTTTTCCCCCCATTTTTTCCCCATTTTTTCCCCATTTTTTCCCCTGTTTCTCCCATTTTTTTTTCCCATTTCCCATTATTTTCCCCTCTGTTTTCCAGGCTCTCAGCTGCCGTGTTTCCACGGCTCCTCCACCATCCGGCACCTCAAGGAGCCGCTTTTTTCCCCCCATTTTTCCCCCATTTTTCCCCCATTTCTTTTCCCATTTTTTTCCCCATTTCCCCATTTTTTTTTTCCCATTTCCCATTATTTTTCCCATTGTTTTTCCCTCTTTTCCAGGCTCTCAGCTGCCATTTCCCCACTCTCCCAACTCCGATTTTTCCCCTTTTTTTTCCCATTTTTCCCATTTTTTCCCCATTTTCCCCATTATTTTTCCCCATTTTTTTCCTGTTTTTCCCCATTATTTTTCCCATTTTTTTTTTCCCATTTCCCATTATTTTTCCCATTATTTTTCCCCATTTCCCCCATTGTTTTTCCCATTTTCCCCCCCATTTTTCTTCCCATTTTTCCCATTTTTTCCCCCATTTTCCCCCCCATTTTCCCCATTTTTTTCCCCGGGTTTTTTCCCCATTTCCCCATTTTTTTTTCCCATTTCCCACTATTTCCCCTCTGTTTTCCAGGCTCCCAGCTCCCCTGTTTCCACGGCTCCTCCACCATCCGGCACCTCAAGGAGCGTTTCCACCTTCACCTGACGGAGGAGCAGCTGCAGCTGCAGGTGGAGGCGATGGTCGAGGGCTCCGTGCGCTCCATCACCACCAAACTCTACGACGGCTTCCAGTACCTCACCAACGGCATCATGTGAAATTCCAGCCTTGGAAAAACCGGGAAAAACCGGGAAAAACCGGGAAAAACCGCGACAAAAAAATTCCCCCCCTCCCGCCGCCGCCGCTTCTCCCTTTTCCCTCCCCAAATCCTGGAAATGGGGGATTTTTCCCGTTTTTGGCCCGTTTTGGATGGGAAAAAAAGCCAGGGAGGAGCTGCTTCCTCCTCCTCATCGTCCTCCTCTTCCTCCTCCTGGACGCTGCTGGAGAAACGGGACAGAATTCCAGAGAATTCCATGGAAAAAAAGCCAGGAAAAGCGGCGGGAAAAGAGTGGGGGAGGGGAGGGATTTCCTGTGGGGATGGGGGGGGATTCCCTGGAATTCACCCCCCTGATCCCATGGGATGTGGGGGATCCCGGAATTCCCAGAATTCCTGGAATTCCCGGAATCAGTGGGGATCCCGGAATTCCCGGAATTCCTGGAATTCCCGGCCTTTTGGGGGGGGGTCATTCCCAATCCATGAAAAGCCCCCAGGGGTGGGGGGGGGGGGGTGGGAATTCCTGGCGGGAATTCCTGGGATTCCCCCCAGGTGGAATTCCCCGTGGGATTCCCTCCAGGTGGGAAATTCCAGGTGGGAAATTGCGGATGGGGAATTCCAGGTGGGGAATTCCAGGTGGGAAATTCCAGGTGGGGAATTCCCACAATTCCAGGGGATTTGGGGCTGGGACTCTCCCCCCCCCCTCCTTTCCCAGGTAATTCCAGCCTGGGAATGTCGGGATTTGGTGGGGTGGGGGGGGGGTCGGGGGCCTTGTCCCGATCCCAAAATCCCCAAATCCCAAAATCCCAAATCCCAAAATCCCGAATTCCCAAATCCCGGGGGAGGATCCGGAGCTTCCCAGGGAAGGAAAATCCCGGGATTTCCCCTCCCCCTCTCCCAGGCCTGGCCTGCTGGGCAGGGGGGACACCTGGAGTGTCCCCAAGGTGTCCCCAGGGTGTCCCCAAGGTGTCCCCAGGGTGTCCCCAAAGTGTCCCCAAGGTGTCCCCAGGGTGTCCCCAGGGTGTCCCCAAGGTGTCCCCAGGGTGTCCCCAAGGTGTCCCCAAGGTGTCCCCAGGGTGTCCCCAGGGTGTCCCCAGGGTGTCCCCAGCGTGTCCCCAGGGTGTCCCCAAGGTGTCCCCAAAGTGTCCCCAAAGTGTCCCCAGGGTGTCCCCAAGGTGTCCCCAAGGTGTCCCCAGGGTGTCCCCAAGGTCCCCTCTGCACCCCCTGTGCCCCCCCCCATCCCCACTGTCCCCCCCAGTGTCCCCAAGGTGTTCCCAAGGTGTCCCCAAGGTCCCCAGGGTGTCCCCCCATCCCCAATGTCCCCCCCAATGTCCCCCTCAGTGTCCCCAAGGTGTCCCCAAGGTGTCCCCTCAGTGTCCCCAAGGTCCCCAGGGTGTCCCCCCAGTGTCCCCTCGGTGTCCCCTCGGTGTCCCCTCCCCCCCTTTCCCTTTTTAGCATTAAAATCTCCAAAATTGGGATCCTGCCCCGGGGAGGGGACAGAGGAGGGGACGGACAGAGGGACAGACAGAGGGACAGACAGGGGACAGACAGGGGACAGACAGAGGGACACCAGGACAGACAGAGGGACAGAGGGACACCAGGACAGACAGAGGGACACCAGGAGGGGACAGACAGGGGACAAAGGGACACCAGGAGGGGACAGAGGGACACCAGGACAGGGAGGGGACAGAGGACAGGGGGACACCAGGACAGACAGGGGGACACCAGGAGGGGACAGACAGGGGACAAAGGGACACCAGGAGGGGACAGAGGGACACCAGGAGGGGACAGAGGGACACCAGGAGGGGACAGACAGACGGACACCAGGACAGACAGGGGGACACCAGGAGGGGACAGAGGAGGGACAGAGGGACACCAGGACAGACAGACGGACACCAGGAGGGGACAGACGGACACCAGGAGGGGACAGATGGACACCAGGACAGACAGACGGACACCAGGAGGGGACAGAGGAGGGACAGGGGGACACCAGGAGGGGACAGACAGACGGACACCAGGACAGACAGAGGAGCCCCCCCCCCCCTTCCCAAACCCCTTTTTTTTTTTGGGGGGGGGGTCCAGGACCAAAATTCGGGGCCGGAGCCGGAGCCCCCCCAGCCCCTCCCCCACCCCCCATTCCCGGGAATTTTTCCCGGGAATTTTCCCCAGGAAAAGGCGGATCCAGGCCAGGGCACAGCAGGGGTGAAACCACTGGAGTTTAATGGAATCGATTCCTACAGAATAAAGAATTCCTGAGAGCCTCTCGCAGCCCCGCGGCTTCCCGGCAGCGCATTCCCAAAAAAAAAACATCCTGGGAGAGCATTCCCAAAATCCTGGGAACACATTCCCAAAATTCTGGGGACACATTCCCAAAAAAAAACATCCTGGGAATGCATTCCCAAAATTCCAGGGACACATTCCCAAAAAAACCATCCCGGGAACACGGCCCCAAAATTCCAGGGAAACATTCCCAAAATTCCGGGGACACATTCCCAAAAAAAACCATCCTGGGAATGCATTCCCAAAAAAACAGCCCGGGAACACATTCCCAAAATTCCAGGGACACATTCCCAAAAAAACCCATCCTGGGAATGCATTCCCAGAATCCTGGGAACGCATTCCCAAAATTCCAGGGACACATTCCCAAAAAAAACCATCCTGGGAACGCATTCCCAAAAAACCATCCCGGGAACACATTCCCAAAATCCTGGGAACACATTCCCAAAATTCTAGGGATGCAGCTCCAAAAATCTGGGGACATATTCCCAAAATTCCAGGGACACATTCCCAAATTTCTGAGGACTCGGCCCCAAAATTCCGGGGGAGCTGCTCTAAAATCCCAGGGGATCCAACCCCGAAAAATTCCAGGGGAAACGTTCCCTAAAATTCCAGAGGAGCACAAAATTCCCGCCGGAATTCCAGGGGGGAATATTCCCGGAATTCCAGGGGAGAACATTCCCAGAATTCCAGGGGGGAAAATTCCCGGAATTCCAGGGGGGAACATTCCCGGAATTCCAGGGGGGAAAGTTCCCAGAATTCCAGGGTGGAACATTCCCAGAATTCCAGGGGGGAAAATTCCCAGAATTCCAGGGGAGAAAATTCCCAGAATTCCAGGGGGGAAAATTCCCAGAATTCCAGGGGAGAAAATTCCCGGAATTCCAGCCCCTCTCCCTCCCTCCACCCCAAATCCAGCTCAAGGCACTGAAATGCCGGAAAACCGCGGGATCAAAGCCATTTTTCCATAGTTTTTCTATTTTTTGGGAATTTTTTTTTCCATCTAAATCCGGTAGAAACTTTAATTTCCTCTCTTATTTACACACCCGGCCTGGGGGATTTTTTTGGGAATGGCCGATTCCACCTGATTTTTCCCGGTTTTTTTTTCGTTTTTCCCACTTTTTCCCCTCATCCACGGAAAAAGGGAAAATTCCTCTCATTCCTGGCTTGGGAAAAATTAAAAAAAACGGGAATAAAACGCCAAAAAAAGGGGAAAACAACAAAAAAAAGTTAAAAAAAAATGAAGCAGCTTCTGCCATCCCGAAAAACGCAAAAAAAACGGGAAAAAAACCTTGGAAAATCCTTGGAAAATCCCAAAAGGAGCTCAGCAGTTGTTGGGATGGATTTTAGTGTATGATACAACTTTACAGGGAAAGGGGGGAGTTATCCACAGGGAATTCCGGGAATTCCCGGCTTTTCCAGAGGGGGATTTGAGGCGGGAAAAGTTCCCGGATCCCGAGGGAAAGGAGGAGCTGGAAAAAAGCTGGGAAAGGGTTGGGAAAAGGAGCTGGAAAAGCCCCCGGAGCTCGGTCCGGAATTCCGGAGAGGTTTTCCCACTTTTCCCACGGGAAAAATTGGAATTTGGGATTCCAATCCTGGCTGGGATTCCCTGGATCCTTTTTCCAATCCTGGGAATTTTGGGTTGTTGTTCATTCCCAAAGGAAAAATTCCTTTCCCAGTTTTTTTCCCATTTTTTTTTTTCTTCCCAGTTTTCCTTCCCTTTTCCCGATTTTTTCCTCTTTTTTTATTTCTTTCTCCTCCCTCGGGAGTGTCCGAACGTCATTCCCAGGAATCCTCCGGAATTCCCAGGCTCCGGATCCAGGAATTCCTTCCCAGAGCACACCGGGAACGGTTCCCAATGGGGAAAAGAATTCCAGGAAAAAAATTCCAGGAAAAAAATTCCAGGAAAATCAAACAAAAGCCCAAAAAACCCCCAAAATTAAAAAATAAAAAAATTGGATTTTGCTGGAAAAGCTTCCCCGGATCCAGGAATTCCTGGGAAGAGCCCCCAGGAATCCCGGAATTCCCAAATCCTTCCCCCGAATCCGGCGTTTCCCGGGGGTTTTATGTACACGGCGCCAAATCCCGGCCTTGGAGCCCAACCCGGAATTCCGGGAATTCTGAGATTCCCGGGCACGCTGAGGGCTGATCCTGGAATTGTGGGAATTCCGGGATTCCTGGGAATGCTCCGTTCTGCTCGAGGCCGCTTTGGGAGCCAATCCCGGAATCCTGGGAATTCCGGGAATTCTGGGAATGCTCAGTTCTCCTCGGCTGCCTGCTGGGCTCGGATGAAGCCAATCCCAGGAATTCCAGAATCCCAGGGAATTCCCAGGAATCTCAGTTCTCCTCGGCTCCCTGCCGCGCGCGGATGAAGCCAATCCCAGAATCCCAGAATCCCAGGAATCCCAGAATCCCAGAATCCCGGGAATCCTCAGTTCTCCTCGGCTCCCTGCCGCACGCGGATGAAGCCAATCCCAGAATCCCAGAATCCCAGGAATCCCAGAATCCCGGGAATCTCAGTTTTCCTCGGCTCCCTGCCGCGCGCGGATGAAGCCAATCCCAGAATCCCAGAATCCCAGGAATTCCCGGGAATCCTCAGTTTTCCTCGGCTCCCTGCCGCGCGCGGATGAAGCCAATCCCAGAATCCCAGAATCCCAGGAATCCCAGGAATCCCAGAATCCCGGGAATCTCAGTTTTCCTCGGCTCCCTGCCGCGCGCAGATGAAGCCATTCCCAGAATTCCAGAATCCCAGAATCCCAGAACCCCAGGAATTCCCGGGAATGTTCAGTTCTCCTCGGCTCCCTGCCGCGCGCGGATGAACACCAATCCCAGAATCCCAGAATCCCAGGAACTCCAGGAATCCCAGAATCCCGGGAATCCTCAGTTCTCCTCAGCTCCCTGCCGCGCGCGGATGAAGCCATTCCCAGAATCCCGGGAATCTCAGTTCTCCTCGGATGAAGCCAATCCCAGAACTCCAGGAATCCCAGAATCCCAGGAATTCTCAGTTCTCCTCGGCTCCCTGCCGCGCGCGGATGAAGCCAATCCCAGAATCCCAGAATCCCAGGAATCCCAGAATCCCAGAATCCCGGGAATCCTCAGTTCTCCTCGGCTCCCTGCCGCACGCGGATGAAGCCAATCCCAGAATCCCAGAATCCCAGGAATCCCAGAATCCCGGGAATCTCAGTTTTCCTCGGCTCCCTGCCGCGCGCGGATGAAGCCAATCCCAGAATCCCAGAATCCCAGGAATTCCCGGGAATCCTCAGTTTTCCTCGGCTCCCTGCCGCGCGCGGATGAAGCCAATCCCAGAATCCCAGAATCCCAGGAATCCCAGGAATCCCAGAATCCCGGGAATCTCAGTTTTCCTCGGCTCCCTGCCGCGCGCAGATGAAGCCATTCCCAGAATTCCAGAATCCCAGAATCCCAGAACCCCAGGAATTCCCGGGAATGTTCAGTTCTCCTCGGCTCCCTGCCGCGCGCGGATGAACACCAATCCCAGAATCCCAGAATCCCAGGAACTCCAGGAATCCCAGAATCCCGGGAATCCTCAGTTCTCCTCGGCTCCCTGCCGCGCGCGGATGAACGCCATTCCGTGGGTCCGGAAATGCGTTTTCAGGTTGAGCTGACTCTCGAATCCTCTCCCGCAAACTTTGCACTCCAACTTCCCCTGCGCCGCTCCGCCTGTACCTCCTCCGCCTGTTCCTCCGCCTGTACCCCCGGCACCGTCTCCGCTCCCTCGGGAGGCGCTTCCCGGCTCCTCGGCGGGATCCGAGCCTTTCCTCTTCTTGTGGGAGATGAAGCGGTGGCGGCTGAGGGAGCCGGGGGAGGCGAAGCAGAGCCCGCACTCGCGGCACTGTTGGCTGCCGCCTGTTGTCGCTCCGGTGGTCGTTCCGGTTGTTGTTCCGGTTGTCGTCGTCGCGGTGTTGCCGCGGTGCTGGGCCAGGTGCGCCTGGAGCTCGGCGCGGGCGGCGGCGGCGAAGCCGCACTTGCGGCAGCGGAACGGGGCCTTGGGGGGTTTGGGGTGCGGGGTTTGGGAGGGGGGGGTGGTGCTGTCGGGCTCCTCGCTGCACGAATCGTCCGAGGAGAGTTTGCGCTTCCGGCACGGAGCCTGGGAATGAGGGAGAGGAGGGGTCAGAGGGACGGGAATGGGAGGAAATGTTGGGAATTCACGGGAAAACAACCGGGAAATGCCCAGGAAACACCCAGGAAATCCCCTGGAATCCCCCAGAATTCACAGGAAAACACAGGGAACACCCAGGAAACACCCAGGGAACACCCAGGAACCCCCTGGAAATTCCAGGAATTCACAGGAAACACCTGGGAACCTGCCTGGAATTCACAGGAAAACACAGGAAACACCCAGGAAACACCCAGGAACGCCCTGGAACCGCCCAGAATTCACAGGAAAAAACAGGAAACACCGGGAATTCATGGGAAACCACATGGAACGCCCAAGAAATCCCCAGGAAATGCCCAGTATGCCCCTGGAATTCCCAGGAAACCCCCAAGAACCCCCCGGAATTCCCAGGAAAACCCCAAAATTCCCAGGAAACCCCCAAGAACCCCCCGGAATCCCCAGGAACCCCCCGGATTTCCCAGAAATCCCCAGAAATCCCCCGGAATTCCCAGGAACCCCCTGGAATTCCCAGAAAATCCCCCAGGAACCCCCCGGAATCCCCAGGAAATGCCGGAATTCCCAGGAAATGCCGGAATCCCCAGGAAATGCCAGAATTCCCGGGAAATGCCGGAATCCCCAGGAAATGCTGGAATCCCCGGGAACCCCCCAGAATCCCCAGGAAATGCCGGAATTCCCGGGAACCCCCCGTAATCCCCAGGAAATGCTGGAATCCCCGAGAACCCCCCAGAATTCCCAGGAACCCCCCAGAATTCCCGGGAAATGCCGGAATCCCGAGCCCGTGGCGGTACCTGGCCGCCGGCTCCGCGCCCCGCGGGCAGCTCCAGGCCGCGGCCGTCGGCTCCGGAGAGGCCGTGGCGCACCTGGATGTGCTTCTCCAGGATCAGGCGGCTGCTGAACGTTCGCTTCCCCTCCGTGCAGTACCTGCCCCGGAAAAACGGGAATGCTGCCGACGGAATTCCCAAATTCCAGACACTCCCAAACCCCTCTCCTTCCTGGAATTCCGATTCCTGACTTGGGTGGAACGGGTGGGAACCCAGCCCTGAATTCTTTGGGAATTAAACCCCAATCCCTTGGGAATTACATCCTGATCCCTTGGGAATTAAACCTCAATTCTTTGGGAATTAAACCCTGATCCCTTGGGAATTAAACCCCAATCCCTTGGGAATTAAACCCCAATTCTTTGGGAATTAAACCCCAATCCCTTGGGAATTAAACCCTGATCCCTTGGGAATTAAACCTCAATCCCTTGGGAATCAAACCTCAATTCTTTGGGAATTAAACCCTGATCCCTCGGGAATTAAACTGGGAATTGTGGGGATCCTGGGAATTGGGAGGATCCCGGGAATTGGGGGATCCCAGGGACCAGGGGGAATCCCAGGAATTGTGGAATCCCGGGAATGGGGGAATCCCGGGAATTGGGGATCCCAGGAATTGTGGGGATCCCAGGAATTGTGGAATCCCGGGAATTGTGGAATCCCAGGAATGGTGGAATCCCGGGAATGGGGGAATCCCGGGAATGGGGGAATCCCGGGAATTGGGGACCCCAGGAATGGTGGAATCCCGGGAATTGGGGATCCCAGGAATGGGGGGATCCCAGAAATGGGGAATCCCGGGAATGGGGGGATCCCAGAAATGGGGAATCCCGGGAATGGGGGGACCCCAGGAATGGTGGAATCCTGGGAATGGGGGAATCCCGGGAATTGGGGACCCCAGGAATGGTGGAATCCTGGGAATTGTGGAATCCCGGGAATTGTGGAATCCCGGGAATGGGGGAATCCCGGGAATGGGGGAATCCCGGGAATTGTGGACCCCAGGAATTGTGGAATCCCGGGAATGGGGGAATCCCGGGAATTGTGGGGATCCCGGGAATGGGGGGATGCAGGAATTGTGGGGATCCCAGGGATCAGGGGGAATCCTGGGAATGGGGGGATCCCGGGAATTGGGGACCCCAGGAATTGTGGAATCCCGGGAATACCGGCAGGGGTAGACGCGTTTGATGCCCTCGTGGTTGACGCGGACGTGGCGGCGCAGGCTGGGCGCGGAGCAGAAGGAGCGCTCGCACAGGTGGCACGGGAACTTCTTCACCGACTGCGGGAACAGCCAGAGGAAATCCCGGGAAATCCCACGGGAACATCCCCAGGAACATCCCTGGGAATATCCCAGGGAATATCCCGGAAAATCCCCAGGAAAATCTCAAACAAATTCCCAGGAAAATCCCACACAAATCCCCAGGAAAATCCCAGAAAATCCCCAAGAAAATCCCCGAAACAGCCCAGGAAAACCCCGGAAAATCCCCAGGAAAATCCCAGGAAATCCTGAGAAAACCCCAGAAACATCCCAGACAAATCCCCAGGAAAATCCCAGGAAATCCCAGACAAATCCCCAGGAAAACCCCAGAAACATCCCAGGAAAACCCCGGAAAATCCCCCGGGAAAATCCCCGGGAAAATCCCCAGGAAAACCCCAGAAACATCCCAGGAATATCCCAGAAAATCCCCCCGGAAAATCCCAGGAAACCCCAGACAAAAACCCCGGAAAATCCCCAGGAATATCCCCCCAAAAAATCCCAGGAAAATCCCTCACAAATCCCCAGGAAAATCCCAGGAATATCCCGAACAAATTCCCAGGAAAATCCCAGGAATATCCCGAACAAATTCCCAGGAAAATCCCAGACGAAAACCCTGGAAAATCCCCAGGAATATCCCAAACAAATTCCCAGGAAAACCCCACAAACATCCCAGGAAAACCCCGGAAAATCCCGGGAAATCCTGGGAAAACCCCAGAAACATCCCAGACAAATCCCCAGGAAAACCCCAGGAATATCCCAAACAAATCCTGAGGAAAATGCCAGAAACATCCCAGGAAAACCCCAGATAAATCCCAAGAAAACCCTGGGAAAATCCCAGAAAATCCGGGAAAAATCCCTGAGAAAACTCCAAAAAAACCCTGGAAAAATCCCGGAGAAATCCTGAAAAAATCCCAGAGCCGAAATTCCCGCTCCAGCCAAAGGCAAGAACTCAAATTTCCCGCCCCAAACCCCATTCCCGAGGGATTTCCCGGCTGGAATTCCCGGGAATTCCCGCCTTTTTCCCACCTTTCCGTGCTCCCTCTTCATGTGCGCCACGTACTCGTCGCGCTCGGGGAACCACGAGTGGCAAACGCCGCAGGTCCAGCCGCTGCCCTTGGATTTATTCCCGGATTTCCGCTGGAATCGGCTCCGTTTGCTCTTCCTCAGCTCCGGGGAGCTCGGGGGCTCCTCTTCCTCCGTGGAGCTCGAGGATTCCTCGGAATTTTTGGCCACCGGAGCTTCCAGAGGTTCCGGTTTGGGCGTCAGCAGAGCCGGGGATTTCTTGGAGGAGTCGTCCTTGGATTTCGGGGCTTGGTGGGAATTCTGGGAAAGGGGGGATTGGGAATGTTGGAGAGAATCCGTGGAAAAATCGGGGCTGGGGTTTGGGATTTATCCCTGGAATCCCGAAGAAAGCGGGAAAGGGAATCTTGGAATGGTTTGGGATGGAAAAGATCCTTAAATCCCATCCAATCCCACGGGCAGGGACATTCCCGGTGTTCCAGGGGGATCCAGGGGTGGGGAATCCATGGAAAAATCTGGGACAGGATCCAGGATTTATCCCGAAAATCCCAAAGAAAGCAGGAAAGGGAATCTTGGAGTGGTTTGGGATGGAAAAGATCCTTAAATCCCATCCAATCCCAGCCCAATCCCACGGGCATTCCCGGTGTTCCAGGTGGATCCAGGGATGGGGAATCCATGGAAAAATCTGGGACAGGATCCAGGATTTATCCCTGAAATCCCATCTGAGCCAAAACAGGGAATCCTGGAAAACTTTGGGATGGAAAAGATCCCAAAGATCCTTAAAAATCCAGGGTGGGGACATTCCCACCGTGCCAGGGAGCTCCAGGGATGGGGAATCCATGGAAAATCTCCGGCAGGATCCAGGATTTATCCCGAAAATGCCCAAGAAACCAACCCAGGGAATCTTGGAATGGTTTGGGATGGAAAAGATCCTTAAATCCCATCCAATCCCAGCCCAATCCCATGGGCATTCCCGGTGTTCCAGGGGGATCCAGGGGTGGGGAATCCATGGAAAATCTGGGGCAGGATCCAGGATTTATCCCTGAAATCCCATCTGAGCCAAAACAGGGAATCCTGGAAAGCTTTGGGATGGAAAAGATCCCAAAGGTCCTTAAAAATCCAGGGCAGGGACATTCCCGGTGTTCCAGGTGGATCCAGGGATGGGGAATCCATGGAAAATCTCGGGCAGGATCCAGGATTTATCCCGAAAATGCCAAAGAAACCAACCCAGGGAATCCTGGAATGGTTTGGGATGGAAAAGATCCTTAAATCCCATCCAATCCCAGCCCAATCCCACGGGCAGGGACATTCCCGGTGTTCCAGGGGGATCCAGGGATGGGGAATCCATGGAAAAATCTGGGACAGGATCCAGGATTTATCCTGAAAATCCCATCTGAGCCAAAACAGGGAATCCTGGAAAGCTTTGGGATGGAAAAGATCCCAAAGATCCTTAAAAATCCAGGGTGGGGACATTCCCACCGTGCCAGGGGGTCCTGGAGACTCCCAGGGATGGGGAATCCATGGAAAATCTCCGGCAGGATCCAGGATTTATCCCGAAAATCCCAAAGAAACCAACCCAGGGAATCCTGGAATGCTTTGGGATGGAAAAGATCCTTAAATCCCATCCAATCCCAGCCCAATCCCACGGGCAGGGACATTCCCGGTGTTCCGGGGGGATCCAGGGGTGGGGAATCCATGGAAAAATCTCCATCAGGATCCAGGATTTATCCCAAAAATCCCAAAGAAACCAACCCAGGGAATCCTGGAATGGTTTGGGATGGAAAAGATCCTTTGGAAAAATCCCGCCCGGATCCCAGCTCCCGCTTCCCTTCGCTCCCCACCCCATTTCCCCCAATTTTTCCAGGAATTCCGGCATTTTTGGCCAGAATTCCATCATTTTCAGCCGGAATTCCGGCATTCCCGGCTGGAATTCTGTGCTCCTCGAGCAGGGGGTGTTTGAGGGAGCTCTCCCCACCCTCATTTCTCCCGGTTTTTGCCCAGAATTCCATCATTTTTGGCGGGAATTTCACCGTTTTTGCCCAGAATTTCACCGTTTTCGGCCAGAATTTCACCGTTTTCGGCCGGAATTTTGCCATTCCCAGTGGGAATTTTGCCATTCCCAGCTGGAATTTCACCATTCCCGGTGGGAATTCTGAGCTCCTCGAGCAGGGGGTGTTTGAGGGAGCTCTCCCCACCCTCATTTCCCCAGTTTTTTACCCAGAATTTCACCGTTTCTGGCCGGAATTTCACCATTTTTGGCCGGAATTTCGCCGTTTCTGGCTGGAATTTCACCATTCCCGGCGGGAATTTCACCATTCCCGGTGGGAATTCTGAGCTCCTCAAGCAGGGGGTGTTTGAGGGACCTCACCCCACCCTCACTTCCCCCGCTTTTTGCCCAGAATTCCATCGTTTTTGCCCAGAATTTCACCGTTTTCCCCCAGAATTCCATCGTTTTTCCCCAGAATTTCACCGTTTTTGCCCGGAATTTCACCGTTTTTAGCCGGAATTCCGGGATTCCCGTTGGGAATTCCGGGATTCCCGTTGGGAATGGTGTCTGACCTTGAGGTGCTCGAGCATGGTTCGTTTCTGGGCGAAGAGCAGCGGGCAGTGGGGGCAGCGGAAGACGCTGACGCGCTGCGGGAGCAGGTGCTGGTCAAAGTGCGACGAGAGCAGCGGCTTGTGCGTGAACACCGTGTCACACATGGCACACTTGTAAATCAGCCTGGAAAAATCCATGGAAAATCCATGGGAAATCCATGGAAAACCCGTGGGAATCGTCCTGGGAAAATCCCAGAAAAAATCCCAGGAAAAATCCATGGAAATTCCATGGAAATGTCAATGGGAAGCTGTGCGTGAACACCGTGTCACACATGGCACACTTGTAAATCAGCCTGGAAAAATCCATGGAAAATCCATGGGAAATCCATGGAAAACCCATGGGAATCGTCCTGGGAAAAATCCCAGAAAAAATCCCGGGAAAAATCCATGGAAATCCATGGAAATTCCATAGAAATCCAATGGGAATATCGATGGGAATATCGATGGGAAGCTGTGCGTGAACACCATGTCACACATGGCACACTTGTAAATCAGCCTGGAAAAATCCATGGAAAATCCATGGGAATCATTGGAAATCCATGGAAAACCCGTGGGAATTGTCCTGGGAAAAATCCATGAAAAATCCCCCAAAAAATCCATGGAAATGTCAATGGGAAGCTGTGCGTGAACACCGTGTCACACATGGCACACTTGTAAATCAGCCTGGAAAATCCATGGAAAATCCATGGAAAACCCGTGGGAAATCCATGGAAAACCCGTGGGGATCGTCCTGGGAAAAATCCCAGGAAAAATCCATGGAAATTCCATGGAAATGCCATGGGAATATCGATGGGAAGCTGTGCGTGAACACCGTGTCACACACAGCACACTTGTAAATCAGCCTGGAAAAATCCATGGAAAATCCATGGAAAACCCGTGGGAAATCCATGGAAAACCTGTGGGGATCATCCCGGGAAAAATCCCGGGAAAAATCCCGGGAAAAATCCATGGGAATATCAATGGGAAGCTGTGCGTGAACACCGTGTCACACATGGCACACTTGTAAATCAGCCTGGAAAATCCATGGAAAATCCATGGAAAATCCATGGGAAATCCATGGAAAACCCGTGGGGATCGTCCTGGGAAAAATCCCATGAAAAATCCCCCAAAAAATCCATGGAAATTCCATGGAAATGTCAATGGGAAGCTGTGCGTGAACACCGTGTCACACATGGCACACTTGTAAATCAGCCTGGAAAATCCATGGGAAATCCATGGGAATCATTGGAAATCCATGGAAAACCCGTGGGAATTGTCCTGGGAAAAATCCCAGGAAAAATCCCAGGAAAAATCCATGGAAATCCATGGAAATTCCATGGAAATCCAATGGGAATATCGATGGGAAGCTGTGCGTGAACACCGTGTCACACATGGCACACTTGTAAATCAGCCTGGAAAATCCATGGAAAATCCATGGGAATCATTGGAAATCCATGGAAAACCCATGGGAATCGTCCTGGGAAAAATCCCATGAAAAATCCCCCAAAAAAATTCCATGGGAATATCGATGGGAAGCTGTGCGTGAACACCATGTCACACATGGCACACTTGTAAATCAGCCTGGAAAAATCCATGGAAAATCCATGGGAATCATTGGAAATCCATGGAAAACCCGTGGGAATTGTCCTGGGAAAAATCCATGAAAAATCCCCCAAAAAATCCATGGAAATGTCAATGGGAAGCTGTGCGTGAACACCGTGTCACACATGGCACACTTGTAAATCAGCCTGGAAAATCCATGGAAAATCCATGGAAAACCCGTGGGAAATCCATGGAAAACCCGTGGGGATCGTCCTGGGAAAAATCCCAGGAAAAATCCATGGAAATTCCATGGAAATGCCATGGGAATATCGATGGGAAGCTGTGCGTGAACACCGTGTCACACACAGCACACTTGTAAATCAGCCTGGAAAAATCCATGGAAAATCCATGGAAAACCCGTGGGAAATCCATGGAAAACCTGTGGGGATCATCCCGGGAAAAATCCCGGGAAAAATCCCGGGAAAAATCCATGGGAATATCAATGGGAAGCTGTGCGTGAACACCGTGTCACACATGGCACACTTGTAAATCAGCCTGGAAAATCCATGGAAAATCCATGGAAAATCCATGGGAAATCCATGGAAAACCCGTGGGGATCGTCCTGGGAAAAATCCCATGAAAAATCCCCCAAAAAATCCATGGAAATTCCATGGAAATGTCAATGGGAAGCTGTGCGTGAACACCGTGTCACACATGGCACACTTGTAAATCAGCCTGGAAAATCCATGGGAAATCCATGGGAATCATTGGAAATCCATGGAAAACCCGTGGGAATTGTCCTGGGAAAAATCCCAGGAAAAATCCCAGGAAAAATCCATGGAAATCCATGGAAATTCCATGGAAATCCAATGGGAATATCGATGGGAAGCTGTGCGTGAACACCGTGTCACGCATGGCACACTTGTAAATCAGCCTGGAAAAATCCATGGGAAATCCATGGGAAATCCATGGAAAACCCGTGGGGATCGTCCCAGGAAAAATCCCAGAAAAAATCCCAAGAAAAATCCATGGAAATCCATGGAAATTCCATAGAAATCCAATGGGAATATCGATGGGAAGCTGTGTGTGAACACCATGTCACACACGGCACACTTGTAAATCAGCCTGGAAAAATCCATGGAAAATCCATGGGAAATCCATGGAAAACCCGTGGGGATCGTCCTAGGAAAAATCCCGGGAAAAATCCATGGAAATCCATGGGAATCCAATGGGAATATCAATGGGAATATGGATGGGAAGCTGTGCGTGAACACCGTGTCACACATGGCACACTTGTAAATCAGCCTGGAAAATCCATGGAAAATCCATGGGAAATCCATGGGAAATCCATGGAAAACCCGTGGGGATCGTCCTGGGAAAAATCCCATGAAAAATCCCCCAAAAAATCCATGGAAATTCCATGGAAATGTCAATGGGAAGCTGTGCGTGAACACCGTGTCACACATGGCACACTTGTAAATCAGCCTGGAAAAATCCATGGGAAATCCATGGAAAATCCATGGAAAATCCATGGAAAATCCATGGGAAATCCGTGGAAAACCCGTGGGGATCGTCCCAGGAAAAATCCCGGGAAAAATCCATGGAAATCCATGGAAATTCCATAGAAATCCAATGGGAATATCTATGGGAATATCGATGGGAAGCTGTGCGTGAACACCGTGTCACACATGGCACACTTGTAAATCAGCCTGGAAAATCCATGGGAAATCCATGGGAAACCCGTGGGGATTGTCCTGGGAAAATCCCAGGAAAAATCCCAGGAAAAATCCCAGGAAAAATCCCAGGAAAACTCCATGGAAATGCCATGGAAATGTCAATGGGAAGCTGTGCGTGAACACCGTGTCACACATGGCACACTTGTAAATCAGCCTGGAAAATCCATGGAAAATCCATGGAAAATCCATGGGAAATCCGTGGAAAACCCGTGGGGATCGTCCTGGGAAAAATCCCGGGAAAAATCCATGGAAATTCCATGGAAATGTCAATGGGAATATCGATGGGAAGCTGTGCGTGAACACCGTGTCACACATGGCACACTTGTAAATCAGCCTGGAAAAATCCATGGAAAATCCATGGAAAATCCGTGGGAATCATTGGAAATCCATGGAAAACCTGCTTCCTGCTGTTTTCCCGCTGTTTTTCCCGCAGTTTCCCGGTGTTATTCCCGCTGTTTCCCCGTATTATTCCCCGCTGTTTCCCGCTGTTATTCCCGCTGTTTCCCTGTGTCATTCCCGCTGTTTCCCCATGTTACTCCCGCTGTTTCCCCGCAGTTTCCCGCTGTTTTCCCGGTGTTATTCCCCGTGTTATCCCTGCTGTTTCCCTGGTGTTATTCCCGCCGTTTCCCCCTGTTATTCCCACGTTATCCTGGTGTTTCTCCCGGTGTTATTCCCGCCATTTCCCCGTGTTATTCCCGCCGTTATCCCGGTGTTTTTTCCGCCGTTTCCCCCGTTATTCCCGCGTTATCCCAGTGTTTTTCCCACCGTTTCCCCCTGTCATTCCCGCCGTTCCCCCGTGTTATCCCCGCGTTATCCCGCTGTTTTTCCCGCGTTATCCCGCTGTTTTTCCTGCCGTTATCCCGCCGTTTCCCCCACGTTATCCCACTGTTTTTCCCGCCGTTATCCCGGTGTTATCCCGCTGTTTTTCCCTGTGTTCCCCCGTGTTATCCCCACGTTATCCCGCTGTTTTTCCCGCCGTTCCCCCGTTTTTCCCACATTATCCCGCCGTTTCCCCCGCGTTATCCCGCTGTTTTTCCCTGTGTTCTCCTGTGTTATCCCCACGTTATCCCGCCGTTTTTCCCGCCGTTATCCCGCTGTTTTTCCCGCCGTTCCCCCCTGTTTTTCCTGCGTTATCCCGCTGTTTCTCCCGCCTTTATCCCGGTGTTATCCCCGCGTTATCCCGCTGTTATCCCCGCGTTATCCCGCTGTTTTTCCCACGTTATCCCGCTGTTTTTCCCGCGTTATCCCGCTGTTTTTCCCGCGTTATCCCGCTGTTTTTCCCGCCGTTTCCCCGTTATTCCCGCGTTATCCCGGTGTTATCCCCGCGTTATCCCGCTGTTTTTCCCTGTGTTCCCCCCTGTTTTTCCCGGCGTTATCCCGCTGTTATCCCCGCGTTATCCCGCTCTTTTTCCCTGTGTTCCCCCGTGTTATTCCCGTGTTATCCCGCTGTTTTTCCCGCGTTATCCCGCTGTTTTTCCCGGCGTTATCCCGGTGTTTTTCCCGCCGTTATCCTGGTGTTATCCCCGCGTTATCCCGCTGTTTTTCCCGCCATTATTCCCGCTGTTTTTCCCTGTGTTCCCCCCTGTTTCCCCCGCGTTATCCTGGTGTTTTCCCCTTGTTATCCCGCTGTTTTTCCCTGTGTTCCCCCCTGTTATCCCCACGTTATCCCGCCGTTTCCCCCGCGTTATCCCGCTGTTTTTCCCGGTGTTCCCCCATGTTATCCCCGCGTTATCCCGCCGTTTCCCCCGTGTTATCCCCGCGTTATCCCACTGTTATCCCCCCGTTATCCCGCTGTTTTTCCCGCCGTTATCCCGGTGTTATCCCCGCGTTATCCCGCTGTTATCCCCCCGTTATCCCGCTGTTTTTCCCGGCGTTCCGCGGCACTGACTTGGCGGGCTGCGCGCCGCAGGCCGGGTGTTGGGCGCACAGGTGGCCCTGGGCGCTGGGGGAGGATTTGAAGGCCATGGGACACACGGGGCACTTGTGGAAAACCTCGCAGTGCGAGCTCTGGATGTGGGACTTGATGGAATTGACGCCGCCGAACACCACGGAGCAGCTGGGACACCTGCGGGGATCAGAGGGAGACGGCGTTCCAGAGGGATCCGGGAATTCCCAACGGGATCGGGGATTCCCAACGGGATCCGGGAATTCCCAACGGGATCTGGGGTTCCAAAGGGATCCGGGAATTCCCAATGGGATCGGGGGTTCCAAAGGGATTGGGGGTTCCAGAGGGATCCAGGAATTCCCAACGGGATCCGGGAATTCCCAGAGGGATTGGGGATTCCCAATGGGATCAGGGGTTCCAAAGGGATTGGGAAATTCCCAAAGGGATCGGGGGTTCCAAAGGGATCCGGGAATTCCCAACGGGATCTGGGGTTCCAAAGGGATCCGGGAATTCCCAACGGGATCTGGGGTTCCAAAGGGATCCGGGAATTCCCAAAGGGATCGGGGAATTCCCAAAGGGATCAGGGAATTCCCAACGGGGTCAGGGGTTCCAAAGGGATCCGGGAATTCCCAATGGGATCGGGGGTTAAAAAAGGGATCCGGGAATTCCCAATGGGATCGGGCGTTCCAAAGGGATCCGGGAATTCCCAACGGGATCGGGGGTTCCAAAGGGATCCGGGAATTCCCAACGGGATCGGGGGTTCCAAAGGGATCCGGGAATTCCCAACGGGATCCGGGAATTCCCAAAGGGATCGGGGATTCCAAAGAGACTGGGGATTCCAAAGGGATCCGGGAATTCCCAAAAGGATCAGGAAATTCCCATTGGGATTGGGGAATTTCCAATGGAATTTGGGGTTCCAAAGGGATCAGGAAATTCCCAATGGGATCGGGGGTTCCAAAGGGATCACGGATTCCAAAGGGAGACAAAGTTGGCCAGCAGGAAATTCCCACCCCAGAACTCCCAGGATTCCCAGCATTCCTGCGATTCCCGGAATTCCAGAATTCCCAGAATTCCCGAATTCCCGGAATTCCCGGGATTACCTGTACCCCACCCTGCGGGAGAAGTGCAGGCAGGATTCCCGCAGGTGGCTCTGGAAGTTGGCCAGCAGGAAATTCCCACCCCAAATTCCCGGTTATTCCTGGCATTCCCGGGATTCCTGCGATTCCCAGAATTCCCAGAATTCCCGAATTCCCGTAATTCCCGGGATTACCTGTATCCCACCCTGCGGGAGAAGTGCAGGCAGGATTCCCGCAGGTGGCTCTGGAAGTTGGCCAGCAGGAAATTCCCACCCCAAATTCCCGGTTATTCCTGGCATTCCCGGGATTCCTGGCATTCCCAGAATTCCCAGAATTCCCAGAATTCCCGAATTCCCGTGATTCCCGGGATTACCTGTACCCCACCCTGCGGGAGAAGTGCAGGCAGGATTCCCGCAGGTGGCTCTGGAAGTTGGCCAGCAGGAAATTCCCACCCCAGAACTCCCGGAATTCCCACCCCAGAATTCCTGTGATTCCCAGAATTCCCAGAATTCCCGAATTCCCGGGATTACCTGTACCCCACCCTGCGGGAGAAGTGCAGGCAGGATTCCCGCAGGTGGCTCTGGAAGTTGGCCAGCAGGAAATTCCCACCCCAAATTCCCGGTTATTCCTGGCATTCCCGGGATTCCTGGCATTCCCAGAATTCCCAGAATTCCCAGAATTCCCGAATTCCCGGGATTACCTGTACCCCACCCTGCGGGAGAAGTGCAGGCAGGATTCCCGCAGGTGGCTCTGGAAGTTGGCCAGCAGGAAATTCCCACCCCAAATTCCCGGTTATTCCCGGAATTCCCACCCCAGAATTCCCAGAATTCCCAGAATTCCCGTGATTCCTGGGATTACCTGTATCCCACCCTGCGGGAGAAGTGCAGGCAGGATTCCCGCAGGTGGCTCTGGAAGTTGGCCAGCAGGAAATTCCCACCCCAAATTCCCGGTTATTCCCGGTTATTCCCGGTTATTCCCGGGGTTCCCGGGATTCCAGAATTCCCAGAATTCCCGAATTCCCGTGATTCCCGGGATTACCTGTACCCCACCCTGCGGGAGAAGTGCAGGCAGGATTCCCGCAGGTGACTCTGGAAGTTGGCCAGCAGGAAATTCCCACCCCAAATTCCCGGTTATTCCCGGCATTCCCGGGATTCCTGCGATTCCCAGAATTCCTGCGATTCCCAGAATTCCCAGAATTCCCGGAATTCCCGAATTCCCGGGATTACCTGTATCCCACCCTGCGGGAGAAGTGCAGGCAGGATTCCCGCAGGTGGCTCTGGAAGTTGGCCAGCAGGAAATTCCCACCCCAAATTCCTGGAATTCCCAGAATTCCCACCCCAGAATTCCCAGAATTCCCAAATTCCCAGGATTCCCGGGATTACCTGTACCCCACCCTGCGGGAGAAGTGCAGGCAGGATTCCCGCAGGTGGCTCTGGAAGTTGGCCAGCAGGAAATTCCCACCCCAAATTCCTGGAATTCACGGAATTCCCACCCCAGAATTCCCGGTTATTCCCAGAATTCCCAGAATTCCCGTGATTCCCGGGATTACCTGTATCCCACCCTGCGGGAGAAGTGCAGGCAGGATTCCCGCAGGTGGCTCTGGAAGTTGGCCAGCAGGAAATTCCCACCCCAAATTCCCTGTTATTCCTGGCATTCCCGGGATTCCTGCGATTCCCAGAATTCCCGAATTCCCGTGATTCCCGGGATTACCTGTATCCCACCCTGCGGGAGAAGTGCAGGCAGGATTCCCGCAGGTGGCTCTGGAAGTTGGCCAGCAGGAAGTTGCCGCCGCACTCGGGGCACACGTGGGGCGGGCGGCTGCGGTGCATGCGCTGGTGCGCGCTGAAGCTGCAGCGGTTGGCCAGGATCATGGGACACGCCGAGCACACCTGAGCGGGGGAAAAACGGGAATTCTGGGAATTCTGGGAATTCCGGGAATTCCGGGGTCTGGGATGGTGAAAAAATCCAGGGAGGATTCGGTGGGAAGCAAAGGGTGGGGGAGTTATGGGAGGGTTTGGTAAGGAAGGGGTTAAAAATGGGGACGGGGAATTCCCAACGGGATCAGGATCCCAAAAAGTTCTGGGAAAATTCCAAACGAAATCAGGATCCCAAAAAGTTCTGGGGAATTTCCAACAGGATCAGGATCCCAGAAAGTTCTGGGGAATTCCCAACGGGATCAGGATCCCAGAAAGTTCTGGGGAATTCCCAACAGGATCAGGATCCCAAAAAGTTCTGGGGAATTCCTGATGGGATCAGGATCCCAAAATATTCTGGGGAATTCCCAACGGGATCAGGATCCCAGAAAGTTCTGGGGAATTCCCAACGGGATCAGGATCCCAGAAAGTTCTGGGGAATTCCCAATGAAATCAGGATCCCAAAAAGTTCTGGGGAATTTCTGATGGGATCAGGATCCCAGAAAGTTCTGGGGAATTCCCAACAGGATCAGGATCCCAAAAAGTTCTGGGGAATTCCTGATGGGATCAGGATCCCAAAATATTCTGGGGAATTCCCAACGGGATCAGGATCCCAGAAAGTTCTGGGGAATTCCCAACGGGATCAGGATCCCAGAAAGTTCTGGGGAATTCCCAATGAAATCAGGATCCCAAAAAGTTCTGGGGAATTTCTGATGGGATCAGGATCCCAGAAAGTTCTGGGGAATTCCCAACAGGATCAGGATCCCAAAAAGTTCTGGGGAATTCCCAATGAAATCGGGATCCCAGAAAGTTCTGGGAAAATTCCAAACGAAATCAGGATCCCAAAAAATTCTGGGGAATTCCCGACAGGATCAGGATCCCAAAATATTCTGGGGAATGGGGAATTTCTGACGGGATCAGGATCCCAAAAAGTTCTGGGGAATTCCCAACGGGATCAGGATCCCAAAAAAATCTGGGGAATGAATTCCAACAGGATCAGGATCCCAAAAAATTCTGGGAAAATTCCCAACAGGATCAGGATCCCAAAATGTTCTGGGGAATTCCCAACGGGATCAGGATCCCAGAAAGTTCTGGGGAATTCCCAATGAAATCGGGATCCCAGAAAGTTCTGAGGAATTCCCAACAGGATCAGGATCCCAAAAAGTTCTGGGAAAATTCCCAATGAAATCAGGATCCCAAAAAGTTCTGGGGAATTCCCAACGGGATCAGGATCCAAACATGACTGGGGAGATCCCAGTGGGGACTGGGATGGGATGGATCAGGATGGAGCTGCTGGGATGGGATGGGATGGGATGGGATGGGATGGGATGGGATGGGATGGGATGGGATGGGATGGGATCCATGGGATTTATGGGATCCATGGGAGTTATGGGATGGGATGGGATGGAATGGGATTTATGGGATGGGATTGATGGGATGGGATTTATGGGATTTATGGGATGGGATGGGATGGGATGGGATGGGATCCATGGGATGGGATGGGATGGGATTTATGGGATGGGATGGGATGGGATGGGATCCATGGATGGATGTTCCCACTGTCCTCTCACCTTCTCCCACCTCCTCAACCATCTCCCAGCATCTCCTGCCACCTTCCACCCTCTCCCACCATGTCCCACCTTCTCCTCATGATGTCCCACGACCTTCTCACCACCTCCCCACCTTCTTCTCATGATGTCCCAAACTTCCCACCATGTCCCACCCTCTCCCACCATGTCCCACCCTCTTCTCCTCATGATGTCCCACCACTCTCCCACCATCTCCCACCCTCTCCCACCATGTTCCACCTTCTCCTCATGATGTCCCACCATGTTCTCACCACCTTCCACTGCTCTCCCACCCTCTCCCACCATGTCCCACCCTCTTCTCCTCATGATGTCCCACACTTCCCACCATGTCCCACCTTCTCCAACCTTCTTCCTTTCTTCTCCTGATGTTCCACCACTTTCTCATCACCTTCCCATTACTCTCCCACCTTCTTCCCTTCTTCTCACGATGCCTCACCATCTCCCACCTTCTCATGATGTTCCACCTCCTTCTCACCACCTCCCCACCATGTCCCACCTTCTTCTCATGATGTCCCACACTTCCCACCATCTCCCACCTTCTCCCACCACCTTCCCACTGCTCTCCCACCTTCTTCCCACCATGTCCCACCTTCTCACCACCTCCCCACCACCTCCCACCTTCTTCTCATGATGTCCCACCACCTTCCCACCATCTCCCACCTTCTCATGATGTCCCACCACCTTCTCACCACTTCCCCACCACGTCCCACCTTCTTCTCATGATGTCCCACACTTCCCACCATATCCCACCTTCTCCCACCACCTTCCCACTGCTCTCCCACCTTCTTCCCACCATGTCCCACCTTCTCACCACCTCCCCACCACCTCCCACCTTCTTCTCATGATGTCCCACCACCTTCTCACCATCTCCCACCATGCCCCACCTTCTTCCTCTCTTCTTATGATGTCCCACCTTCTTCTCATGATGTCCCACCACTCTCCAACCATCTCCCACCATGTCCCACCTTCTTCTCATGATGTCCCACACTTCCCACCATATCCCACCTTCTCCCACCACTCTCCCACTGCTCTCCCACCTTCTTCCTCTCTTCTTATGATGTCTCACCACCTTCTCACCATCTCCCACCTTATCCCACCCTCTTCTCATGATGTTCCACCACCCTCTCACCACCTTCCCACTCCTCTCCCACCTTGTTCCACCATGTCCCACCTTCTTCTCATGATGTCCCACCACTCTCCAACCATCTCCCACCATGTCCCACCTTCTTCCTCTCTTCTTATGATGTCCCACCTTCTTCTCATGATGTCCCACCACCTTCCCACCATCTCCCACCTTCTCCCACCACTCTCCCACTGCTCTCCCACCTTCTTCCTTTCTTCTCACGATGTCCCACCACCTTCTCACCACCTCCCCACCATCTCCCACCTTCTTCCTCTCTTCTTATGATGTCCCACCTTCTTCTCATGATGTCCCACCACTCTCCAACCATGTCCCCCCATGTCCCACCTTCTTCTCATGATGTCCCACCACCTCCCCACCATCTCCCCGCACCGTGTCCCGTCTCTCACCGTGCTTCCTCCTCCCGCCGTCACCTGCTGGAAATGCGCCGCCAGCCCGGCCTTGTCCTTGCACTGCTCCTTACACTCCAAACACCTGAAGCAGCTGTAGCTGCTCTGCTCCGTCCCCAAGGGCAGCACCGCCGTTTCCTGCGCCGCCGCCGCCGCCGCCGCCGCCGCGCTCCCTCCTTCCGCCGCCGCCACCGCCAGCAGCGGCGTCACGTCGGGCTGCCCGATCATCTGCTCCAGCGCCACCGGCCGCATCACCAGATGCGAGCACTGCATCACCAAACCCTTGTCCTTGTGCTCGCGGGCGTGCAGCAGCAGGCTGCACTTGTTGAAGAACACCAAGCGCTTGGCGCAGTGGTTGCAGGTGACCTCGATGCGCATGCTGCGCCGGTCGTAGTGCCGCGCCAGGCTGCGCTCCAGCGCGAAGGCGTCGCCGCACTCCAGGCAGCGGTAGCCGGCGGGCGGCAGCGCCAGGCTGGACTCGGCGGGCGGGCTCAGGTTGGGCCGGTAGGTGGGCAGAGGGTTTTTACCGTTGAGGATTTTGTTGAACGCCTCCACCAGGCTGGATTGGCTGCGGGAGATGACGGTGCCGGCCACGCCGGGCGCCGATTTCGCCGCCGCGCCGCCGCCGCCGCCGCCGTCGGATTTGGCGGCGCCGTTGGTTTTGGGGAGGGGTTGCGGCACCAAGCTGAGGATGTTTTTAGCCACGGATTTGCCGCTCTTTGCCGGGAGCGCGGCGGATTTCTGCTGGGCCACGCTGGCGGCGATCAGCATGGCGCTGCTGGCGCTCTGGATGGTGGCCACCGGCAGCACCGTGCCCTTCAGCTTGGTGCCGTTGCCCAGCTGCACGCTCACCGTCCTGGGCCCTTCCGCGCCCTTCGGAGCGCCGGGGAGCTCCGGCTTTTCCCTGGGCGCCGCCTCCGCCGGGAATTCCGAGGATTCCTGGGAATTCTGCTGGCTCAGGGTGGCGGCGGAGGGCGGCTCCGAGTCCGAGGAGACCCTGGTGACCGTCCTGGTGATGCTGCCGCAGGAGGTTTTGATGGTTTTGATGCGGACTTTGAGCGGCCGCGAGGAGCTGGAGGAGGGCGAGTTGGTGTTTTCTTCCTCCTCCTCCTCCTCCTCTTCCTCCTCCTCCTCCTCCTCCTCGCCGCTGGAAACGCTGCCGGGGCTCCCCATGGATTTCTCCAGCATTTCCCGCTCTTCCTTCAGGGAGAGCTGCTTGGGAGAGGGCGGGATGGGAATTCCCGGAGAGGAGAAAGATTCCCGAGGGCTCCCGGGCGAGCGTTTGACCTCGGCGCCGCCGCCGCCGCCGCCGTCCGGCGCCGCCGCGTCCGATCCCGGCCACGGCGCGGCGGGAGAATCCTCGGCGGCGGAATAACGGACGCTGACGGATTTCAGGTGATCCAACACCGAGCCCTTGGGGCTGGAGCTCCTGCCCGGAGCCTCCTCCGAGTCCGATTCCTCCTTCTTGATGCGGGCAACGGGGTGGGATCCCTCGCCGGCCGCTCCCGCCCGGAACGGCGCCGGGAAAGGCGGATCCAGCCCCTCCGAGGATTCTCCCAGGGATCTCTTGGGATCCACGGCCGGGGTTGGGGACGGAGCCAGCGAGGGCACAGCCAGGGATTTCTCCTTGCCTTTACATTCCCGGGATCTGTCGATCAAATTGGCGCCGTCCTCGTTGGGATCGGGGCTGAAATGCGAGAACAAATCCAAAGCCTTGGAATTCTTCTCCTTGCCCCAGCACTCCCCGTTGGGAGGCGCCTCCCCGGAGCGGGAATTGGGCGATCTGGGAACGTCGGGAGCTCCGAATCCGTTCTGGAGGAGCCTCGGGGCCATCCCGTGCCCCTCCTTCCCTCGGGAATCCAAGTTTTCCAGCTGCTCCGGGCACACGGTGTTCTTGACGATGACGCTGACGGCCGAGATGTCCGGGTGGGGCAGGACGTGCTCGGCGGCGCCGGCGGCTCCGGCGTCTCCCGGGATTTGTTTCCCGTGGGATTCGGGATCCTCGTGGTGGGAGTGGATGGCCTCGTTGGCGTCGATGTCGGGGATGTCGAAGGCGGCCAAGAGGTCGTCGAAATCCGGGGTTTTCATGTCCCCCATGGCTGGGAATGAGCTGGAAAAGCAGAAAAAAGGGGATGAGGGTGTTGGGAATTTTGGGTTTTCCCAGTGGGAATTGCTGGGTTTCCAGCCCCAAAAATCCCGGGAATCCCGATGTTCCGAAGCCTTTTCCCGTTCCTGGTTTATCTCCCAGAATTCCCATTAATTTTCCATTCCGTTCTAATTCCCATTCCTTTCCTGCTCCGTTTTATTTCTATTTCTTTTCCATTTTGTTCCTGTTTTTATTCCATTCCCATTCCAGTTTATTCCTATTCCCGTTCCATTTCCATCCCATTCATTTCCCATCCCATCCCAAACATCTCCTCTCCATCTCAAAAATCCCCCTTTTATCCCAAAAATCCTCATTCCCATCCCAAATATTCCCCTTTTATCCCAAAAATCCCCATTCCAATCCCAAAAATCCCCATTCCAATCCCAAAAATTCCCCTTTCATCCCAAAAATCCCCATTCCAATCCCAAATCCCCCCCTTTATCCCAAAAATCCCCATTCCAATCCCAAAAATCCCCATTCCCATCCCAAATATTCCCCTTTTGTCACAAAAATCCCCATTCCCACCCCAAATCCCCCCCTTTTATCCCAAAAATCCTCATTCCCATCCCAAATATTCCCCTTTTATCCCAAAAATCCTCATTCCCATCCCAAATATTCCCCTTTTATCCCAAATATCCTCATTCCCATCCCAAATATTCCCCTTTTGTCACAAAAATCCCCATTCCAATCCCAAATCCCCCCCTTTTATCCCAAAAATCCCCATTCCCATCCCAAATCCCCCCCTTTTATCCCAAAAATCCCCATTCCCATCCCAAATATTCCCCTTTTATCCCAAAAATTCCCATTCCAATCCCAAAAATCCCCATTCCAATCCCAAAAATTCCCCTTTCATCCCAAAAATCCCCATTCCCATCCCAAATCCCCCCCTTTTATCCCAAAAATCCTCATTCCCACCCCAAATATTCCCCTTTTATCCCAAAAATCCCCATTCCCACCCCAAATCCCTCCCTTTTATCCCAAAAATCCTCATTCCCATCCCAAATATTCCCCTTTTATCCCAAAAATTCCCATTCCAATCCCAAATCCACCCCTTTTATCCCAAAAATCCCCATTCCAATCCCAAAAATTCCCCTTTCATCCCAAAAATCCCCATTCCCACCCCAAATCCCCCCCTTTTATCCCAAAAATCCTCATTCCCATCCCAAAAATTCCCCTTTCATCCCCAAAATCCCCATTCCAATCCCAAAAATTCCCCTTTTATCCCAAAAATCCTCATTCCCACCCCAAATCCCCCCCTTTTATCCCAAAAATCCCCATTCCAATCCCAAAAATCCCCATTCCAATCCCAAAATCCCCATTCCAATCCCAAAAATCCCCATTCCAATCCCAAAAATTCCCCTTTCAACCCAAAAATCCCCATTCCAATCCCAAATCCCCCCCTTTTATCCCAAAAATTCCCCTTTTATCCCAAAAATCCCCATTCCCACCCCAAAAATTCCCTTCCCAGCCCGGCTGCCGATTCCTCTCCTGAATTCCCAGAATTGCTGGGAAAGCCTCGGGATCTGTCACATCCCAGGGACAATTCCCTGGAATTCCAGAATTCCAGCAGGCCTGGAAGCTCCATGGAATTTGGGGGTTTTTAGGGAAAAATCTCCTTTCATGAGGAGGGGTTTTATTCCCACAGTTTTTCCAGCTTGGAAAACTGGGAAGAGCCATGGATCCAGCCCTGAATTCCCGCTGGGTTTGAGGCCTCTGGAAAACCCCCCCGGAGCTGGTGGAATTCCATGGATTTTTCCTCTGGAATGTGCCCCAGGAGAGGCCTTTTCCTTCCCAAATCCCCTTTTTTTTCCTGCCCTTTTATCCCATGAAAAGCCTCCCCAGGTAGGGAATGAATCCTTTGGAAAAGCCGGGAATTGTTGGAATTGTTTTGGGGGGGGAGGGAATTTCGCTCTTTGTCCTTTCCCATTCACATCCAAATCCTTGGGAATGTCTGGGATGGATCCAGGATTTCCCCAGCCCAATTCCTTCTTCCTGTGACCCCAATCCAAGGGTTTTTTTGGGAATGAGCACACCCAGGCCTGGAGGATCCAAAAGGAGCCGGGTGGGTTTGGAAAATCCTTCCTGGCTCAGTTTCCCGTGGAAAAGGAAAAGCAGGAGAGCCACAAACGGGGAGAGATCATCCCAAAAAATCCACCCGTGGCAAATCCTGGTTTCCAAACTGATCCCAAACTGCTCACATGGATCCCAAATTCCTCACACTGATCCCAAACTCCTGATCCCAATCCCAAACTCCTCACACAGATCCCAAACTGCTCACACGGATCCCAAACTCCTGATCCCAATCCCAAACTCCTCACACAGATCCCAAACTGCTCACACGGATCCCAAATTCCTCACACTGATCCCAAACTCCTGATCCCAATCCCAAACTCCTCACACAGATCCCAAACTGCTCACACGGATCCCAAATTCCTCATCCCAATCCCAAATTCCTGATCCCAAACTCCCCATCCCCATCAAGCCCCGATCCCAAAATCTCCATCCCAATCCTAAATCCCTGATCCCAAACTCCCCATCCTGATCCCAAACTCCTCATCCCAATCCCAAACTCCCAATCCCAAACTCCCATCCCAAACTCCCCATCCCAAACTCCCCATCCCAAACTCCCCATCTCAACCCTAAATCCTCAACTCCAACCCATCCCAAACTCCTGATCCCAAATTTCCCATCCCAAACTCGTGATCCCAAACTCCCCATCCCAATCCTAAATCCCCGATCCCAAACTCCTGATCCCAAACTCCTGATCCCACTCTCCCCATCCCAATCCTAAATCCCCCATCCCAAACTCCTCATCCCCATCCCAAACTCCTGATCCCACTCTCCCCATCCTGATCCCAAACTCCCCATCCCAATCCTAAATCCCTGATCCCAAACTCCCCATCCCAATCCTAAATCCCTGATCCCAAACTCCCCATCCCAACCCTAAATCCCTGATCCCAAACTCCCCATCCCAACCCTAAATCCCTGATCCCAAACTCCCCATCCCGATCCCAGACTCCCCATCCTGATCCCAAACTCCCGATCCCAAACTCCCCATCCCAATCCTAAATCCCTGATCCCAAACTCCTCATCCCCATCCCAAACTCCTGATCCCAAACTCCCGATCCCACCCTCCCCATCCCACTCTCCCCATCCCAATCCTAAATCCCCGATCCCAAACTCCTGATCCCAAACTCCCGATCCCACTCTCCCCATCCCAATCCTAAATCCCCGATCCCAAACTCCTGATCCCAAACTCCCGATCCCACTCTCCCCATCCCAATCCTAAATCCCCGATTCCAAACTCCTGATCCCAAACTCCTGATCCCAAACTCCCCATCCCAATCCTAAATCCCCCATCCCAAACTCCTGATCCCAAACTCCCAATCCCAAACTCCCCATCCCAATCCTAAATCCCCCATCCCAAACTCCTGATCCCAAACTCCTGATCCCAATCCTAAATCCCCCATCCCAAACTCCCAATCCCACTCTCCCCATCCCAATCCTAAATCCCCCATCCCAAACTCCCCATCCCAATCCTAAATCCCCCATCCCAAACTCCTGATCCCAAACTCCTGATCCCAATCCTAAATCCCCCATCCCAAACTCCCAATCCCACTCTCCCCATCCCAATCCTAAATCCCCCATCCCAAACTCCCCATCCCAATCCTAAATCCCCGATCCCAAACTCCCGCTCCCCCCGTGCCGCTCCCGCCCCCATCCCGGCGCAGCTGCCGAGGGATCCGTGTGGGATTAAATTCCCAGGATTTGGAGGGAATTAATTCCCGACCATCTGCCGGCCCCGGAGCCGCGGCACCGCCCGGGGCTGGCCCCGATCCCTCCATCCCACAAATCCCAAAATCCTGACATTCCCAACGGGAACGGGAACGGAGGCTTCGGGGATTCCCCATTTTCCCAGGGTGGGAAAATGGGGATGGGGCTGGGCAGGGATTCCGTGGGATTTTGGGGTTTTCCCAAATATTCAGGATCTCAAGGTCCCCATCCCCACCCCAAGGTCCCAATCTCAAATTCCCCATCCCAATCCCAAACTCCCCATCCCAAATTCCCCATCCCAAACTCCCCAATCCCAAACTCCCCATCCCAAATTCCCCATCCCAAATTCCCCATCCCAAACTCCCCATCCCAAATTCCCCGTCCCAAATTCCCCGTCCCAAATTCCCCAATCCCAAACTCCCCATCCCAAATTCCCCAATCCCAAACTCCCCATCCCAAATTCCCCATCTCAATCCCAAACTCCCCATCCCAAATTCCCCAATCCCAAATTCCCCAATCCCAAATTCCCCAATCCCAAACTCCCCATCCCAAATTCCCCAATCCCGAACTCCCCATCCTGAATTTCCCATCCTGATCCCAAACTCCCCATCCCAAATTCCCCAATCCCAAGCTCCCCATCCCTGTCCCGAATTTCCCATCTCAATCCCAAACTCCCCATCCCGAATTTCCTGTCCTGATCCCAAATTCCCCATCCCAAATTCCCCAATCTCAAATTCCCCAATCCCAAATTCCTCATCTCAATCCCAAATTTCCCATCCCAAATTCCCCATCCCGAATTTCCCATCCTGATCCCAAATTCCCCAATCCCAAGCTCCCCATCCCTGTCCCGAATTTCCCATCTCAATCCCAAACTCCCCATCCCGAATTTCCTGTCCTGATCCCAAATTCCCCATCCCAAATTCCCCAATTCCAAATTCCCCATCTCAATCCCAAATTTCCCATCCCAAACTCCCCATCCCGAATTTCCCATCCTGATCCCAAACTCCCCAATCCCAAACTCCCCATCCCTGTCCCGAATTTCCCATCTCAATCCCAAACTCCCCATCCCGAATTTCCCAATCCCAAATTCCCCAATCCCAAACTCCCCATCCCGAATTTCCCATCCTGATCCCAAACTCCCCATCCTGAATTTCCCATCCTGATCCCAAATTCCCCAATCCCAAACTCCCCATCCCTGTCCCGAATTTCCCATCTCAATCCCAAACTCCCCATCCCAAATTTCCTGTCCTGATCCCAAATTCCCCATCCCAAACTCCCCAATCCCAAACTCCCCATCCCGAATTTCCCGTCCTGATCCCAAATTCCCCAATCCCAAACTCCCAATTCCCAGACTCCTCACACTGACCCCAAATTCCCAATCCCAAATTCCCAATCCCAAATTCCCAATCCCAAATTCTGGGAAGGAGAGGACGGAGGAAGGACCGAGCCCTCTCAAAATCCCAGGATTTGGGATTTGGGGAAGGGCTGCCCGTGACCCCCCAAAATTCCAGGATCGAGGATCGGGGGTGGGAATGATCCTGATCCCCACAAATCCCGGGCATTTCTTTTTGTGGAAAAACCCGAAGATAACCCCTGAAAATCCCGGGATTTCGGATGGGAGGGGAGTGACCGAGACCCTCCAAAATCCCGGGATTTCAGAGGGAAAAGATGACGATGATCCCCAAAAATCCCGGGATTTTTTTAGTCGGAAAGAAGCGACCGTGACCCTCCAAAATTCCGGGAATGGGAGGGGAACGATCACGACCCCCAAAAATCCCGGGATTTTGGGAGGGAAGAGGTGACGATGACCCCCCCAAATCCCGGGATTTTGGGAGGGAAGAGGTGACGATGACCCCTCCAAATCCCGGGATTTTGGGAGGGAAGAGGTGACGATGACCCCCCCAAATCCCGGGATTTTTGGGAGGGAAGAGGTGACGATGACCCCTCCAAATCCCGGGATTTTTGGGGGTTGTTCCCGTCCCTTTCCCCCCTCAGGCCGGGCCCCCTCAGGCCGCGTTTCCCGCCCAGGCCTCGCCCCCCCCTCAGGCCTTGACCCCCTCAGGCCTCTCCCGCCCCTCAGGCCCCGCTACCTGGAGCCGCGCTCGGGGGCCGCTCCCCGGCTGCCGCTGCCCGCTTCTCGATGCCGCTCCTCGATGCCGTTCCCGGTTCCCGGTTCCCGATCCCGGTTCCCGATCCCGGTCCCGTTCGGGCCCCTCAGCGGCGCCGCTTCCTCTCCGCCACTTCCTGCTTGGGCCCCCACGGCCCCGCCGGCCGCTCGCGCCGCGCGTTCCCGCCCCCGCCGCGCTTTCCCATAGGATGAAGCGCCCGTCAATCATCAAAGCGCGCGTTCTGATTGGTTCTTACTGCTGTCACTCAATGCTGATCGCGGCCGTCCGCACGCCCCATTGACTGAGCAGGACCCGCCCCCCCACAGGGCGCGTTAATTGGGGAGAGCGGGTGTCATTCAACGCCAAAAGCCCCGCCCACAGCGATGTTCTCGCTTCCTATTGGTTGCCAGGACTGGCGCATCACTCTGCCGATTGGTTGAAAGCGCTGTCCTTCAATTCTGCCCCGCCTGTTCTCGCTTCTCATTGGTGGAAACGCGCTGTTTATCAAGAGCGGGTTCCGGCCGCCATTGGCCTCACGGAGCGTCCATGGCGGCGGTTCCCAGCCGGGGGCTCTTAATGGGCGCGGGATTTGTCCCTCAGCGCTTGAACCCGCCCAGCCCTGGCCCGGAACGGCTTCAAGCCCCTCCTGCCATTCGCTGCCAGCGCTGTCACTCAAAAACACAGCTGAGGGGATGTCCCGCCCACCCCCGGCTGTTGCGCGATGCCATTGGTGGATTGCGCTGTCACTCAAGGCCGCCTCTGTCTACTCGCTCTCCCATTGGCTGGAGTGCCCAAAAGCCCGCCAAGCCAATCCTCGTCGCTCATTGGTCCGCAGAGCTGTCACTCATATTTAACCCCGCCTTTCTCCTCATTCTATTGGCCCGCGTTTGCTGCTCCCCTTTTCTGATTGGTTGATTCTGTTGTCGATCAACGCCCAAGCCCCGCCCCGGCAATCAGCGCGCGGGGGATGCCGGGAGCTGCTGCGGGAATTCCGCTCCCGCTGAGGCCGGGCCGGAAATTCCTTCAATTCCCACAATTCCCAAGGAATTCCGTGGGTTATTCCCAAGAATTCCACGATTTCCCAGGAATTCCCTTCAATTATCCCGACCTGTCCCAAGAAATTCCGTAATTCCCAAAAAAACTCCTTTTAATCCATTTATTTCTGCAATTCCCAAGAAATTCCTTCAATTCCCACAATTCCCAAGGAATTCCGTGGGTTATTCCCAAGAATTCCCCGCTATTCCCAGGAATTCCCTTAAATTATCCCGACCATTCCCAAGAAACTCCTTCAATTCCCCAAAAAAACTCCTTTTAATCCTTTTATTTCTGCAATTCCCAAGAAATTCCCTGTAACATTCCCACAATTCCCAAGGAATTCCGTAATTCCCAACAAATTCCCGCCATTCCCAGGAATTCCCTTCAATTATCCCGACCTGTCCCAAGAAACTCCTTCAATTCCCCAAAAAAACTCCTTTTAATCCATTTATTTCTGCAATTCCCAAGAAATTCCTTCAATTCCCACAATTCCCAAGGAATTCCGTAATTCCCAACAAATTCCCGCCATTCCCAGGAATTCCCTTCAAAAAAACCAAATTCTGGGAAAATTCCCAAAAAAACTCCTTTTAATCCATTTATTTCTGCAATTCCCATTTATTTCTGCAATTCCCAAGAAATTCCTTGTGTTATTCCCACAATTCCCAAGGAATTCCCGCGCCATTCCCAAAAAAATCCTTCCCCTTCCCAAACAACTCCTCCCAACCCCAAAAAAAAACCTTTTAATCCTTTTATTTCTGTAATTCCCAAAGGAAAAAATTCCTCTTAATTCCGTTTTTTCCGCCGGGAATTCCCGGGATTCATTTCTTCTCCTCGTCCTTGCGGTTTTCCCGGTTTTCCCGGTTGTTTTCCCGGTTTTCCCGGGCGGCCTGGGAAGCCAGGGATCCCATGGCGTTGCGGATGGCCTCGTTGTTGGGATCCACGCCGGGAAGGTTTTCCAGGACGCTCTGCAGGAATTCCGGGTCCTGCATCACGTCGTAGTCGTCCTCCTCCTGCGGGAAAAGCGGGAAAAGCGGGGAAGAACGGGAATTCCAGATCGTTCCCGGGGAATTCCAGATCGTTCCCGGGGAATTCCAGATCGTTCCCGGGGAATTCCGGATCGTTCCCGGGAATTCCGGGTCATTCCCGGGGATTCTGGATCATTCCCGGGAATTTCAGGATCGTTCCCGGGAATTTCGGGTTGTTCCCGGGAAGTTCAGGGTCGTTCCCGGGGATTCTGGATCGTTCCCGGGAATTTCAGGATCGTTCCCGGGGATTTGGGATCGTTCCCGGGGATTTCAGGATCATTCCCGGGGAATTCCGGATCGTTCCTGGGGAATTCGGGATCGTTCCCGGGAATTTCGGGTTGTTCCCGGGGATTTCGGGTTGTTCCTGGGGATTTGGGATCATCCCCAGGGATTCGGGATCGTTCCCAGGGAATTCCGGGTTGTTCCCGGGGATTCTGGATCGTTCCCGGGAATTCCGGATCGTTCCTGGGGAATTCCGGATCGTTCCCAGGAATTTCGGGTTGTTCCCAGGGATTCAGGGTCGTTCCCGGGGATTTGGGATCATCCCCAGGGATTCGGGATCGTTCCCGGGGATTTGGGGTCGTTCCCAGGGATTTGGGGTCATTCCCGGGGATTCCAGATCATTCCAGGGAATTTGGGGTCGTTCCCAGGGATTTGGGGTCATTCCCGGGGATTCAGGATCGTTCCTCGAGATTTGGGATCATTCCCAGGGGATTTGGGGTCATTCCTGGGAATTCCAGATCATTCCTGGGGATTTGGGATCGTTCCTGGGGATTTGGGATCCCGAAAATCCCACAGGAGCCAAAACAGTTTGGGATGGGCGGGGCTGGAGGAGGAGCTTGATCCCATCCTGGGAATGGTGGGAATGGGATGGGAATGGGATGGGAATGGGATGGGAATGGTGGGAATGGGATGGGAATGGTGGGAATGGTGGGAATGGGATGGGAATGGTGGGAATGGTGGGAATGGGATGGGAATGGTGGGAATGGTGGGAATGGGATGGGAATGGGATGGGAATGGGATGGGAATGGTGGGAATGGTGGGAATGGGATGGGAATGGTGGGATGGGATGGGAGGGGATTTATGGGATTAATGGGATTGTTGGGAATGATTTGGAATGACAGGATGGGAATAATGGGAATAATGGGAATGATGGGAATGATGGGAATGATGGGATGGGATTGGTGGGAATGATGGGATTTGTGGGATGGGATTTATGGGATTGAAGAGATGGGAATGATGGGATTTATGGGAATGATGGGAATGACGGGATGGGATTGATGGGAAAAATGGGAATAATGGGAATGATGGGATGGGATTTATGGGACTGAAGAGATGGGAATGATGGGAATGATGGGAATGATGGGAATGATGGGAATGATGGGAATGTCGGGGTGGGAATGATGGGAATGATGGGAATGACAGGTTGGGAATGATGGGAATGTCGGAATGTCCCGGAATGATCCGGGAATCGCGGGAATTCCCTGACCTTGGCGGGCTCGGACGTGTCCATGGCGGCTCCGCTGTCCACCTCGGCCGCCTCAGCCTGGGCAAACTCTGCAATCCCAGAAATCCATGGAAAACCCCGGGAGCAGCCGGAGAGCCATTCCAGAGGCTTTCCCAAGGCTTTCCCGAGGCTTTCCCGGGGTTTTCCCGGGGTTTTCCCAAGGATTTTCTTCACCTCCACTTGGGAAAACTCCCCCAAACCCCCAACCCCAGCCCAGAAATCCATGGAAAATCCCCCTGGGAACAGCCAGGCTGCGATTCCCGGGGTTTTCCCGGGGTTTTCCCGGGGTTTTCCCCCAGTTTTCAGCGGTTTTCCTGCAGTTTTCCCGTGGTTTTCCCAGGGTTTTCCCGCGGTTTTTTCCCAAGGGTTTTCCCGGGGTTTTCCCCACGGTTTTCCTGGGGGTTTTCCCATGGTTTTCCTGTGGTTTTCCCAGGGTTTTCCCAGAGATTTTCCCGTGGTTTTCCCCATGATTTTCCCACAGTTTTCCAAGGGTTTTCCCAGAGGTTTTCCCAGGGTTTTCCCAGAGATTTTCCCGTGGTTTTCCCCATGATTTTCCCACAGTTTTCCAAGGGTTTTCCCACATTTTTCCTGCGGTTTTTCCTGTGGTTTTCCTGTGGTTTTCCCAGGGTTTTCCCAAAGGTTTTCCTGGGGTTTTCCCAGAGGTTTTCCCAGAGATTTTCCCGCAGTTTTCCCGTGGTTTTCCCGGGAGTTTTCCCGTGGTTTTCCCCAGGATTTTCCCACTGTTTTCCAAGGGTTTTCCCGCGTTTTTCCTGTGGTTTTCCCACGGTTTTCCCAGAGGTTTTCCCGTGGTTTTCCACATGATTTTCCCAGAGTTTTCCCCACAATTTTCCCAGTTTTCCCGGGGGTTTTCCCGCAGCTTTCCCCACGATTTTCCTGGGGGTTTTCCCATGGTTTTCCCACATTTTTCCCATGGTTTTCCCGCAGTTTTTTCCCAGGAGTTTTCCCGGGGTTTTCCCCATGATTTTCCCGTGGTTTTCCCACAGTTTTCCCGTGGTTTTCCCTTGGCTTTCTCCACGGTTTTCCTGCAATTTTCCTGTGGTTTTCCCATGGCTTTCCCCATGATTTCCCCACGGATTTCCCGGGGTTTCCCTGCACTTTTTTCCCAGGGTTTTCCCGTGGTTTTCCCGGTGTTTTCCCAGTGTTTTCCTGGTGTTTTCCCACGGTTTTCCCGGTGTTTCCCCGCGGTTTCCCCGCAGTTTTCCCAGTGTTTTCCCCGGTGTTTTCCCGCAGTTTTCCCGGTGTTTTCCCGCGTTTTTCCCGGTGTTTTCCCAGTGTTTTCCCGCGGTTTTCCCGGTGTTTTCCCGGTGTTTTCCCGGTGTTTTCCCCGGTGTTTTCCCGGTGTTTTCCCGCAGTTTTCCCGCAGTTTTCCCCGCAGTTTTCCCAGTGTTTTCCCGGTGTTTTTTCCCGGTGTTTTTTCCCGGTGTTTTCCCGGTGTTTTCCCACAGTTTTCCCGCAGTTTTCCCACAGTTTTCCCAGTGTTTTCCCGGTGTTTTCCCACAGTTTTCCCAGTGTTTTCCCAGTGTTTTCCCGCGTTTTTCCCGCGGTTTTCCCGGTGTTTTCCCACAGTTTTCCCGCAGTTTTCCCGCAGTTTTCCCGGTGTTTCCCCGGTGTTTTCCCGGGGTTTTCCCGGTGTTTTCCCGGCACGCACCGGCGCCCTGCAGGGACATCTGCATGGCGTAGGCGATCTGCTCCTCCTCGCTCATGGAGCTCAGGTCCGGCAGCCCCGCACGGCCAAACTCCGGCGGCCCCATCGTCATCTTGAGCAGGGCCTCGTCCGACTCTGCCGGGAACGGGAACCGGAACGGGATCAGGGGAATGGGAATAGGATCCGGAACGGGATCAGGGGAATGGGAATGGGAGCCAGGGAATGGGATCCAGGGAATGGGAACGGGAACCGGGGAATGGGAATGGGATCCAGGGAATGGGATTTGGGGAATGGGAATGGGATCCAGGGAATGGGATCCAGGGAATGGGAATGGGATCCAGGGAATGGGATCCAGGGAATGGGATCCAGGGAATGGGAATGGGAGTCAGGGAATGGGATCCAGGGAATGGGATCCGGGGAATGGGATCCAGGGAATGGGATCCAGGGAAGGATTTCTCTCCAAGCCCATCCTGGTTTTCAGTTCTCCTTGTTCCCATCCCATCCTATCCTATCCCATTCCAAATCCCCTCAATCCCATCCCCTTCCCCTCAATCCCATCCCCAACCCCTCAATCCCATCCCAATCCCCTCAATCCCATTCCCAACCCCCTCAATCCCATCCCAATCCAATAAATCCCATTCCCATCCCATCAATCCCATCCCAACCCCCTCAATCCCATTCCCAATCCAATAAATCCGATTCCCACTCCCGCTGTTCCCTCACCGTCCCCTCCGGTGGCTCCGATCCCGGCCTCCGCCGCCGAGGCCGCGGCCGCCCTGCGCGCCTCCTCCTCCTGCCGCTGCCGCTGCTCCTCCATGGACACCCGCAGCGCCTGGAAAACCCCGGGAAAACCGGGAATCAGCTCCCAGGAGGGGCTTGGGATCCATGGGATCCCAACGCTGGGAGCTCCCCAATCCCTGGGAATGAGGGGTCGGCGATGGAGAAACCAAATCTGGGATTTCCTCCAATTCCCAACTGGAATTCCCAATCCCTGGGAATGAGGGGTCGGTGATGGAGGAACCAAATCTGGGATTTCCTCAGGGTCCAATTCCCAACTGCAATTCCCAACTGAAATTCCCAATGGAAATTCCCAACTGAAATTCCCAATCCCTGGGAATGAGGGGTCGGCGATGGAGAAACCAAATCTGGGATTTCCTCCAATTCCCAACTGGAATTCCCAACTGAAATTCCCAATCCCTGGGAATGAGGGGTGATGGAGGAACCAAATCTGGGATTTCCTCAGGGTCCAATTCCCAACTGCAATTCCCAACTGAAATTCCCAATCCCTGGGAATGAGGGGTCAGTGATGGAGGAACCAAATCTGGGATTTCCTCCAATTCCCAACTGGAATTCCCAACTGGAATTCCCAACTGGAATTCCCAATCCCTGGGAATGAGGGGTGATGGAGGAACCAAATCTGGGATTTCCTCAGGGTCCAATTCCCAACTGAAATTCCCAACTGAAATTCCCAATCCCTGGGGAACGTGGGGTCGGTGATGGAGGAACCAAAACTGGGATTTCCTCCAATTCCCAACGGAAATTCCCAATCCCTGGGAATGAGGGGTCAGTGATGGAGGAACCAAATCTGGGATTTCCTCAGGGTCCAATTCCCAATGGAAATTCACAACTGAAATTCCCAATCCCTGGGAATGAGGGGTCGGCGATGGAGGAACCAAATCTGGGATTTCCTCCAATTCCCAACGGAAATTCCCAATCCCTGGGAATGAGGGGTGACAGAAAAACCAAATCTGGGATTTCCTCCAATTCCCAACCACCATTCCCAATCCCAGGGAATCCCTGGCAATCCCTGGCAATCCCAGGCAATCCCTGGCAATCCCAGGGAATCTCTGGCAATCCCAGGCAATCCCAGGCAATCCCTGGCAATCCCTGGCAATCCCAGGCAATCCCTGGCAATCCCAGGCAATCCCAGGCAATCCCAGGCAATCCCTGGCAATCCCTGGCAATCCCTGGCAATTCCTGGCAATCCCTGGCAATCCCAGGGAATCCCTGGCAATCCCTGGCAATCTCTGGCAATCCCAGAGAATCCCTGGCAATCCCTGGCAATCCCTGGCAATCCCAGGCAATCCCTGGCAATCCCAGGGAATCCCAGGCAATCCCTGGCAATCCCTGGCAATCTCTGGCAATCCCAGGCAATCCCTGGCAATCCCTGGCAATCCCTGGCAATTCCTGGCAATCCCTGGCAATCCCAGGGAATCCCTGGCAATCCCAGGGAATCCCTGGCAATCCCTGGCAATCCCAGGGAATCTCTGGCAATCCCAGGCAATCCCAGGCAATCCCTGGCAATCCCAGGCAATCCCTGGCAATCCCAGGCAATCCCAGGGAATCCCTGGCAATCTCTGGCAATCCCTGGCAATCTCTGGCAATCCCAGGCAATCCCTGGCAATCTCTGGCAATCCCAGGCAATCCCTGGCAATCCCAGGCAATCCCAGGGAATCCCTGGCAATCTCTGGCAATCCCTGGCAATCCCTGGGAATCCCAGGCAATCCCTGGCAATCCCTGGCAATCCCAGGCAATCCCTGGCAATCCCAGGCAATCCCTGGCAATCCCTGGCAATCCCTGGCAATCCCAGGGAATCCCAGGCAATCCCAGGCAATCCCTGGCAATCCCAGGCAATCCCTGGCAATCCCAGGCAATCCCAGGCAATCCCTGGCAATCCCTGGCAATCTCTGGCAATCCCTGGCAATCCCTGGCAATCCCTGGCAATCCCTGGCAATCCCAGGCAATCCCTGGCAATCCCAGGGAATCCCAGGGAATCCCAGGGAATCCCTGGCAATCCCTGGCAATCCCTGGCAATTCCTGGCAATCCCAGGCAATTCCTGGCAATCTCTGGCAATCCCAGGCAATCCCAGGCAATCCCAGGCAATCCCTGGCAATCCCTGGCAATCCCTGGCAATCCCTGGCAATCCCTGGCAATCTCTGGCAATCCCAGGGAATCCCAGGCAATCCCAGGGAATCTCTGGCAATCTCTGGCAATCCCTGGCAATCCCAGGCAATCCCTGGCAATTCCAGGCAATCCCTGGCAATCCCTGGCAATCCCTGGCAATCCCTGGCAATCCCAGGCAATTCCTGGCAATCCCTGGCAATCCCAGGCAATCCCAGGCAATCCCTGGCAATCCCTGGCAATTCCTGGCAATCCCAGGCAATCCCTGGCAATCCCTGGCAATCCCCGGCGGCTCCGTACCAGCGCGAGCTCGGGGTCGGCGCTGGGATCGACGCCGAACTCGAAGTCGGAGGCTCCGAGGCCGAGCACGGCTCCGCCCTCGCCGGCGAGCACCGGGGAGCTGATGAGGGCGTCGGCCAGGCTGGGCCCCGGCGGCACCGTCACCAGGTGGGAACCGCTGCCGTCCTTGCCGTTGAGAGCCGTGATGAACGCCGTCAGCTTCTCCGTGTTGGCTTCCTGGAAAAAACGGGATTTGGGAATGTTGGGAGAGAGAAAAACGGGATTTGGGAATGTTGGGAAAGGGAAAAACAGGATTTGGGAATGTTGGGAGAGAGAGAAACGGGATTTGGGAATGTTGGGAGAGGAAAAACGGGATTTGGGAATGTTGGGAGAGGAAAAAACGGGATTTGGGAATGTTGGGAGAGGGAAAAACGGGATTTGGGAATGTTGGGAGAGGAAAAACGGGATTTGGGAATGTTGGGAGAGAGAGAAACGGGATTTGGGAATGTTGGGAGAGAGAAAAACGGGATTTGGGAATGTTGGGAGAGAGAAACCTGGGGTTTGGGAATGTTGGGAGAGAGAGAAACGGGATTTGGGAATGTTGGGAGAGGAAAAATGGGATTTGGGAATGTTGGGAGAGAGAGAAAAACGGGATTTGGGAATGTTGGAAGAGGAAAAACAGGATTTGGGAATGTTGGGAGAGGGAAAACGGGATTTGGGAATGTTGGGAGAGGAAAAACGGGATTTGGGAATGTTGGGAGAGGGAAAAACGGGATTTGGGAATGTTGGGAGAGAGAAAAACGGGATTTGGGAATGTTGGGAGAGGAAAAACGGGATTTGGGAATGTTGGGAGAGAGAGAAACGGGATTTGGGAATGTTGGGAAAGGGAAAAACGGGATTTGGGAATGTTGGGAGAGCTGGGATGAACGCCATCAGCTTCTCCGTGTTGGCTTCCTGGAAAAAAACGGGATTTGGGAATGTTGGGAGAGAGAAACCTGGGGTTTGGGAATGTTGGGAGAGGGAAAAACGGGATTTGGGAATGTTGGGAGAGGGAAAAACGGGATTTGGGAATGTTGGGAGAGGAAAAAACGGGATTTGGGAATGTTGGGAGAGGAAAAACGGGATTTGGGAATGTTGGGAGAGGAAAAAACGGGATTTGGGAATGTTGGGAGAGGAAAAAACGGGATTTGGGAATGTTGGGAGAGCTGGGATGAACGCCGTCAGCTTCTCCGTGTTGGCTTCCTGGGAAGAACGGGATTTGGGAATGTTGGGAGAAGAAAAAGGGGATTTGGGAATGTTGGGAGAGGGAAAAACGGGATTTGGGAATGTTGGGAGAGGGAAAAACGGGATTTGGGAATGTTGGGAGAGGAAAAAACGGGATTTGGGAATGTTGGGAGAGAGAAAAACGGGATTTGGGAATGTTGGGAGAGAGAGAAACGGGATTTGGGAATGGGGAGAAGAAAAAACGAGATTTGGGGATGTTGGGAGAGAGAAACCTGGGATTTGGGAATGTTGGGAGAGGAAAAACGGGATTTGGGAATGTTGGGAGAGGGAAAAACGGGATTTGGGAATGTTGGGAGAGGGAAAAACGGGATTTGGGAATGTTGGGAGAGAGAGAAACGGGATTTGGGAATGTTGGGAGAGGAAAAACGGGATTTGGGAATGTTGGGAGAGGAAAAAACGGGATTTGGGAATGTTGGGAGAGGGAAAAACGGGATTTGGGAATGTTGGGAGAGAGAGAAACGGGATTTGGGAATGTTGGGAGAGGAAAAACGGGATTTGGGAATGTTGGGAGAGAGATAAAAACGGGATTTGGGAATGTTGGGAGAGGAAAAAACGGGATTTGGGAATGTTGGGAGAGAGAAAAACGGGATTTGGGAATGTTGGGAGAGGGAAAAACGGGATTTGGGAATATTTGGGAATGTTGGGAGAGGAAAAATGGGATTTGGGAATGTTGGGAGAGAGAAAAACGGGATTTGGGAATGTTGGGAGAGGGAAAAACGGGATTTGGGAATGTTGGGAGAGGGAAAAACGGGATTTGGGAATGGTGGGAGAGGGAAAAACGGGATTTGGGAATGTTGGGAGAGGAAAAACGGGATTTGGGAATGTTGGGAGAGGAAAAACGGGATTTGGGAATGTTGGGAGAGGGAAAAACGGGATTTGGGAATGTTGGGAGAGGAAAAACGGGATTTGGGAATGTTGGGAGAGAGAGAAACGGGATTTGGGAATGTTGGGAGAGAAAAACGGGATTTGGGAATGTTGGGAGAGAGAGAAACGGGATTTGGGAATGTTGGGAGAGAGAAAAACGGGATTTGGGAATGTTGGGAGAGCTGGGATGAACGCCGTCAGCTTCTCCGTGTTGGCTTCCTGGAAAAAAACGGGATTTGGGAATGTTGGGAGAGGAAAAAACGGGATTTGGGAATGTTGGGAGAGGAAAAACGGGATTTGGGAATGTTGGGAGTGTTTGGGAATGCTTGGGAATGTTTGGGAATGTTCTCCGTGTTGGAAAAACAGGATTTGGGAATGTTGGGAGAAAGAGAAACGGGATTTGGGAATGTTGGGAGAGGGAAAAACGGGATTTGGGAATGTTGGGAGAGGGAAAAAGGGATTTGGGAATGTTGGGAGAGGGAAAAACGGGATTTGGGAATGTTGGGAGAGAGAGAAACGGGATTTGGGAATGTTGGGAGAGAGAAAAACAGGATTTGGGAACGTTGGGAGAGGAAAAAACGGGATTTGGGAATGGAGGAAAGGTGAGGGGATGAACACCATCAGCTTCTCCGTGTTGGCTTCCTGGGAAAACGGGATTTGGGAATGTTGGGAGAGGGAAAATGGGATTTGGGAATGTTGGGAGGGGAAAAAAACGGGATTTGGGAATGTTGGGAGAGAGAAACCTGGGATTTGGGAATGTTGGGAGAGGAAAAACGGGATTTGGGAATGTTGGGAAAGGGAAAAACGGGATTTGGGAATGTTGGGAGAGAGAGAAACGGGATTTGGGAATGTTGGGAGGGGAAAAACGGGATTTGGGAATGTTGGGAGAGGAAAAAACGGGATTTGGGAATGTTGGGAGAGGGAAAAACGGGATTTGGGAATGTTGGGAGAAAGAAACGGGATTTGGGAATGTTGGGAGAGGGAAAAACAGGATTTGGGAATGTTGGAAGAAGGAAAAACGGGATTTGGGAATGTTGGGAGAGGAAAAAACGGGATTTGGGAATGGAGGAAAGGTGAGGGGATGAACACCATCAGCTTCTCCGTGTTGGCTTCCTGGGAAAACGGGATTTGGGAATGTTGGGAGAGGGAAAATGGGATTTGGGAATGTTGGGAGAGAGAGAAACGGGATTTGGGAATGTTGGGAGAGGGAAAAACGGGATTTGGGAATGTTGGGAGAGAGAAAAACGGGATTTGGGAATGTGGGAATTCCCCCTGGAATGTGGGAATTCCCGGGATTCTCACCTCCTCCCCAAAGTTGATGATGTCCACGTTGACCTTCTCCTTCTTCAGGCGCTTGGCCAACTTCACCAGCTGGAAAAGCGGGAATTCCCGGGGATCAGAGGGATCCCACGGGAACTCGGGAATTCCCTGGGATCCCACGGGAACTCAGGAATTCCCTGGGATCCCACGGGAACTCGGGAATTCCCGGGGATCAGCGGGATCCCACGGGAACTCGGGATCCAGGAATTCCCTGGGATCAGCAGGTCAGGATTTGATCCCCAGCTCTGAGGGATCCATCCCAGGGATCCCCACCTGTGACCCAGCCAGTCCTGGGGTGGATCCCAGGCTGACCCCAGAGCTGATCCCAGATTTCCCAGATTTCCCAGAGTGGATCCCAGAGCCGATCCCAGATTTCCCAGAGTGGATCCCAGGCTGATCCCAGAGCCGATCCCAGATTTCCCAGAGTGGATCCCAGGCTGATCCCAGAGCCGATCCCAGATTTCCCAGAGTGGATCCCAGAGCTGATCCCATATTTCCCAGAGTGGATCCCAGGCTGATCCCAGAACAGATCCCAGATTTCCCAGAGTGGATCCCAGAGCCGATCCCAGATTTCCCAGAGTGGATCCCAGGCTGATCCCAGAACAGATCCCAGATTTCCCAGGGTGGATCCCAGAGCTGCTCCCAGAGCTGATCCCGCATTCCCCAGAGCCAATCCCGGACCCGATCCCATTATCCCAGACCTGATCCCATTATCCCAGTCCTGATCCTGCTGTTATCCCAGTCCCGTGATCCCGGAGCCGATCCCGTTATCCCTGTCCCATTATCCCGTTGTTATCCTGATCCTGTTATCCCAGTCCCGATCCCGTTGTTATCCCAGTCCCATGATCCCGATCCCGTTATCCCGTGATCCCATTGTTATCCCGATCCCATTGTTATCCCAGTCCCGTGATCCCAGTCCCGTTATCCCAGTCCCATTATCCCAGTCCCATTATCCCAGTCCCGTTATCCCATTGTTATTCCGTGATCCCGCTGTTATCCCGATCCCGTGATCCCGATCCCGTTATCCCAGTCCCGTGATCCCGCTGTTATCCCGATCCCGTGATCCCGCTGTTATCCCGTTATCCTGATCCCGTGATCCCACTGTTATCCTGATCCCGTGATCCCACTGTTATCCCGATCCCGTGATCCCACTGTTATCCCGTTATCCCGATCCCGTTATCCCGATCCCGTGATCCCGCTGTTATCCCGATCCCGTGATCCCGCTGTTATCCCGTTATCCCGATCCCGTGATCCCGATCCCGTTATCCCGATCCCGTGATCCCGCTGTTATCCCGATCCCGTGATCCCGCTGTTATCCTGATCCCGTGATCCCGCTGTTATCCTGATCCCGTGATCCCGCTGTTATCCCGTTATCCCGATCCCGTGATCCCACTGTTATCCCGTTATCCCAATCCCGTTATCCCGATCCCGTTATCCCGATCCCGTTATCCCGATCCCGTTATCCCGATCCCGTTATCCCAATCCCGTGATCCCGCTGTTATCCCGATCCCGTGATCCCGCTGTTATCCCATTATCCCGATCCCGTTATCCCGATCCCGTTATCCCAATCCCGTTATCCCGATCCCGTGATCCCGCTGTTATCCCGATCCCGTGATCCCGCTGTTATCCCGTTATCCCGATCCCGTGATCCCGATCCCGTTATCCCAATCCCGTTATCCCGATCCCGTTATCCCAATCCCGTTATCCCGATCCCGTGATCCCGCTGTTATCCCGATCCCGTGATCCCGCTGTTATCCCGTTATCCCGATCCCGTTATCCCGATCCCGTTATCCCAATCCCGTGATCCCGCTGTTATCCCGTTATCCCAATCCCGTTATCCCGATCCCGTTATCCCAATCCCGTTATCCCGATCCCGTGATCCCGATCCCGTTATCCCGATCCCGTGATCCCATTGTTATCCCGATCCCGTGATCCCGATCCCGTTATCCCGATCCCGTTATCCCGATCCCGTGATCCCGCTGTTATCCCGATCCCGTGATCCCGTGATCCCGTTATCCCGATCCCGTTATCCCGATCCCGTTATCCCGATCCCGTGATCCCGATCCCGTTATCCCGATCCCGTGATCCCGATCCCGTGATCCCGCTGTTATCCCGATCCCGTTATCCCGTTATCCCGCGCTCACGTCCTTGTCGCTGTCGAGGACGGGGCTGCCGACGAAGGCGATGATTCTCATCTTGTGGTTCTTGCCCTGCCGGTGCTTCAGCGCCAGCTGCACCAAATCCCGGGATTCAGGGCTTTTCCCGGGAATTCCGGGCAGGAAACCCCCCCAGATCCCGGGATCGGCTCCGTGGGGACACTCAGGAGGGGGTTCTGAGGAATTCCCATGGATTTATCTGACATTTCCATGGATTTTTATGGTGGATTTGGTCTGGGTTTCTGTGGAATTTCCATGGATTTATCTGATATTTCCATGGATTTATCTGACATTTCCATGGATTTATCTGACATTTCCATGGATTTATCTGACATTTCCATGGATTTATCTGACATTTCCATGGATTTATCTGACGTTTCCATGGATTTATCTGACATTTCCATGGATTTATCTGACATTTCCATGGATTTGCAATAAATTTACATGAAATTTCCATGGATTTATGGCGAATTTCCATAGATTTCAACTGGAATTCCATGGATTTATGTGGGATTTCAGTTGGAATTCCTGGGATTTATGTGGGATTCCCATGGATTTCAGTTGGATTCCCATGGATTTCAATCGGAATTCCAGGAATTTATTCGGGATTTCAGTTGGAATTCCTGAGATTTATCTGAAATTTCCATGGATTTCAGTTGGATTTCCATGGATTTATGTGGGATTCCCATGGATTTCAGTTGGATTTCCATGGATTTATGTGCCATTTCAATGGGATTTCCTGGAATTTATCCGGGATTTCCAGCTGGAATTCCTGGAATCCCAACAAATTCCAGCTGCAATCCCCCAGATCCACACCGACCTTCCAAACCTCCCCCACCGTTCCCACCCCCAAAACCCTGGCAAAGCCAATTTGGGAAAAGCTCGGGAATGGCAGGAATTCCCGGGAAAGGCAGGAATTCCTGGGAAGGGCAGGAATTCCTGGGAAGGGCAGGAATTCCAGGGAAGGGCAGGAATTCCCGGGAAGGGCAGGAATTCCCGGGAAGGGCAGGAATTCCCAGGAAAGGCAGGAATTCCCAGGAAAGGCAGGAATTCCCAGGAAGGGCAGGAATTCCCAGGAAGGGCAGGAATTCCCAGGAAAGGCAGGAATTCCCAGGAAGGGCAGGAATTCCCAGGAAGGGCAGGAATTCCCAGGAAAGGCAGGAATTCCCAGGAAAAGCGGGAATTCCCGGGAAGGGCAGGAATTCCCAGGAAGGGCAGGAATTCCCAGGAAAGGCAGGAATTCCCAGGAAGGGCAGGAATTCCTGGGAAGGGCAGGAATTCCCAGGAAGGACAGGAATTCCCGGAAATGGTGGGAATTCCCAGGAAAGGCGGGAATTCCCAGGAACTCACGTGTGCCACGCGGATCCCGGTGCCGAAGGTGATTTTTCCCTTGGGCTGCACCGAGTGCAGCTTGGACAGGATGCGCCCGGTGTCCGGCGTCAGCGTGGTCAGCACCTCGCAGTTACTGCCGGGAAAGGGGAAATTCCCGGGATTCTGGAGCCATTCCCGGCCCAGGGGTCATTCCTGGGGGTTTATTTGGGAATCTGGGGGGGGATTCCCATCCTGGGAACAAATCCTGAGGAATTGGGGAGGAATTCCAGCCCTGGGATTGAGTTACGAAGAAATTCCTGGGGGGTTCTTTGGGAATCTGGGGGGGAATTCCCTCCCTGGGAACAAGTCCTGAGGAGTTTGGGAGCAAATCCTGGAATTTCCCTCCCTGGGAACAAATCCTGAGGAATTGGGGAGGAATTCCAGCCCTGGGATTAAGTTTGGGAGAAATTCCTGGGGGGTTCTTTGGGAATCTGGGGGGGAATTCCCATCCTGGGAGCAATTCCTGAGGAGTTTGGGAGCAAATCCTGGAGAATTTGGGAGGAAATTCTGCCCCTGGGATTAGGAAGAAATTCCTGGGGATTTATTTGGGAATCTGGGGGGGAATTCCCTCCCTGGGAGCAATTCCAGCCCTGGGATTAAGTTAGGGAGAAATTCCTGGGGATTTCTTTGGGAATCTGGGAGGAAACTCCCTGAAGTTTTTCCCATCTCCATTCCCTGATTTCCCACCCCCATTCCCACTTTTCCCCACCCTTTCCCAGCTCCGTGATTCCCGATGATCCCTACTTGGCCAGGGTGAATTCCCACCCCCATTCCTGGTTTTTCCCACCCCCATTCCCACTTTTTCCCACCCTTTCCCGCAGCTCCGTGATTCCCAATGATCCCTTACTTGGCCAGGGTGAATTCCCACCTCCTCATTCCCAGTTTTTCCCACCTCCTTTCCCTGAATTCCCACCTCCTTCTCCCCAAATTCTCAACTCCTCACTCCCAGTTTTTCCCACCCCCATTCCCCGATTTCCCAACTCCTCGCTCCCACTTTTTCCCACCCCCACTCCCACTTTTCCCCACTCTTTCCCAGCTCCATGATTCCCGTTGATCCCTACTTGGCCAGGGTGAATTCCCAGCCCCATTCCTGGTTTTTCCCACCCCCATTCCCAGTTTTCCCCACCTCCTTCTCCCTGAATTCCCACCTCCTCATTCCCACTCCATTCCCACTTTTTCCCACCCCCATTCCCACTTTTTCCCGCGGCTCAGTGCTTCCCGTTGCTCCCTACCTGGCCAGGGTGAATTCCCAGCCCCATTCCCAGTTTTCCCAGCCCCATTCCCGGTTTTTCCCGGTTTTCCCAGCCCCATTCCCGGTTTTTCCCGGTTTTCCCAGCCCCATTCCCAGCTCCATGATTCCCGTTGATCCCTACTTGGCGAGGGTGATGAGCCCCACGTTGTTCTCGGGGTTGCTGCGTGTTTTGGAGTGGCACACGATGTTGCCATTGATCCCTACCTGGCCAGGGTGAATTCCCAGCCCCATTCCCGGTTTTTCCCGGTTTTCCCAGCCCCATTCCCGGTTTTTCCCGGTTTTTCCCGGTTTTCCCAGCCCCATTCCCGGTTTTCCCAGCCCCATTCCCACTTTTTCCCGCAGCTCCATGCTCCCTACTTGGCCAGGGTGATGAGCCCCACGTTGTTCTCAGGGTTGCTGCGTGTTTTGGAGCGGCACACGATGTTCCCATTGATCCCTACCTGGCCAGGGTGAATTCCCAGCCCCATTCCCGGTTTTTCCCGGTTTTTCCCGGTTTTCCCAGCCCCATTCCCAGCTCCATGATTCCCATTGATCCCTACTTGGCGAGGGTGATGAGCCCCACGTTGTTCTCGGGGTTGCTGCGTGTTTTGGAGCGGCACACGATGTTCCCATTGATCCCTACCTGGCCAGGGTGAATTCCCAGCCCCATTCCCGGTTTTCCCAGCCCCATTCCCGGTTTTTCCCGGTTTTTCCCGGTTTTCCCAGCCTTTCCCAGCTCCATGATTCCCATTGATCCCTACCTGGCCAGGGTGAATTCCCAGCCCCATTCCCGGTTTTCCCAGCCCCATTCCCGGTTTTTCCCAGTTTTTCCCGGTTTTCCCAGCCCCATTCCCAGCTCCATGATTCCCATTGATCCCTACTTGGCGAGGGCGATGAGCCCCACGTTATTCTCGGGGTTGCTGCGTGTTTTGGAGTGGCACACGATGTTCCCATTGATCCCTACCTGGCCAGGGTGAATTCCCAGCCCCATTCCCGGTTTTTCCTGGTTTTCCCAGCCCCATTCCCAGCTCCATGATTCCCATGGATCCCTACTTGGCGAGGGTGATGAGCCCCACGTTGTTCTCGGGGTTGCTGCGTGTTTTGGAGCAGCACACGATGTTCCCATTGATCCCTACCTGGCCAGGGTGAATTCCCAGCCCCATTCCCGGTTTTTCCCGGTTTTTCCTGGTTTTCCCAGCCCCATTCCCGGTTTTTCCCAGTTTCCCTACTTGGCGAGGGTGATGAGCCCCACGTTGTTCTCGGGGTTGCTGCGTGTTTTGGAGTGGCACACGATGTTGACGGCGTCCTGCTGCGCCTGCAGCCGCGTGGGCAGGAAATCCCCGTTGCGCATGTACTCGCTGTTATCCACGCTGCCGTTCCCGGGAATGATGGAAACAGGGAATGCTGAGGGGAATTCTGCACTCTGGGGGGCTCGGGGAGGGGGTTTGGGGATGGAATGAGGGGTGTTCTGCTTGGGAAATGGGAGTTTGGATCAATGAAATCCCATTTTTTGGGGATGGTTCCATGAAATCCTCCCTTTTTTGGGAATGGTTCTGTAAAATCACACTTTTTTTGGGAATGGTTCCATGAAATTCTCCCTTTTTTGGGAATGGTTCTGTAAAATCCCCCCTTTTTTGGGAATGGTTCCATGAAATCCTCCCTTTTTTGGGAATGGTTCTGTAAAATCACTTTTTTTGGGAATGGTTCTGTAAAATCACACTTTTTTTGGGAATGGTTCCATAAAATCTCACTTTTTTTGGGGAATGGGGAAAGGTTAAATGAATAAAATCCCCTTTTTTTGGGAATGGTTCCATGAAATCCTCCCTTTTTTGGGAATGGTTCTGTAAAATCACTTTTTTTGGGAATGGTTCCATGAAATCCTCCCTTTTTTGGGAATGGTTCTGTAAAATCCCCCCTTTTTTTGGGAATGGTTCCATGAAATCCTCCCTTTTTTGGGAATGGTTCTGTAAAATCACACTTTTTTTGGGAATGGGGAAGGGTTAGATCCATAAAATCCCTTTTTTGAGAATGTCTGTCCCCTCATGTCCCCTCTCTGTCCCCTCAGCCCCTCTCTGTCCCCTCCCTGTCCCCTCTCTGTCCCCTCATGTCCCTCTGTCCCCTCTCTGTCCCCTCAGCCCCTCCCTGTCCCCTCTCTGTCCCCTCATGCCCCTCTCTGTCCCCTCATGTCCCTCTGTGTCCCCTCTCTGTCCCCTCCCTGTCCCCTCTCTGTCCCCTCAGCCCCTCCCTGTCCCCTCTCTGTCCCCTCATGTCCCTCTCTGTCCCCTCATGTCCCTCTCTGTCCCCTCATGTCCCTCTCTGTCCCCTCATGCCCCTCTGTGTCCCCTCATGTCCCTCATGTCCCCTCTCTGTCCCCTCCCTGTCCCCTCAGCCCCTCTCTGTCCCCTCCCTGTCCCCTCTCTGTCCCCTCATGTCCCTCCCTGTCCCCTCTCTGTCCCCTCAGCCCCTCTCTGTCCCCTCCCTGTCCCCTCTCTGTCCCCTCATGTCCCTCTCTGTCCCCTCAGCCCCTCTCTGTCCCCTCAGCCCCTCCCTGTCCCCTCTCTGTCCCCTCAGCCCCTCTCTGTCCCCTCATGTCCCTCTGTGTCCCCTCCCTGTCCCCTCTCTGTCCCCTCAGCCCCTCTCTGTCCCCTCTTTGTCCCCTCTCTGTCCCCTCATGTCCCTCTCTGTCCCCTCAGCCCCTCTCTGTCCCCTCAGCCCCTCTCTGTCCCCTCAGCCCCTCTCTGTCCCCTCTGTCCCCTCATGTCCCCTCATGTCCCCTCTCTGTCCCCTCAGCCCCTCTCTGTCCCCTCCCTGTCCCCTCTCTGTCCCCTCATGTCCCTCTCTGTCCCCTCAGCCCTTCTCTGTCCCCTCCCTGTCCCCTCCCTGTCCCCTCAGCCCCTCTCTGTCCCCTCATGTCCCTCCCTGTCCCTCTCTGTCCCCTCAGCCCCTCTCTGTCCCCTCTCCGTCCCCTCTCATGTCCCCTCTGTCCCCTCTGTGTCCCCTCAGCCCCTCCCTGTCCCCTCTCTGTCCCCTCATGTCCCTCTCTGTCCCCTCAGCCCCTCCCTGTCCCCTCTCTGTCCCCTCATGTCCCTCCCTGTCCCCTCTCTGTCCCCTCATGTCCCCTCTCTGTCCCCTCAGCCCCTCTCTGTCCCCTCTCTGTCCCCTCTCTGTCCCCTCAGCCCCTCTCTGTCCCCTCTCTGTCCCCTCTCTGTCCCCTCAGCCCCTCTCTGTCCCCTCTCTGTCCCCTCAGCCCCTCTCTGTCCCCTCTGTGTCCCCTCAGCCCCTCTCTGTCCCCTCAGCCCCTCTCTGTCCCCTCTGTGTCCCCTCATGTCCCCTCTCTGTCCCCTCAGCCCCTCTCTGTCCCCTCAGCCCCTCTCTGTCCCCTCCCTGTCCCCTCTCTGTCCCCTCATGTCCCTCTGTCCCCTCTCTGTCCCCTCAGCCCCTCCCTGTCCCCTCTCTGTCCCCTCATGTCCCTCTCTGTCCCCTCATGTCCCTCTCTGTCCCCTCATGTCCCTCTCTGTCCCCTCATGCCCCTCTGTGTCCCCTCATGTCCCTCATGTCCCCTCTCTGTCCCCTCTCTGTCCCCTCATGTCCCTCCCTGTCCCCTCTCTGTCCCCTCATGTCCCTCTCTGTCCCCTCAGCCCCTCTCTGTCCCCTCCCTGTCCCCTCTCTGTCCCCTCATGTCCCTCTCTGTCCCCTCAGCCCCTCTCTGTCCCCTCAGCCCCTCCCTGTCCCCTCTCTGTCCCCTCATGTCCCTCTCTGTCCCCTCTCTGTCCCCTCAGCCCCTCTCTGTCCCCTCAGCCCCTCTCTGTCCCCTCTGTCCCCTCATGTCCCCTCATGTCCCCTCTGTCCCCTCAGCCCCTCTCTGTCCCCTCCCTGTCCCCTCTCTGTCCCCTCAGCCCTTCTCTGTCCCCTCCCTGTCCCCTCCCTGTCCCCTCAGCCCCTCTCTGTCCCCTCATGTCCCTCCCTGTCCCTCTCTGTCCCCTCAGCCCCTCTCTGTCCCCTCTCCGTCCCCTCTCATGTCCCCTCTGTCCCCTCTGTGTCCCCTCAGCCCCTCCCTGTCCCCTCTCTGTCCCCTCATGTCCCTCTCTGTCCCCTCAGCCCCTCCCTGTCCCCTCTCTGTCCCCTCATGTCCCTCCCTGTCCCCTCTCTGTCCCCTCAGCCCCTCTCTGTCCCCTCTCTGTCCCCTCTCTGTCCCCTCAGCCCCTCTCTGTCCCCTCTCTGTCCCCTCAGCCCCTCTCTGTCCCCTCTGTGTCCCCTCAGCCCCTCTCTGTCCCCTCAGCCCCTCTCTGTCCCCTCATGTCCCCTCTCTGTCCCCTCTGTGTCCCCTCAGCCTCTCTGTCCCCTCTGTGTCCCCTCAGCCTCTCTGTCCCCTCAGCCCCTCCCTGTCCCCTCATGTCCCTCTCTGTCCCCTCATGTCCCCTCAGCCCCTCTCTGTCCCCTCTCTGTCCCCTCAGCCCCTCCCTGTCCCCTCAGCCCCTCTCTGTCCCCTCTCTGTCCCCTCAGCCCCTCCCTGTCCCCTCAGCCCCTCTCTGTCCCCTCAGCCCCTCTCTGTCCCCTCTCTGTCCCCTCATGTCCCTCTCTGTCCCCTGTCCCCTCTCTGTCCCCTCATGTCCCTCTCTGTCCCCTCAGCCCCTCTGTGTCCCCTCTGTGTCCCCTCTGTGTCCCCTCTCTGTCCCCTCAGCCCCTCTCTGTCCCCTCTCTGTCCCCTCAGTCCCTCTCTGTCCCCTCATGTCCCTTCTCTGTCCCCTCCCTGTCCCCTCAGCCCCTCTCTGTCCCCTCTGTGTCCCCTCTGTGTCCCCTCATGTCCCTCTCTGTCCCCTCATGTCCCTCATGTCCCCCTCAGCCCCTCCCTGTCCCCTCTCTGTCCCCTCAGCCCCTCTCTGTCCCCTCTCTGTCCCCTCTCTGTCCCCTCAGCCCCTCTCTGTCCCCTCAGCCCCTCTCTGTCCCCTCTCTGTCCCCTCTCTGTCCCCTCATGTCCCTCTCTGTCCCCTCTCTGTCCCCTCATCCCCCCGCGCCCCCTCAGGCCCCGCTCCGCCCCCCCCGCCATGACTCAGGGAAAGCCGCGGCCGGGCCGTTCCGGGCCGTTCCGGGCCGGGGGTGCCCGGGGGTGCCCGGGGGTGCCCGGGGGTTGCCGTGAGGATGCCGGGGAGCGGCCGGGGGTGTTCCGAGCCCGCGGCCGCCGCTCTCACCACACCATGGTGCTCTCCAGAACCATCTTGGCTCCTTCCCTCAGCACCGGCCCGCTCCGCCGAAAACCGCCCAACAACGCGCCCGCCTATTGGTGGAGACGCCGCAGCCAATCAGAGCGCTCGGTGTAGCGAGGTGCGGCGCGGAGCATGCCGGGAGCTGTAGTTCTGGGCGGGGCGCGATGGCGGCCGGGGGGGGACACGGGGGTGTCACCGCTGTCCCCAAAGGGCCGGGGGACACCAGGGCCAGCTCAGGAGTGTCCCCAGGGCTGTCCCCCAGGACTGTCCCCGTGTCCCCAGGGCTGTCCCCAATGTCCCCATGGCTGTCCCCGTGTCCCCAGGGCTGTCCCCGTGTCCCCAGTGATGTCCCCAATGTCCTCATGGGTGTCCCCAATCCCCCCAATGTCCCCAGAGATGTCCCCAATGTCCCCAGGGGTGTCCCCAGGGGTGTCCCCGTGTCCCCAGGGCCACCTCAGGAGTGTCCCCAGGGCTGTCCCAGTGTCCCCAGTGATGTCCCCAATGTCCCCGTCAATATCCCAATGTCCCCATGGCTGTCCCCAGTGTCCCCCCAATGTCCCCAATGTCCCTCCCGATGTCCCCAATGTCCCCATTGCTGTCCCCAGTGTCCCCCTGATGTCCCCATGGGTGTCCCAATGTCCCAACTCCTGTCCCCCATGTCCCCATTCCTGTCCTCCCAATGTCCCCCTGATGTCCCCAATGTCCCAAATGTCCCCACTCCTGTCCCCAAGGTGTCCCCCCAATGTCCCCCCCGATGTCCCCAATGTCCCCAGTGTCCCCCCCAGTGTCCCCAATGTCCCCCCAGTGTCCCCCAATGTCCCCCCCCCAGTGTCCCCACTGTCCCCCTCGATGTCCCCAGTGTCCCCAATGTCCCCAATGTCCCCAATGCCCCCAATGTCCCCCAATGTCCCCCCGATGTCCCCAATGTCCCCAATGTCCCCAATGTCCCCAATGTCCCCGATGTCCCCAATGCCCCCAATGTCCCCAATGTCCCCAATGTCCCCGATGTCCCCCAATGTCCCCAATGTCCCCCCAATGTCCCCAATGTCCCCAGTGTCCCCAGTGTCCCCAATGTCCCCCAGTGTCCCCAATGTCCCCTCAATGTCCCCAATGCCCCCAATGTCCCCAATGTCCCCCAATGTCCCCAATGTCCCCCCCAATGTCCCCCCAATGTCCTCTCCCTGATGTCCCCAATGTCCCCTCAATGTCCCCAATGTCCCCTCAATGTCCCCACTGTCCCCAATGTCCCCTCAATGTCCCCAATGTCCCCAATGTCCCCCAATGTCCCCCAATGTCCCCAATGTCCCCAATGTCCCCAATGTCCCCAATGTCCCCAATCCCCCCGATGTCCCCAATGTCCCCCCAATGTCCCCAATGTCCCCAATGCCCCCAGTGTCCCCAATGTCCCCCCAATGTCCCCAATGTCCCCAATGTCCCCCCAATGTCCCCAATGTCCCCCCAATGTCCCCAATGTCCCCAATGTCCCCCCAATGTCCCCAATGTCCCCAATGTCCCCCCAATGTCCCCCAATGTCCCCAATGTCCCCAATCCCCCCAATGTCCCCGATGTCCCCAATGTCCCCAATGTCCCCAATGTCCCCCCAATGTCCCCTCAATGTCCCCTCAATGTCCCCAATGTCCCCGATGTCCCCGATGTCCCCAGTGTCCCCCAATGTCCCCCCAATGTCCCCTCAATGTCCCCCAATGTCCCCAATGTCCCCCCAATGTCCCCAATGTCCCCAATGTCCCCAATGTCCCCCCAATGTCCCCAATGTCCCCTCAATGTCCCCAATGTCCCCGATGTCCCCGATGTCCCCAATGTCCCCAATGTCCCCAATGTCCCCCCAATGTCCCCCCGATGTCCCCAATGTCCCCAATGTCCCCCCGGGGCCACCACTGACAAGAATTCCAGGCCAGACACGGAAATTCCAGGAATTCCATTCCCAATCCAGGAAAATCCATTCCCAAATCCAGGAGAATTCCAGAAATTCCATTCCCAATCCAGGAAAATCCATTCCCAAATCCAGGAGAATTCCAGGAAAATCCATTCCCAATCCAGGAGAATCCGTTCCCAAATCCAGGAGAATTCCAAGAATTCCGTTCCCAGTTCCAGGAGAATTCCAGAAGTTCCATTCCCAAATCCAGGAGAATCCATTCCCAAATCCAGGAGAATTCCAGGAATTCCGTTCCCAGTCCCGGAGAATTCCAGAAATTCCACCCCCAAATCCAGCAAAATTCCACAAATTCTGCTCCAAGTCCGGGAAAATTCCATGAATTCCGTCCCAAATCTGGGAAAATTCCATGAATTCCATCCTAAATCCAGGAAAATTCCATGAATTCCATCCCAATCCAGGAAAATTCCATCCAAGTCCGGGAAAATTCCATGAATTCCGTCCTAAATCCGGGAAAATTCCACGAATTCCGTCCCAAATCCGGGAAAATTCCATGAATTCTGTCCCAAATCCAGGAAAATTCCATGAATTCCGTCCTAAATCCGGGAAAATTCCATGAATTCTGTCCCAAATACAGGAAAATTCCATGAATTCCCTCCCCAGTCCTGGGAAATTCCATGAATTCCGTTCCAAATCCGGGAAAATTCCGTCCCAAATCCAGGAAAATTCCAGGAATTCTGTTCCAAGTCCAGCAAAATTCCATTAATTCTGTCCCAAATCCAGCAAAATTCCGTGAATTCTGTCCCAAATCCAGGAAAATTCCAGGAATTCCGTCCCCAATCCCGGAAAATCCCGTTCCCATTCCCAGAAAAGTCCCTCCGTTCCCGGGAAGAGCCAAATCCTCTTTTTCTCCTGGAAAATCCCCCCCAGAATTCCCAAATTTCCCCTTTTGGAACAAAAAAATCCCAAAAAATTCCAATCCCCCCTCTGGATGAGGAGAATTCCCAGGAAAAAAAGGAATTATCCCAAAAAATTTAAATATTTATAAATATTCCGTTCTGGGAGGGGGAATTGGGGAAAAAATGGGGAAAATTGGGGAGAAAATTGGGAAATTGGGGAGAAAATTGGGGAAATTGGGAGAAAAAAATTGGGAAAAAATTGGGGAAAAATTGGGGGGAAAATTGGGAAAAAATTGGGAAAATTGGGGAGAAAATTGGGAAAAAATTGGGAAAATTGGGGAAAAATTAGAGAAAAAATTGGAGAAAAAAATTGGGAAAATTGGGAAAAAATTGGGAAAATTGGAGAAAAAATTGGGAAAATTGGGGAAAAATTGGGAAAAAATTGGGAAAATTGGGGAAAAAATGGGAAAAAATTGGGAAAAAATTGGGAAAATTGGGAAAAATTTGGGAAAATTGGAGAAAAAAATTGGGAAAATTGGGGAAAAAATTGGAAAAAAATTGGAAAAAAATTGGGAAAATTGGGGAAAAAATTGGGAAACTTGGGAAAAAAAATTGGGAAAAATTGGGAAAAAAATGGGAAAAAATTGGGAAAAATTGGGGAAAAAATGGGAAAAAATTGGGAAAAAATTGGGAAAATTGGGGAAAAAATTGTGAAAATTGGGAAAAAAACTGGGAAAAAATTGGGAAAAAAATGGGAAAACGGGAAAAATTGGGGAAAAAAAATTGGGAAAATTGGAGAAAAAAATTGGGAAAATTGGAGAAAAAAATTGGGAAAATTGGGGGAAAAATTGGGAAAGTTGGGGGAAAAAATTGGGAAAAAATTGGGAAAATTGGGGAAAAATTGGGAAAATGGGGAAAAAATTTGGAAAAAATTGGGAAAATAATTGGGGAAATTGGAGAGAAAAAAATGGGAAAATTAGGGAAAAAATTGGGAAAATTGGGGAAAATATTGGGAAAATTGGGGGAAAAAATTGGGAAAAAATTGGGAAAAATTGGGGAAAAAATGGGAAAAAATTGGGAAAAAATTGGGAAAATTGGGGAAAAATTGGGGAAAAAATTGGGGGAAAATTGGGGAAAAAAATTGGGAAAAAACTGGGAAAAAATTGGGAAAATTGGAGAAAAAAATTGGGAAAATTGGGGAAAAAATTGGGAAAAAATTAGGAAAATTGGGGAAAAATTGGGAAAAAATTGGGAAAACTGGGGAAAAAATTGGAAAAAAATTGGGAAAATTGGGGAAAAAAATTGGGAAACTTGGGAAAAAAAATTGGGAAAAATTGGGAAAAAAATGGGAAAAAATTGGGAAAATTGGGGGAAAAAATTGGGAAAATTGGAGAAAAAAACTGGGAAAATTGGGAAAAACTTTGGAAAATTGGGGCAGTTTTCTCCCCTAATCTGATAAAAAATGGGAATAAAATGGGATTGGCAGGGAATTTGTCTAATATAGACAAAAATTCCAAGGGAAAAAAGGGAAAATTCCCGGAATTTTTCCCCGAATTCCCCTCTGGGAATGTTGGAAAATCCAGGTGGGAATTGCTGAGAGCCCTTGAGCTGCAGATTCCCGGGATAAGGCAATTCCAGAGGGGGGAAAAATCAGTTTTTCCTTAAAAAAAAATATGGAAAAAGGAAGGAAGGAAAAAGGGGGAAGAGCCTTGGGAATATCCCGGAAAAATTCCCGTCCTGCTCTACATTCCAGGATTTTTTCAGCGTAAAAAGCTCGAAATTCCGGGGTTTTTTTATAAAAAAATGGGATTTTCCAAGCGGGAATTTTAGGGAAAAGTCGTTTTTTCCATTAAAAAATCTGGGATTGAGGGGGAAAAAAAAGAGGCTCCAGGTGCAGGGGTTGCTCCCGGGTTTTTTGGGGATTTTTGGGAATTTTTGGGATTTTTTTTTGATTTTTTTTTTGATTTTTTTTGGATTTTTTTGGGAATTTTGGGATGGATCCAAGTGGGAAATTTTTCCCAGCCTGGGATTTTGGGGGAATGTCAGAGGTGGTAAAAAAAAAATGGGATTTAGGGATTGGAAAATTTGGGATTTGGGAGGGAAATCCATAAAAAACGAGGGGGGAAATCCCAGGATTCCAAAGATCCCAAAAAATCCCAGAAAAATCCAAAAAAATTCCAAAAAAAATCCTCAAAAAATCCCAAAAATCCCCAAAAAATCCCCCAAAAATTAAAAAATAAAATCCCAAAAATTCCCAAACAAATCCTACAAAAAATTCCCCAAAAAAATCTTCCCTGATTTGTGGGAAAAATTCCCAAAATTCCTGCTGGGAAAAGGGAGGAGCCAGGAGTTTTTCCATGATTTTTCCTCCTTTTTTTTTTTTAATCCCGTTTTTCCAGGGGATTTTTTTTCCATGGAAAACCCGGAGCAGATCCCTGGGTGTGAATAAAATTCCCACAGGATTAAAAAAAACCAGGATTGGATCCATAAGAAATTCCCAAAAAAAATAAAAAAAAAATCCAAAATTCCCAAAAAATCCCAAAAATTCTATGGAAAAAATTCCCAAAAAAAAAAATTTCGGGCTCCGATTCCCGCTGGGAATTTTCCAGGAATTTTTTCCCGTTGTTTTTGGTTGGATTTAAATCCCAAAATTTGGGAATTCCTGGGAATTTCAAGTCCCTTTTCCCGAGGTTTTCGTCCTCTTCCTCCTCGGTTTTCCAAGGAATCCGGCGGCTCCGGGAATTCCAAGGGGGGGAATCTTCGACATTCCCGGTTTTCCAGCTCCCAGGATCGGTGGGAAAAGGAGGAATTCCGAGGGAATTTTTTTTGGGATTCACTGGGAAGAGAAAACACAAAAAAAAAAATCAGGGAATGAGGGGGGAAAATCGGGAATTTTCCCATGGAATATTTGGGGCTTCTCCCAAAATTTCCCACCCTGGGATGTTCCAAACCCTTGGGAATGAGGAATTTTTCCCTTTTTTTGGGAATTCTGGAGATTTTGGGATATTCCAAACCCTTGGGAATGAGGAATTTTCCTCCTTTTTGGGAATTCCAGGAATTTTGGGGGATTTGGGATATTCCAAACCCTTGGGAATGAGGAATTTTCCTCCTTTTTGGGAATTCCAGGGATTTGGGATATTCCAAACCCTTGGGAATGAGGAATTTTCCCTTTTTTTGGGAATTCCAGGGATTTTGGGATATTCCAAACCCTCGGGAATGAGGAATTTTCCTTTTTTTTGGAAATTCCAGGAATTTTGGGATATTCCAAACCTTTGGGAATGAGGAATTTTCCTCCTTTTTGGGAATTCTGGGAATTTTGGGATATTCCAAACCCTTGGGAATGAGGAATTTTCCTCCTTTTTGGGAATTCCAGGGATTTTGGGATATTCCAAACCCTTGGGAATGAGGAATTTTCCTTTTTTTGGGAATTCCAGGGATTTTGGGGGATTTTGGGATATTCCAAACCCTTGGGAATGAGGAATTTTCCTCTTTTTTGGGAATTCCAGGGATTTTGGGATATTCCAAACCCTTGGGAATGAGGAATTTTCCTCTTTTTTTTGGGAATTCCAGGGATTTTGGGATATTCCAAACCCTTGGGAATGAGGAATTTTTCCCTTTTTTTGGGAATTCTGGAGATTTTGGGATATTCCAAACCTTTGGGAATGAGGAATTTTCCTCCTTTTTGGGAATTCCAGGGATTTTGGGATATTCCAAACCCTTGGGAATGAGGAATTTTCCTCCTTTTTGGGAATTCTGGGAATTTTGGGATATTCCAAACCCTTGGGAATGAGGAATTCTCCTCTTTTTTTGGGGGGAATTCCAGGGATTTTGGGATATTCCAAACCCTTGGGAATGAGGAATTTTCCCTTTTTTTGGGAATTCCAGGAATTTTGGGATATTCCAAACCCTTGGGAATGAGGAATTTTCCTCTTTTTTTGGGAATTCCAGGGATTTTGGGATATTCCAAACCCTTGGGAATGAGGAATTTTCCTCCTTTTTGGGAATTCCAGGGATTTTGGGATATTCCAAACCCTTGGGAATGAGGAATTTTCCTCCTTTTTTGGGAATTTTGGGAATTTGGGATATTCCAAACCCTTGGGAATGAGGAATTTTCCTTTTTTTTGGGAATTCCAGGGATTTTGGGATATTCCAAACCCTTGGGAATGAGGAATTTTCCTCCTTTTTGGGAATTCCAGGGATTTTGGGATATTCCAAACCCTTGGGAATGAGGAATTTTCCTTTTTTTTTGGGAATTCCAGGGATTTTTGGGGATTTTGGATATTCCAAACCCTTGGGAATGAGGAATTTTCCTCCTTTTTGGGAATTCCAGGGATTTTGGGGGATTTGGGATATTCCAAACCCTTGGGAATGAGGAATTTTTCCCTTTTTTTGGGAATTCCAGGGATTTTTGCGGATTTTGGGATGTTCCAAACCCTTGGGAATGAGGAATTTTTCCCTTTTTTTTGGGAATTCCAGGGATTTTGGGATATTCCAAACCCTTGGGAATGAGGAATTTTCCCCTTTTTTTGGGAATTCCAGGGATTTTGGGATATTCCAAACCCTTGGGAATGAGGAATTTTCCTCCTTTTTGGGAATTCCAGGGATTTTGGGGGATTTGGGATATTCCAAACCCTCGGGAATGAGGAATTTTCCTCTTTTTTTTGGGAATTCCAGGGATTTTGGGATATTCCAAACCCTTGGGAATGAGGAATTTTCCTCCTTTTTGGGAATTCCAGGGATTTTGGGATATTCCAAACCCTTGGGAATGAGGAATTTTCCTCTTTTATTTGGGAATTCCAGGGATTTTGGGATATTCCAAACCCTTGGGAATGAGGAATTTTCCTCTTTTTGGGAATTCCAGGGATTTTGGGATATTCCAAACCCTTGGGAATGAGGAATTTTCCTCCTTTTTGGGAATTCCAGGGATTTTGGGATGTTCCAAACCCTTGGGAATGAGGAATTTTCCTCTTTTTTTTGGGAATTCTGGGAATTTTGGGGGATTTGGGATATTCCAAACCCTTGGGAATGAGGAATTTTCCTCCTTTTTGGGAATTCCAGGGATTTTGGGATGTTCCAAACCCTTGGGAATGAGGAATTTTCCCTTTTTTTTGGGAATTCCAGGGATTTTGGGATATTCCAAACCCTTGGGAATGAGGAATTTTCCCTTTTTTTTGGGAATTCCAGGGATTTTGGGATGTTCCAAACCCTTGGGAATGAGGAATTTTCCTCCTTTTTGGGAATTCCAGGGATTTTGGGGGATTTGGGATATTCCAAACCCTTGGGAATGAGGAATTTTTCCCTTTTTTTGGGAATTCCAGGGATTTTTGGGATATTCCAAACCCTTGGGAATGAGGAATTTTCCTCTTTTTTTGGGAATTCCGGGGATTTTGGGATATTCCAAACCCTTGGGAATGAGGAATTTTCCTCCTTTTTGGGAATTCCAGGGATTTTGGGATATTCCAAACCCTTGGGAATGAGAAATTTTCCCTTTTTTTGGGAATTCCAGGGATTTTGGGGATTTGGGATGTTCCAAACCCTTGGGAATGAGGAATTTTCCTTTTTTTGGGAATTCCAGGGATTTTGGGGGATTTGGGATATTCCAAACCCTTGGGAATGAGGAATTTTCCTCCTTTTTGGGAATTCCAGGGATTTTGGGATATTCCAAACCCTCAGGAATGAGGAATTTTTCCCTTTTTTTGGGAATTCCAGGGATTTTGGGATATTCCAAACCATTGTGAATGAGGAATTTTCCTCCTTTTTTTTGGGAATTCCAGGGATTTTGGGATTTTCCAAACCCTTGGGAATGAGGAATTTTTCCCTTTTTTTGGGAATTCTGGAGATTTTGGGATATTCCAAACCCTTGGGAATGAGGAATTTTCCTCTTTTTTTGGGAATTCCAGGGATTTTGGGATATTCCAAACCCTTGGGAATGAGGAATTTTCCTCTTTTTTTGGGAATTCCAGGGATTTTGGGATATTCCAAACCCTTGGGAATGAGGAATTTTTCCCTTTTTTTGGGAATTCCAGGGATTTTGGGATATTCCAAACCCTTGGGAATGAGGAATTTTCCTCTTTTTTTTGGACAATTCCAGGGATTTTGGGGTTTTGGGATGTTCCAAACCCTTGGGAATGAGGAATTTTCCTTTTTTTTTGGGAATTCTGGAGATTTTGGGATATTCCAAACCCTTGGGAATGAGGAATTTTTCCCTTTTTTTGGGAATTCCAGGGATTTTGGGGGATTTTGGGATATTCCAAACCCTTGGGAATGAGGAATTTTCCTCTTTTTTTGGGAATTCCAGGGATTTTGGGATATTCCAAACCCTTGGGAATGAGGAATTTTCCTTTTTTTTGGGAATTCCAGGGATTTTGGGATATTCCAAACCCTTGGGAATGAGGAATTTTCCTCTTTTTTGGGAATTCCAGGGATTTTGGGATATTCCAAACCCTTGGGAATGAGGAATTTTCCCTTTTTTTGGGAATTCTGGAGATTTTGGGATATTCCAAAGCCTTGGGAATGAGGAATTTTCCTCTTTTTTGGGAATTCCAGGGATTTTGGGGATTTGGGATATTCCAAACCCTTGGGAATGAGGAATTTTCCTTTTTTTTGGGAATTCCAGGGATTTTGGGATATTCCAAACCCTTGGGAATGAGGAATTTTTCCCTTTTTTTGGGAATTCCAGGGATTTTGGGATATTCCAAACCCTTGGGAATGAGGAATTTTTCCCTTTTTTTGGGAATTCCAGGGATTTTGGGATATTCCAAACCCTTGGGAATGAGGAATTTTTCCCTTTTTTTGGGAATTCCAGGGATTTTGGGATATTCCAAACCCTTGGGAATGAGGAATTTTTCCCTTTTTTTGGGAATTCCAGGGATTTTGGGATATTCCAAACCCTTGGGAATGAGGAATTTTCCTCCTTTTTGGGAATTCCAGGGATTTTGGGGCTGCCCAAACCCCTGGAATTTCCCAGGCTGAGCTTTGGGAACGAAGGAAGATCCGACCCCGCCCCATTCCCGGGAAAATCCGGGATCCAACCCCCCCAAATCCCCGGGAATTCCCGGTTTTTTTTTCCATGGAAAACTCACAAAGCTGATCTCGGTCTCCTGCAGCTCCTCCAGCTCCAGGGGCAGGGAAGGGCTGGAAAAACAACGGGAAAAACGGGAATTTTCTGGGAATTCTGGAGGAGGAATCCCACAATTCCCAGCCTGAATCCCAACCACGGAATTCCCAGGAAAAGCTGATTTTTCCCAAGTTTTTTTGGGTTTTTTTTTTCCTTTTTTTTTTCCAGGAATTTTGGAGCTTTCCAAGAATCCAGGGATCCAAATTCCGGGAATTTGGAATTCCAGGGATTTCTGAGCTTGAGGGAGAGAGAATTCCATGGGATACGAGGATGGGGGAGGATCCTTGGGAATTCCAGAGGGGAATTCCAGAGAAAATTTGGGATCAAGGGAATATTCCATGAAAATTCCACGTGGATTCCTGGGAATTCCAGATGAAAATCCCACGGAAAATGTGGATCAAGGGAATATTCCGTGAAAATTCCACGTGGAAAATGCGGATGGAGAAAAAACCCTCAGGAATTCCACAGGAAAATTCCATGGAAAATGGGGAAAAAGGGAATATTCCAGGTTAATTCCACCTGGGAATTCCATAGAATTTGTGGATTCCCTGGGAATTCCAGCCCAGGAGTGGGAAAAGTGGGATTTTCCTCAGGAAATTTTGGGAATTCCCCAAAAACTCCTCAAGTTTGGGAAAGAAGCGACCCCAGAAAGCTCCAAATCCTGGGATTTGCCGGGAAATATTCCAGGAAAAAAAAGCTGGATCCAACCTCACCTGGAAACTCCGGGAGCTGCTCCGGGCCCCGGGTGAATCTCCACCCCCACGGACCTGCGGGAATCCGGGATCAGCCGGAAATCCGGGAATTCTGGGAGGGAATTCCCAGCAGGGAACCCCCCCCAGGGAGAATTCCCGGTTTTCCAAAGGGGTCATTCCAAAGGAATATTCCCAGAGGGATGGGAGAGACCCCAAATCCCTGGGAATGAACCCAAATCCTTGGGAATGAGCCCAAATCCTTGGGAATGAGCCCAAATCCTTGGGAATGAGCCCAAATCCTTGGGAATTATCCCAAATCCTTGGGAATGAGCCCAAATCCTCAGGAATGAGCCCAAATCCTTGGGAATGAGCCCAAATCCTTGGGAATGAGCTCAAATCCTTGGGAATGAGCCCAAATCCCTGGGAATGAGCCCAAATCCTTGGGAATGAGCCCCAAATCCTTGGGAATGAGCCCAAATCCTTGGGAATTATCCCAAATCCCTGGGAATGAGCCCAAATCCTTGGGAATGAGCCCAAATCCTCAGGAATGAGCCCAAATCCTTGGGAATGAGCCCAAATCCCTGAGAATGAGCCCAAATCCTCAGGAATGAGCCCAAATCCTCGGGAATGAGCCCAAATCCTCGGGAATGAACCCAAATCCTCGGGAATGAGCCCAAATCCTTGGGAATGAACCCAAATCCTTGGGAATGAGCCCAAATCCTTGGGAATGAACCCAAATCCTTGGGAATGAGCCCAAATCCCTGGGAATGAGCCCAAATCCTTGGGAATGAGCCCAAATCCTTGGGAATGAGCCCAAATCCTTGGGAATGAGCCCAAATCCTTGGGAATGAGCCCAAATCCTCAGGAATGAGCCCAAATCCTTGGGAATGAGCCCAAATCCTTGGGAATGAGCCCAAATCCTTGGGAATGAGCCCAAATCCTTGGGAATGAGCCCAAATCCTTGGGAATGAGCCCAAATCCTCAGGAATGATCCCAAACCCCTCAGGATCGATCCCAAGCCCCTTCCCCAATCCCAAACTCTCCAGGATTGAGTCCAATCCCAAACTCCTCTGGAATGATCCTGATTCCCATTCCCAATCCCACATTCCCATTCCCAGTTTCCCATTCCCATTCCCAGTTTCCCCATTATTCCCAGTTTCCCATTCCCAGTTTCCCATTCCCAGTTTCCCATTCCCAGTTTCCCATTCCTATTCCCAGTTTCCCATTCCCCCATCCCCATTCCCATTCCCAGTTTCCCATTCCCAGTTTCCCATTCCCATTCCCAGTTTCCCATTCCCATTCCCAGTTTCCCCGTTATTCCCAGTTTCCCCATTATTCCCAGTTTTCCATTCCCATTCCCCCATTCCCAGTTTCCCATTCCCGGTTTCCCATTCCCCCATCCCCATTCCCATTCCCAGTTTCCCAGTTTCCCATCCCCATTCCCATTCCCATTCCCAGTTTCCCCATTATTCCCAGTTTCCCATTCCCAGTTTCCCATTCCCATTCCCAGTTTCCCCATTATTCCCAGTTTCCCCATTATTCCCAGTTTCCCATTCCCAGTTTCCCATTCCCAGTTTCCCATTCCCAGTTTCCCATTCCTATTCCCAGCTTCCCATTCCCCCATCCCCATTCCCATTCCCAGTTTCCCATTCCCAGTTTCCCATTCCCATTCCCAGTTTCCCATTCCCATTCCCAGTTTCCCCATTATTCCCAGTTTCCCCATTATTCCCAGTTTCCCCATTATTCCCAGTTCCCCATTCCCAGTTTCCCATTCCCAGTTTCCCATTCCCCCATCCCCATTCCCATTCCCGGTTTCCCAGTTTCCCATCCCCATTTCCATTCCCAGTTTCCCCATTATTCCCAGTTTCCCATTCCCAGTTTCCCATTCCCAGTTTCCCCATTATTCCCAGTTTCCCCATTATTCCCAGTTTCCCATTCCCAGTTTCCCCATTATTCCCAGTTTCCCCATTATTCCCAGTTTCCCATTCCCAGTTTCCCCATTATTCCCAGTTTCCCATTCCCATTTTCCCATTCCCATTCCCAATCCCAGTTTCCCATTCCCAGTTTCCCATTCCCAGTTTCCCATTCCCATTCCCAGTTTCCCATTCCCAGTTTTCCATTCCCAGTTTCCCATTCCCCCATCCCCATTCCCATTCCCAGTATCCCATTCCCAGTTTCCCATTCCCATTCCCAGTTTCCCATTCCCATTCCCATTCCCATCCCCATTCCCATTCCCAGTTTCCCATTCCCAGTTTCCCATTCCCCTTCCCAGTTTCCCATTCCCAGTTTCCCCATTATTCCCAGTTTCCCATTCCCAGTTTCCCATTCCCAGTTTCCCATTCCCATTCCCCCATCCCCATTCCCACATTCCCATTCCCAGTTTCCCCAGTATTCCCAGTTCCCCTCTCACCTGCTGGGGGGGGAGGCGGCGCCGGCGCTGCCGAGGGAGGGGCTGGACAGGGACGGGGACGGCGACGGCAAAGCCCGGAGAGAGCGCGGGAGAACGTCCGGCCGGGAAACTGGGAATAATGGGAATACTGGGAATACTGGGAATACTGGGAATACTGGGAATGGGCAGAGCCAGAGCCCGGAGAGAGCGCGGGAGAACGTCCGGCCGGGAAACTGGGAATAATGGGAATACTGGGAATACTGGGAATACTGGGAATACTGGGAATGGGCAGAGCCAGAGCCCGGAGAGAGCGCGGGAGAACGTCCGGCCGGGAAACTGGGAATAATGGGAATACTGGGAACACTGGGAATACTGGGAATACTGGGAATGGGCAGAGCCAGAGCCCGGAGAGAGCGCGGGAGAACGTCCGGCCGGGAAACTGGGAATACTGGGAATACTGGGAATACTGGGAATGGGCAGAGCCAGAGCCTGGAGAGAGCGCGGGAGAACGTCCGGCCGGGAAACTGGGAATACTGGGAATACTGGGAATACTGGGAATACTGGGAATACTGGGAATGGGAAACTGGGAATAATGGGAATACTGGGAATACTGGGAATACTGGGAATACTGGGAATGGGCAGAGCCAGAGCCCGGAGAGAGCGCGGGAGAACGTCCGGCCGGGAAACTGGGAATAATGGGAATACTGGGAATACTGGGAATACTGGGAATACTGGGAATGGGCAGAGCCAGAGCCCGGAGAGAGCGCGGGAGAACGTCCGGCCGGGAAACTGGGAATACTGGGAATACTGGGAATACTGGGAATACTGGGAATACTGGGAATGGGCAGAGCCAGAGCCCGGAGAGAGCGCGGGAGAACGTCCGGCCGGGAAACTGGGAATAATGGGAATACTGGGAATACTGGGAATACTGGGAATGGGCAGAGCCAGAGCCCGGAGAGAGCGCGGGAGAACGTCCGGCCGGGAAACTGGGAATACTGGGAATACTGGGAATACTGGGAATACTGGGAATGGGAAACTGGGAATGGGCAGAGCCAGAGCCCGGAGAGAGCGCGGGAGAACGTCCGGCCGGGAAACTGGGAATGGGATTGGGAATACTGGGAATACTGGGAATACTGGGAATACTGGGGAAACTGGGAATGGGCAGAGCCAGAGCCCGGAGAGAGCGCGGGAGAACGTCCGGCCGGGAAACTGGGAATGATGGGAATACTGGGAATACTGGGAATACTGGGAATGGGAAACTGGGAATGGGCAGAGCCAGAGCCCGGAGAGAGCGCGGGAGAACGTCCGGCCGGGAAACTGGGAATAATGGGAATACTGGGAATACTGGGAATACTGGGAATGGGCAGAGCCAGAGCCCGGAGAGAGCGCGGGAGAACGTCCGGCCGGGAAACTGGGAATAATGGGAATACTGGGAATACTGGGAATACTGGGAATACTGGGAATGGGAAACTGGGAATAATGGGAATACTGGGAATACTGGGAATACTGGGAATACTGGGAATGGGAAACTGGGAATAATGGGAATACTGGGAATACTGGGAATACTGGGAATACTGGGAATGGGAAACTGGGAATAATGGGAATACTGGGAATACTGGGAATACTGGGAATGGGCAGAGCCAGAGCCCGGAGAGAGCGCGGGAGAACGTCCGGCCGGGAAACTGGGAATAATGGGAATACTGGGAATACTGGGAATACTGGGAATGGGCAGAGGCAGAGCCCGGAGAGAGCGCGGGAGAACGTCCGGCCGGGAAACTGGGAATAATGGGAATACTGGGAATACTGGGAATGGGATGAAAGAGGGATTTTTCTGGGATAAAAGGAAGGAATTTTTTGGGATGAAAGGAGGATTTTTTGGGATAAAAGCAGGGAATTTTTTGGGATAAAAATGAGGAATTTTTTGGGATAAAAGGAGGGATTTTTCTGGGATGAAAGGAGGGATTTTTCTGGGATGAAAGAGGGATTTTTTTGGGATGAAAGGAGGGATTTTTATGGGATAAAGGCAGGGCATGTTTTGGGATAAAAGCAGGAAATTTTTGGGGATAAAAGCAGGGAATTTTTTAGGATAAAAATGAGGAATTTTTTGGGATAAAAAGGAGGATTTTTCTGGGATGAAAGAGGGATTTTTTGGGATAAAAGGAGGGATTTTTGGGGATAAAAGCATGGAATTTTTAGGGATGAAAGAGGGATTTTTTGGGATAAAAGGAGGGATTTTATGGGATAAAAGGAGGATTTTTCTGGGATGAAAGAGGGATTTTTTGGGCTAAAAGCATGGAATTTTTAGGGATGAAAGAGGGATTTTTCTGGGATAAAAGGAGGGATTTTTCTGGGATAAAAGGAGGGAATTTTTTGGGATAAAAGGAGGGATTTTTCCGGGATGAAAGAGGGATTTTTTGGGATAAAAGGAGGATTTTTCTGGGATAAAAACGGGGAATTTTTTGGGATAAAAGCATGGAATTTTTTGGGATAAAAGGAGGGATTTTTCTGGGATAAAATATGGGATTTTTATGGGATAAAAACTGGGATTTTTTTTGTGATGAAACGAGGATTTTTTAGGATAAAATTCAGAATTTTTGGGGATAAAAGCAGGGAATTTTTTAGGATAAAATTTGGAATTTTTTGGGCTAAAAATGGGGAATTTTTTGGGATAAAAGGAGGATTTTTCTGGGATGAAAGGAGGATTTTTCTGGGATGAAAGCATGGAATTTTTTGGGATAAAATCTAGGATTTTTATGGGATAAAAGCAGGGAATGTTTTGGGGTAAAAGGAGGGAATTTTTGGGGATAAAAGCAGGGAATTTTTTAGGATAAAAATGAGGAATTTTTTGGGATAACATCTGGGATTTTTATGGGATAAAAACAGGGAATTTTTTGGGATAAAAGGTGGGAGTTTTTTGGGATGAAATCTGGGATTTTTATGAGCTAAAAACAGGGAATTATTTGGAATAAAAATGGGGAATTTTTTGGGATAAAAAGGAGGGATTTTTCTGGGATAAAAGCATGGAATTTTTAGGGATAAAAGATGAATTTTTTGGGATAAAATCTGGGATTTTTCTGGGCTAAAAGCATGGAATTTTTAGGGATAAAAGGAGGGAATTTCTTGGGATGAAAGAGGGATTTTTTTAGGGTGAAAAGAGGGATTTTTCTGGGATAAAAGGAGGATTTTTCTGGGATAAAAGCATGGAATTTTTTGGGATAAAAGAGGGAATTTTTTGGGATGAAAGGAGGGATTTTTCTGGGATAAAAGGAGGGAATTTTTGGGGATAAAAGCATGGAATTTTTTGGGATAAAATCTGGGATTTTTATGGGATAAAAGCATGGAATTTTTAGGGATAAAAGGAGAGATTTTTCTGGGATAAAAAGGAGGGATTTTTCTGGGATGAAAGGAGGGAATTTTTTGGGATAAAATTTGGAATTTTTTGGGATAAAAAGAGGGATTTTTCTGGGATAAAAGGAGGGAATTTTTTGGGATAAAAGGAGGATTTTTGTGGGATAAAAGGAGGGAATTTTTTGGGATGAAAGAGGGATTTTTCTGGGCTAAAAGCATGGAATTTTTTGGGATAAAAGGAGGATTTTTCTGGGATAAAAGGAGGGAATTTTTTGGGATAAAAGGAGGGATTTTTCTGGGATGAAAGGAGGATTTTTTAGGATAAAATTTGGAATTTTTTGGGATAAAATAGGAATTTTTTGGGATAAAAGAGGAATTTTTAGGGATAAAAGAGGAATTTTTTGGGATGAATCCCAGGCGTCCCCACCTTGCTCCGGGTCCCCCTCGGATCCCGGCTGTGCTCTGGGCTCTCCGGATCCCGGGATTTGTGTCGGGATCATCGGGATCCCCCCCTGGCAGCTCCTCCTGGGGACGGCGCCGCCGCTCCGGCTCTTCTTGGAGGGGGAGGCTTTCACTGGAAACCGGAAAATTCCAGGGGAAAAACGGAATTTCCAGGGGGGCTGGGGTGGGGAGGAGGAGGAAAAGGGGGAAAATCCGTAGGGAAGGGATTTTTCCAGGGAAAAAACGGATTTTTTCAGGGGAAAAAAGCACTTTTCCAGGGAAAAAATGGATTTTTCCAGGGAAAAAAGAATTTTTTCAGGGAATAAAAGATTTTTTTTCCAAGGAAAAACGGATTTTTCAGGGGAAAAAAAGGATTTTTCCAAGGAATAAAAGCCCTTTTCCAAGGAAAAAATGGATTTTTCCAGAGAAAAAAAACACTTTTCCAGGGAAAAAACAGATTTTTCCAGGGGAAAAAAATAATTTTCCAGGGAAAAAAGGATTTTTCCAAGGAATAAAAGCACTTTTCCAGGGAAAAAAGGATTTTTCCAGGGGAAAAAAAATATTTTCCAAGGAAAAAAGGATTTTTCCAGAGAATAAAAGGATTTTTTCAGGGAATGGAAGCACTTTTCCAGGGAAAAAAGGATTTTTCCAGGGGAAAAAAATAATTTTCCAGGGAAAAAATGGATTTTTCCAGGGGAAAAAAATAAATTTCCAGGGAAAAAAGGATTTTTCCAGGGAAAAAATGGATTTTTCCAGGGCAAAAAACCAATTTTCCAAGGAAAAAATGGATTTTTCCAGCTTTTCCAGGGAGTTTTTAGGGAGGGAAGAGAAGGAAAGGAGGAAAAGGGGGGAAAAAATCCATTAAAAAATGGATTAAAATGGATTAAAAAAGCTTTTTTTTTTTGGGAAAAAAATCACTTTTCCAGGTTTTCCAAAGGGATTTTAGGGAAAGGGAATAGGAGAAGGAAAAAATCGGGAAAGAGGGAAAAAATTCCTTAAAAAAAATCATTTTCCTGGATTTTTTTTTAGGGAAAGAGAAGGAAAAGAGAGCTGGGAGAAGCAGGAAAACCTTTGGAATGTGGGAAGAATCCATAAAAAAAAGGAATTTTTTCCATAAAAATTCCACTTTTCCAACTTTTCCAGGGGATTTTTACGGCGAGAAAACGAAAATAAAACCGAAAAAAAAAGTGAAAAAATAAGAAAAAATCCGGGAAAAATCCGGGAAAAATCCGGAAAAACGGGAATAAAAGGGGGGGGATGGGGGATTTGGGAATTCCATGGGATTTTCCGAAGGGATTTGGGGGGAAAGGGAGGGAAATTTGGGAATTTTGGGGCACTCACGTGGGATTTTGCGGAACACCGTGTGGCACATGAAGCGCTGGAAGCGCTCGGCGTAGAAGCTGGGCCGGTGCACGGACACCGTGTCCTGGAATTCCAGGGAAAAACGGGAATTAGGGGGGAAAAAACGGGAATTTGGGGGGAAAAAATGGGAATTTGGGGGAAAAACGGGAATTTGGGGGGAAAATGGGAATTTGGGGGAAAAAATGGGAATTTGGGGGAAATTCTGGGAATTTGGGGGAAATCTTGGGAATTTGGGGGAAATTCTGGGAATTTGGGGGAAAAACGGGAATTTTGGGGATAAATCTTGGGAATTTGGGGGAAATTCTGGGAATTTGGGGGAAAAAATGGGAATTTGGGGGAAAAAATGGGAATTTGGGGGGAAAAACGGGAATTCTGGGGAAATTCTGGGAATTTGGGGGAAATTCTGGGAATTTGGGGGGGAAATCCCAGGAATTTGGGGGAAAAAATGGGAATTTGGGGATAAATCCTGGGAATTTGAGGGGAAATTCTGGGAATTTGGGGGGGAATGGATGAGTCTGGAGAGAAATTCTGGGAATTTGGGGGAAATTCTGGGAATTTGAGGGAAATTCTGGGAATTTGGGGGAAAATCCCGGGAATTTTGAGGAGAAGTGAAAAATTCTTGTTTTTCCAGGAGAATTCCCCATTTTTCCAGGAGAATTCCTGACTTTTCCAGGAGAATTCTTGTTTTTCCAATAGAATTCCCATTTTTCCAGGAGAATTCTTGTTTTTCCATTAGAATTCCCATTTTTTCCAATAGAATTCCCCTTTTTTCCATTAGAATTCCCATTTTTTAATGAAAATTCCCATTTTTCCAGGAGAATTCTTGTTTTTCCATGAGAATACCCATTTTTTCCAGGAGAATTCCCCTTTTTTCCAGGAAAATTCTCGTTTTTCCGGGAGAATTCCCAATTTTTCCATGAGAATTCCCATTTTTTCCAGGAAAATTCCCTTTTCTCCATGAAAATTCCCATTTTTTCCAGGAGAATTCTTGTTTTTCCAGGAAAATTCCCGTTTTTCCATGAGAATTCCCATTTTTTCCAGGAAAATTCTTCTTTTTCCATGAGAATTCCCATTTTTTCCATGAGAATTCCCGATTTTTCCAGGAGAATTCCCACTTTTCCCACTCACCCCATCGTGCACCAGCGCCTTCCAGGAGTGCTCGAGCTTCTTCACGAACCTGCAGGGAGGGAACGGAGCCGGAATTCCCAGGAATTCCCACGGAATTCCCACGGAATTCCCACAGAATTCCCAGGAAATTCCCAGGAAATTCCCAGGAAATCCCAGGAAATTCCCAGGGTTTGGATTCTCCCTGTTTATCCCATTTTTTTAATGGAATTCCTGTAAATTCCCATGGAATTCCCAGGGTTTGGATTCTCCTCCTTCATCCCATTTTTTTAATGGAATTTCCACAGAATTCCCACAGAATTCCCATGGAATTCCCAGGGTTTGGATTCTCCCTGTTTATCCTTTTTTTTTAATGGAATTCTTGGAAATTCCCAGGAAATTCCCAGAGTTTGGATTCTCCCTGTTTATCCCTTTTTTTTTAATGGAATTCCCACAAAATTCCCATGGAATTCCCAAGAATTCCCACAGAATTCCCAGGAAATCCCAGGAAATTCCCAGGGTTTGGATTCTCCCCGTTTATCCCATTTTTTTAATGGAATTCCCAAGAATTCCCACAGAATTCCCAGGAAATTCCCAGGGTTTGGATTCTCCCTGTTTATCCCATTTTTTTAATGGAATTCCCAAGAATTCCCACAGAATTCCCATGGAAATTCCCAGGGTTTGGATTCTCCCTGTTTATCCCGGTTTTTTTTATGGAATTTCCACAGAATTCCCATGGAAATTCCCAGGGTTTGGATTCTCCCTGTTTATCCCATTTTTTTTTATGGAATTTCCACAGAATTCCCACGAAATTCCCAGGGTTTGGATTCTCCTCCTTCATCCCATTTTTTTTATGGAATTCCCACAGAATTCCCAGGAATTCCCATGGAATTCCCAGGGTTTGGATTCTCCCTGTTTATCCCTTTTTTTTTATGGAATTCCCACACAATTCCCAGGAAATTCCCAGGGTTTGGATTCTCCCCCTTCATCCCAATTTTTTTAATGGAATTCCCAAGAATTCCCACAGAATTCCCAGGAAATTCCCAGGGTTTGGATTCTCCTCCTTCATCCCATTTTTTTAATGGAATTCCCAAGAATTCCCACAGAATTCCCAGGAAATTCCCAGGGTTTGGATTCTCCCTGTTTATCCCATTTTTTTTAATGGAATTTCCATAGAATTCCCATGGAAATTCCCAGGGTTTGGATTCTCCTCCATCATCCCAATTTTTTTTATGGAATTCCCAGAAATTCCCACAGAATTAATTCCCAGCCTTTGGCTAATTAATAAAACCGTGAGATTATTTTATTAATTATTCTGCAATTAAACCATCAATTAATAAAACTTTGATTAATAAAAACATTTTTGGGAGATAATTATATATATATTATAGTCTCATGTATTAATTATTTATTATTATTATTTATTATTATTATTATTATTATTATTATTATTATTACTATTACTATTGTTATTATTATAAATTATTTATCTATTTGTTATTAATTACACTCTATTAATTTGTTGCTTATTAACATTAGTCATGTTTCTAATTATTTTATTATTCTTTATTGCTATATATCAAATTACATAAAATCCCACGTTAATTGTTATATTATACTTAATATATTTTAATTGTTACAGATCATTACCTCTATTATTATTAATAGTTATTATTATTGTTATTGCTATTAATTATTGCTATGTTATTAATTATTATTGTTACTTGTTATTATTGTATGATTATATATAATACATATATATAATATTATATATAATATATGTAATATATTATATGCACTATATATAATATAATTATATAATAATTATTAAATATTATTATTAATATATTAATATAGTATTGATCACATTAATAATAATAATAATAATAATAATAATAATAATAATAGTAATAACAATAACAATAATATTGCTCAGGACTGACCGGTAGGACTGCAGGATGTCGGGAAATCTCAGATTCGTTAATTAATAATTAATGATTAGTAATTAATTGTGGAGAACTGACCGGTAGGACTGCAGGATGGCGGGAAATGTGGAGTTTATTAATTATTAATTATTAATTAGTAATTAATGGCTCAGCACTGACCGGTAGGACTGCAGGATGTCGATGATGCCGATGTAGAGCAGCAGCCGCTCGCCCCGGGAATTCCGGGCGGGAATTCCGCCCATCCTGGGAAAACACGGATTGGGAATGGGGAGGGGTCCTGGGCCCGGAACTGCCAATCCCAGTCTGTCCCAGTTCAAACCAGTTCATCCCAGTCTGTCCCAGTTCAAACCAGTTCATCCCAGTTCATCCCAGTCCCAATCCCAGTCTGTCCCAGTTCAAACCAGTTCATCCCAGTCTGTCCCAGTCCCAATCCCAGTCTGTCCCAGTCCCAATCCCAGTCTGTCCCAGTCCCAATTCCAGTCCATTCCCAGTCTGTCCCAGTTCAAACCAGTTCATCCCAGTCTGTCCCAGTCCCAATCCCAGTCTGTCCCAGTCCCAATTCCAGTCCCTTCCCAGTCTGTCCCAGTTCATCCCAGTCCAATCCCAGTCCCAATCCCAGTCTGTCCCAGTTCATCCCAGTCCCACTCCCAGTCACTCCCAGTCAGTCCCAGTCCCAATCCCAGTCTGTCCCAGTCCATCCCAGTCACTCCCAATCCCTCCCAGTCCATCCCAGTCACTCCTAATCCATTCCCAGTCCCTCCCAGTCCCTCCCAGTCCCTCACTGGTCGTCGGTGTCGAAGGTTCCTCCGCGAGGAGCCTCTCCCTGGATGTATTCCATGGCGGTGGAGTCTCCAACCCCAATCCCAGTCACTCCCAGTCACTCCCAATCACTCCCAGTCCATCCCAGTCCCTCCCAGTTGCTCCCAGTCCCTCACTGGTCGTCGGTGTCGAAGGTTCCTCTGCGTGGAGCCTCTCCCTGGATGGACTCCATGGCTGATCCTGATCCCGATCCCAATCCTATTCACTCCCAGTCCCTCCCAGTGACTCCCAGTCCATCCCCAGTGACTCCCAGTCCATCCCAGTCCCAATCCCAGTCACTCCCAGTCCATCCCAGTCACTCCCAGTCTATCCTGGTCCATCCCAGTCCCTCACTGGTCGTCGGTGTCGAAGGTTCCTCCGCATGGAGCCTCTCCCTGGATGGATTCCATGGCTGGTCCTGATCCCGATCCCAATCCCAGTCACTCCCAGTCCCAATCCCAGTGACTCCCAGTCACTCCCAGTGACTCCCGGTCACTCCCAGTCCCTCCCAGTCCCTCACTGGTCGTCGGTGTCGAAGGTTCCTCCGCGTGGAGCCTCTCCCTGGATGGATTCCATGGCGGTGGAGTCTCCAACCCCAATCCCAGTCACTCCCAGTCCAAACCAGTCACTCCTAATCCATTCCCAGTCCATCCCAGTCCGTTCCCAGTCTGTCCCAGTCCCTCACTGGTCGTCGGTGTCGAAGGTTCCTCCGCGTGGAGCCTCTCCCTGGATGGATTCCATGGCGGTGGAGTAGAGCGCTCTCTGTGCCGCCGGCCGGCCGGGCCCGTCCCCGCAGGCGGCGCCGGCCGCGCGCTCGCGCTGCGCCTGGTCCAGGTTGTGGATGGCCACCAGCAGGCTGTAATCCATGATCTTGAAACTCTGGAGAACCTGGAAAAGCGGGAGAACGTCGGAAATCCCGGAATTCCCACTGGGAGCTGGCTGGGCGCCGCTGGAAATGCTCAAAAAATGGGATTTTGGGGTGGAAAAGTTCAATAAATGGGATTTTGGGGTGGAAAAGTTCAATAAATGGGGTGGAAAAGTTCAATAAATGAGGTTTTGGGGTGGAAAGGTTCAATAAATGGGGTGGAAAGGTTCAATAAATGGGGTTTTGGGGTGGAAAAGTTCAATAAATGGGGTGGAAAGGTTCAATAAATGGGGTTTTGGGGTAGAAAAGTTCAATAAATGGGGTTTTGGGGTGGAAAGGTTAAATAAATGGGGTTTTGGGGTGGAAAAGTTCAATAAATGGGGTTTTGGGGTGGAAAAGTTCAATAAATGGGGTGGAAAGGTTCAATAAATGGGGTTTTGGGGTGGAAAGGTTCAATAAATGGGGTTTTGGGGTGGAAAAGTTCAATAAATGGGGTTTTGGGGTGGAAAACTTCAAAAAATGGGGTTTTTGGGGTGGAAACGCTCAAAAAATGGGGTTTTGGGGTGGAAAAGTTCAATAAATGGGGTTTTGGGTGGAAAGGTTCAATAAATGGGGTTTTGGGGTGGAAAAGTTCAATAAATGGGGTGGAAAGGTTCAATAAATGGGGTTTTGGGGTGGAAACGCTCAAAAAATGGGGTTTTGGGGTGGAAAGGTTCAATAAATGGGGTTTTGGGGTGGAAAAGTTCAATAAATGGGGTCTTGGGTGGAAAGGTTCAATAAATGGGGTTTTGGGGTGGAAAAGTTCAATAAATGGGGTGGAAAGGTTCAATAAATGGGGTTTTTGGGGTGGAAAGGTTCAATAAATGGGGTTTTTGGGTGGAAAAGTTCAATAAATGAGGTTTTGGGGTGGAAAGATTCAATAAATGGGGTTTTGGGGTGGAAAAGTTCAATAAATGGGGTTTTTTGGGTGAAAAGGTTCAATAAATGGGGTTTTGGGGTGGAAAGGTTCAATAAATGGGGTTTTGGGGTGGAAAGGTTCAATAAATGGGATTTTTGGGGTGAAAAAGGTGGAATTTCACTGGGTTTGATAATTTTACAGGTGCTGTAAAATTATATATTATATATATATATATATTTTTTATTATATGTTCATATTTATATATATTTAATTTATAAAACGTAATTTATATAATATAATATATATTGAATACATAAATATATAATTTTTATATTTTATATTTGTATCTATTTTCTACAAATATATTTTAATAAAAATATTTATATTTATTAATATATATTTATATATATATATTTTATATATATATATGTATATATATAAAATGAAATGGGTAAAAAGGCAAAACACCCACAATTTTCCCTCAAAAAACCAGAAAAAAATGCAAAACACTCACAATTTTCCCACAAAAAAACAGGAAAATTGGCAAAACACCACAATTTTCCCACAAAAAACCAGGAAAAAGGGCAAAATACAACTTTCCCACAAAAAAATATGGAAAAATATGGAAAAAAGCACAAAACACCCATGATTTTCCCTCAAAAAAACAGAAAAAAATGCAAAACACCCACAATTTTCCCAGAAAAAACAGGAAAATTGGCAAAACACCCACAATTTTCCCACAAAAAATATGGAAAAATATGGCAAAATACTCACAACTTTCCCGCATAAAAATATGGAAAAATACGGAAAAAAGCACAAAACACAATTTTCCCTCAAAAAACCAGAAAAATTGGCAAAACAGCCATGGTATTCCCACAAAAAAACCCAGGAAAAAAGGCAAAACACTCAAAACTTTCCCACAAAAAAGCAGAAAAAAGGAAAAGCACGCACAATTTCCTCCAAAAAACATGGAAAAACAGGCAGATAACCCACCATTTTCCCACAAAAAACATGAAAATCGGCAAAACACCCACAATTTTCCCGCCAAAACCACAAAAAAACCCCCCACAAAAAAAACATCCCTAAATTTTCCCCCCCAGAAAATAAAAAACCCTCAGGAAAGAAACCTCACCAAGCAATCCCTCTGCAGCGTCTTACACAGGGCGTTGTACATATCCGAATCCAGGAAAAGCCCGTCGGGAATATCCTGCATGAAATCCAAGTCCTTGAAAGTCGGGAAAACCTTTTCCCGCTCTTTTTGTGAGGCGCGGCGTTTGTAGGTGGAGCCCTTGAGGTCGTACTTGAGGTGCATCCGCACCGAGCGGGGCAGGAGGTTGTTCATCACCACGATCCGGATGTTCTTCCCCCCGGCCTGCACGCAGTACAGACCGTAAAATTTGGGAAGGAGGGTCCGGGGGTTTTGGTTCAGGTTCTGGAATGGTGAAAATGAGGGAAGAAAGGTAAAAATTCCAACCAAATCCCTCAGGGTGTGGGCGGTTTCTGAGGGGTTTGGGGGCGGGAGTGAGTCAAAACCCCACATAAAACGTGGAAACGGCATCCAAATCCCTCTGGGCTGGAGTTTTCCATGGATTGTTCGGGTTTTCCACGGATTTTTAGGGTTTTCCACGGATTTTTAGGGTTTTCCACGGATTCTGAAGGTTTTCTACGGATTTTGATGCATTTTCCATGGAGTTTTGCTGTTGTGAGGGGGGGAACGCGTCACAACCCCACATAAAGCATGAGAACAGCACAAAATCCCTCTAGGCTGGGTTTTTCACGGATTTCTGGGTTTTTCCATGGGTTTTTAGTGCTTTTCTGTGGAATTGTGGGGGTTTTTCCACAGATTTTAGGGGTTTTGGGGCTGGAAAGGGCTGAACCTCAGGGCTGAGGGCGCAAGGAAGGGATGGGAAAGGCTGAGGACACCGAGCGGGGCAGGAGGTTGTTCATCACCACCATCCGGATGTTCTTCCCCCCGGCCTGCACGCAGTACAGACCGTAAAATTTGGGAAGGAGGGTCCGGGGGTTTTGGTTCAGGTTCTGGAATGGCAAAAAATGGGGGGAAAACGGTGAAAATTCCAACCAAATCCCTCAGGGTGTGGGCGGTTTCTGAGGGGTTTGGGGGCGGGAGTGAGTCAAAACCCCACGTAAAACGTGGAAACGGCATCCAAATCCCTCTGGGCTGGAGTTTTTCCATGGATTGTTCGGGTTTTCCATGGATTTTTAGGGTTTTCCACGGATTTTTAGGGTTTTCCACGGATTCTGAAGGTTTTCTACGGATTTTGATGCATTTTCCACGGAGTTTAGGGGTTGTGAGGTGAGGAGCACGTCACACCCCCACATAAAACACTGGAACAGCACCCAAATCCCTCTAGGCTGGGTTTTTCACAGATTTCTGGGTTTTTCCATGGATTTCTGTGTTTTTCCATGGGTTTTTAGTGCTTTTCTGTGGAATTGTGGGGGTTTTTCCACAGATTTTGGGGGTTTTGGGGCTGGAAAGGGCTGAACCTCAGGGCTGAGGGCGCAAGGAAGGGATGGGAAAGGCTGAGGACACGGAGCGGGGCAGGAGGTTGTTCATCACCACCATCCGGATGTTCTTCCCCCCGGCCTGCACGCAGTACAGACCGTAAAATTTGGGAAGGAGGGTCCGGGGGTTTTGGTTCAGGTTCTGGAATGGCAAAAAATGGGGGAAAAACGGTGAAAATTCCCACAAAACCCCTCAGGGTGTGGGCGGTTTCTGAGGGGTTTGGGGGCGGGAGTGAGTCAAAACCCCACATAAAACGTGGAAACGGCATCCAAATCCCTCTGGGCTGGAGTTTTTCCATGGATTGTTCGGGTTTTCCATGGATTTTTAGGGTTTTCCACGGATTCTGAAGGTTTTCTACGGATTTTGATGCATTTTCCATGGAGTTTTGCTGTTGTGAGGGGGTGAGCACGTCACAACCCCACATAAAGCATGAGAACAGCACAAAATCCCTCTAGGCTGGGTTTTTCACGGATTTCTGGGTTTTTCCATGGATTTTTAGTGCTTTTCTGTGGAATTGTGGGGGTTTTTCCACAGATTTTAGGGGTTTTGGGGCTGGAAAGGGCTGAACCTCAGGGCTGAGGGCGCAAGGAAGGGATGGGAAAGGCTGAGGACACCGAGCGGGGCAGGAGGTTGTTCATCACCACCATCCGGATGTTCTTCCCCCCGGCCTGCACGCAGTACAGACCGTAAAATTTGGGAAGGAGGGTCCGGGGGTTTTGGTTCAGGTTCTGGAATGGCAAAAAATGGGGGAAAACCGGTGAAAATTCCCACAAAATCCCTCAGGCTGTGGGCGGTTTCTGAGGGGTTTGGGGGCGGGAGTGAGTCAAAATCCCACATAAAACGTGGAAACGGCATCCAAATCCCTCTGGGCTGGAGTTTTTCCATGGATTGTTCGGGTTTTCCACGGATTTTTAGGGTTTTCCACGGATTTTTAGGGTTTTCCACAAATTCTGGGGCTTTTCTACGGATTTTGATGCATTTTCCATGGAGTTTTGCTGTTGTGAGGGGGGGAGCACGTCACAACCCCACATAAAGCATGAGAACAGCACAAAATCCCTCTAGGCTGGGTTTTTCACGGATTTCTGGGTTTTTCCATGGGTTTTTAGGGCTTTTCTGTGGAATTGTGGGGGTTTTTCCACAGATTCTGAAGATTTTCTAAGGATTTTGATGCATTTTCCATGGAGTTTTGGTGTTGTGAGGGGGGGAACGCGTCACAACCCCACATAAAACACTGGAACAGCACCCAAATCCCTCTAGGCTGGGTTTTTCACGGATTTCTCTGTTTTTCCATGGATTTCTGTGTTTTTCCATGGGTTTTTAGTGCTTTTCTGTGGAATTGTGGGGGTTTTTCCACGGATTTTGGGGGTTTTGGGGTGGAGGATGAGTCAAAAACTGCAGATAAAATATGGGAAGAGCATCAAAATCCCTCTGGTTTTTGGGTTTTGTATGGATTTTGGGTGGTTTTCCATGGATTTGGGGGGTTTTCCATGGATTTGTGGCTTTCCTATGGATTTAGGGTGGTTTTCCATGGATTTGGGGGGTTTTCCATGAATTTGTGGCTTTCCTATGGATTTGGGGGTGTTTTCCATGGACTTTTGTGGCTTTCCTATGGATTTGGGGTGGTTTCCCATGGATTTTTGGGGTTTTCCCTGGATTTCTGGGGTTTTCTATGGATTTGGGGGTATTTTCCATGGACTTTTGTGGCTTTCCTATGGATTTGGGGGAATTTTCCACAGATTTTTGGGGTTTTCCACGGATTTCTGGGGTTTTCCACAGATTTTTGTGGGTTCTCTATGGATTTGGGGGTGTTTTCCACGGATTTCTGGTGTTTTTTATGGATTTGGGGGTGTTTTCCATGGATTTCTGGTGTTTTTTATGGATTTGGGGGTGTTTTCCACGGATTTCTGGTGTTTTTTATGGATTTGGGGGTGTTTTCCACGGATTTCTGGTGTTTTTTTATGGATTTGGGGGTGTTTTCCATGGATTTCTGGTGGTTTTTTATGGATTTGGGGGTGTTTTCCATGGATTTCTGGTGTTTTTTTATGGATTTGGGGGTGTTTTCCACGGATTTCTGGTGTTTTTTATGGATTTGGGGGTGTTTTCCATGGATTTCTGGTGTTTTTTATGGATTTGGGGGTGTTTTCCATGGATTTCTGGTGTTTTTTATGGATTTGGGGGTGTTTTCCACGGATTTCTGGTGTTTTTTATGGATTTGGGGGTGTTTTCCATGGATTTCTGGTGTTTTTTATGGATTTGGGGGTGTTTTCCACGGATTTCTGGTGTTTTTTTATGGATTTGGGGGTGTTTTCCATGGATTTCTGGTGTTTTTTATGGATTTGGGGGTGTCTTCCACAGATTTTTTGGTGTTTCCTATGGATTTGGGGGTTGAAAACAGGTGAAACCCATCAATGAGGACGCAATCCCCTCTGCCCCACACAGACCCGACGGCGATTCCGGCCGATTCAGCCGGGATTTTTTTTTGGTTTGGTCGCTCCAGGCCCTTTCCAGGGCTGGGAATTCCCGGAATTCCGGGCTCACCATGTAATATCCGGGCAGGAGCTTCTGCAGGAACTCGGCCTCCTTGTGCTGCACGGTTTTGATGATGAACTCGTCGTCGCTGGAGACGTAGAAGAGCGAGCCGCTGGCGCCCGAGTTGGAGAGCTCGATCAGGGGATCGTTGCACAGGGAATACTGGGTGGGAAAAGTGGGAAAAGCAGCTGGAATTTGGTTGGGAATGGGGTTTTTTGGGGTTTTTTTGGGGTTTTTTTTAGGAATGGGAAGGGGTGAGGAAGGGTGGTGGGGTGAGGGGGATGGTGGGATGTGGGAAAAGGGTGGGAGGGAGGAAAATGGGGGGAAAAGGGGAAAATGGGGAAGATGAGGGGGAAGAGGAAAAGGGAACGGAAGGGAAGAGGAGGGAGGGAAAAGAGGGAGGGAAAAGAGGGAGGGAAAAGAGGGAGGGAAAAGAGGGAGGGAAAAGAGAGAGGGAAAAGAGAGAGGGAAAAGAGAGAGGGAAAAGAGAGAGGGAAAAGAGAGAGGGAAAAGGAGGGAGGGAAAAGGAGAGAGGGAGAAAAGGAGGGAAGGAGAGAGAGGGAGAAAAGGAGAGAGGGAGAAAAGGAGAGAGGGAGAAAAGGAGAGAGGGAGAAAAGGAGAGAGGGAGAAAAGGAGAGAGGGAGAAAAGGAGAGAGGGAGAAAAGGAGAGAGGGAAAAGGAGAAAGAAAGGGAAAAGAAGGAAGGGAAATGGAGAAGGAGAAAGGGAAAATGGAAAATAAAAGGGAAAAGAGCAAAAGGAAAGGGAAAAGGGAAGAGAAAAGGGGAAGGGAAAAGGGAAAAGGGAAAAAGGAAAAAGGAAAAGGGAAACGGAAAAGGGAAAGAGAAAAGGGAAAGGAAAAAGGGAAAAGGGAAAAGGGAAAGGGAAAAGGAAAAGGGAAAAGGAGAAGGGAAAGGGGAAAGGAGAAAGGGAAAAGGGAAAGGAGAAAGGAAAAGGAAAAAGGGAAAGGAAAAAGGAAAAGGGAAAGGGAAAGGAAAAAGGGAAAGGGAAAAGGGAAAGGAAAAAGGAAAAGGGAAAAGGAAAAGGGAAAAAGAAAAAGGGAAAGGAGCTCACCAGGTAATCATCCGGGCGGATCCCGAAGAGCTCCCGGAAGTAGCGGAAGGCCACGGGCGCGTAGGTCTTGAAGCGGAAATCGTTGTAGTGGTGGGCTGGGGTCAGGTTGCTGCCCTCGCTGCGGGACACGGAATTCCCACTGGGATCAGCATTCCAGAGGGAACCGGGGAAAAGGGAATGGGGGAAATGAGGGGGGAAAAGGGGAATGAAAGGGGAAAGGAGAGGAGGGAGGGAGAAAAATGGGGAAAATGGGGGAAAGAGGAAGAAGGGGAGAAAAGGGGGAGAAAAAGGGGGAGAAAGGGGGGAGAAAAGGGGGAGAAAAGGGGGAGAAAAGGGGGAGAAAAGGGGGAGAAAAGGGGGAGAAAAGGGGGAGAAAAGGGGGAGAAAAGGGGGAGAAAAGGGAAAATAAAAGTGAAAGAAAAGGGGGAAGAAAGGAAAAAAGAGGCAGCAAAGAGGGGGAAAAGGGGGAAAAGAGGGAAAGGAGGGGAAAAAGGGGTGGGAAAAAGGGGGAAAGGGGGAAAAAATGGGGGAAAAAGGGAGAAAAAAAGGGAGAATAAAGGGGGGGGAAGGGAGAAAAAAGGGAGAAAGAAGGGAGAAAAAATGGGGAAAAAATGGGGAAAAAAGGCAGAAAAAAGGAGAGAAAATAAGGAGAAAAAAGGGAGAAAAAAAGGGGGAAAAGGGGGGAAAAAGGGGGGAAAAAGGGGGAAAAAAGGGGGAAAAAGGGGGAAAAAGGGGGAAAAAGGGGGAAAAAGGGGGAAAAAGGGGGAAAAAGGGGGAAAAAAGGGGAAAAAAGGGAGAAAAAAGGGAGAAAAAAGGAGGAAAAAAGGGAGAAAAAAGGGAGAAAAAAGAGGAAAAAAAAGGGAGAAAAAAACAGAGAAAAAACAGGGGGAAGAAAAGCGAAATAAAACCAAAAAAAAGAGAAACAAAAGGAGAAAAAAAACCGGGAAAAGCAGGGAAAAAGCAGGAAAACGAGCAGGAATGGCGACCTGGGGAAGAAGATGCTCTCGACGACGTAGAAGTCCTGCATGAGCACGTCGCGCTCGGGCTTGGTGCTGAGGCTGCCCACGGTGTGCGTGATGCCCAGCTGGATCGCGCCCTTCAGCGCCGACGACGTGGTCTGCAGCGGGGAAAACGGGAATTCCAGCCGGAGAAGAGGGAATTCCAGCCGGAGAAACGGGAATTCCAGCCGGAGAAACGGGAGGAGTTCCAGCCAGAGAAACGGGAGGAGTTGCAGCCGGAGAAACGGGAGTTGTTCCAGCCAGGGAATTGGGAGGATGAAGGAGAAGGCCAGCTGGGAATGGGAATGGGAGTTACAGAGGGAATGGGATGGGAATGGGGTGGGAATTACAGTGGGAATGGGATGGGAATTACAGTGGGAATGGGATTGGAATTACAGTGGGAATGGGATTGGAATTACAGTGGGAATGGGATGGGAATTACAGTGGGAATGGGATGGGAATTACAGAGGGAATGGAATGGGAATTACAGAGGGAATGGAATGGGAATTACAGTGGGAATGGGATGGGAATTACAGTGGGAATGGGATGGGAATTACAGTGGGAATGGGATGGGAATGGGATGGGAATTACAGTGGGAATGGGATTGGAATTACAGTGGGAATGGGATGGGAATTACAGTGGGAATGGGATGGGAATTACAGTGGGAATGGGATGGGAATGGGATGGGAATTACAGTGGGAATGGGATGGGAATTACAGTGGGAATGGGATTGGAATTACAGTGGGAATGGGATGGGAATGGGATGGGAATTACAGTGGGAAGGGGATGGGAATTACAGTGGGAATGGGATGGGAATTACAGTGGGAATGGGATGGGAATTACAGTGGGAATGGGATTGGAATTACAGTGGGAATGGGATGGGAATGGGATGGGAATTACAGTGGGAATGGGATGGGAATTACAGTGGGAATGGGATGGGAATTACAGTGGGAATGGGATTGGAATTACAGAGGGAATCGGGATGGGAATTACAGTGGGAATGGGATGGGAATTACAGTGGGAATGGGATGGGAATTACAGTGGGAATGGGATGGGAATTACAGTGGGAATGGGATGGGAATGGGATGGGAATTACAGTGGGAATGGGATGGGAATTACAGTGGGAATGGGATTGGAATTACAGTGGGAATGGGATGGGAATTACAGTGGGAATGGGATGGGAATGGGATGGAAATGGGATGGGAATGGGATGGGAATTACAGTGGGAATGGGATGGGAATTACAGCGGGAATGGGGATGGGAATGGCTGGAGTGCAGAGGGAATGGGAGGGATTGGATGGGAATGGGAATTCAGTGGGAATGGGAGGGATTCCATGGGAACAGCAGGAATTCAACGGGAATGGCACAAATTCATGGGAAAACCCCCCCATTTACAAAATTCCCCAACAATTCCCTCTTTGCCCAGCCCATTCCAGCCATTCCATCGGATTTACGGGAATTTTGGTGCTCTTGGGAAGCTCCCAAAAAACCTGGAACCTCAGAGATTAAAGAAAAATCCCTTTCCTAAAAGTTCTGGGAAAGCAACCCAAAAAAATTCCAGCACAAATTCCCTTTCTCCTGCATTTCCATGGAACCTCCTCCCATTCCCAGAGCAGAATTCCTTGGGAAAAGAGGGAAAAAAAGTGGGAATTTACCTTTTTGTAGGTGGTTTCCCCCGTGGAATCCACTCCTCTGTGGCCTTTCCGGATGGTTTGGGATCCTCCCGGCATCTTGGGAAGAGGAAAAACGGGAAGAGAAAGGGAAAAAAAAAGGGAAAATTCAATTTATTTTTTTTTTTCTGGAATTTTTCCCACCCAAAACCACCTGGAAAAGTTTGGGGTTTTATTCCTGGGATCCACTGGGCTTTTCCCTCAGTAATTCCAACATTTAGAAGGAATTTTGGGAAGGTTGCAAATCCCAATCCAGTGATTCCCAGCCCAGGGATCCAAGGATTCATCCAGGAGTCATTAAATTGAATTTTTCCAGGGATTTTGGGGGTGGTTCCAGGATAAATCCGGGGTTTTTTGGAGCAGGAATTCCCTTGGGAAAGGGGAAATTCCCAGAATTCCCATGGGAGGAACTGCTCAGGCTTGGGAAAAAAAAAAAAAAAGCAGGAAAAATTGGAAAAGGAGCAGGAAAAGGAGAAGGAAAAGCTGGAATTGGGGAATTTCCAGGCATGGAACGATCCAGGCTTGGGAAATGAGCAGGAAACCTTGGGAAAGGAGCAGGAAAAGTTGGGATTTGGGATTTCCCCAGCCTGGAACTCACCTCGGGAGTGAGGGATTTTTTGAAGGTGTTGGATCCTGCCAAAAGAAAGGAAAAATCCACGCTCAGAGAGGATCAATCCCAGAAAAACACGGGAAAATCCCAGGAAAACCCCAGGAAAAGAAGAAGAAACCCCAGAAAACGCAAAAATTGAATTATCCCAACCCCACACGCTGCTGGCCTCCAAATTCCCAAAAAAAAAACATGGATAAAAAGTCAGAAAATCAGGGATCAGATCCTAAATCCTTCCAGGGAAAAGTGAGGAGCAAAGAACTTCTTGCCAAGTGGAATTTTTATGGATCTGAGCCCAAAATTTAAGGTGAAAAAGGCGATTTGGAGCTGAAAAAAAGCATGATAAAGGGCTGGATTCTCCCAGGAATTCTGCCAGGTTCAGGAAAACCCCAGGAAAAGGAAAAATCCCAGCTTCAGAAACCAAAAATTCCCTGGTTTATCCCTAAAAAACACCTCAGAGCCGGCGAATTCCCGATTTCCCGAGTGCCGCCTGCGCTTCCAGCCCTTTCCCTGGCTCACATTCCCGCTTATCCAAACAAATTCCACCTTTTTGTCGCCGTTCCCGGGCTCTTTTTTGGGATTTTTCTGGGATTTTGGGATCCCGGGAGCTGCTCCCAGCCCTCCCCCGTGAGTCACCGGGAAGGGGAATCGGATTTCCCTGGCACCGACTTCTCCCTCCCCGCCCCATTCCCACTTTTTATTTTGGGAATTCTCAGCCTCTCAAACCACCCCCCCCCCCCCCTCAGTGCATTCCCAGGTTTTCCAAAGGAAAACTCGGAATTCGGTTTTTCCAGGGAAAAGTCGCGTCCAGACCCTCCCATCCACGGCACTTCAGACACTCCCAGGAAGCTCCAAATCCCCCCAAAATCCCATCAGGAAGCTCCAAATCCCCCCAAAATTCCATCAGGAAGCTTCAAATCTCCCCTAAATTCCCTCAGGAAGCTCCAAATCCCCACAAAATTCACTCAGGAAGCTCCAAATCCCCCCAAAATTCACTCAGGAGGCTCCAAATCCCCCCAAAATTCACTCAGGGAGATCCAGAAGCTCCAAAATCCCGAAAATTCCATCAGGAAGCTCCAAATCCCCACAAAATTCATTCAGGGAGATCCAGATCCCCCCAAAATTCCCTCAGGAAGCTCCAAATCCCCCCAAAATTCCCTCAGGAAGCTTCAAATCCCCCCAAAATTCACTCAGGAAGCTTCAAATCCCCCCAAAATTCACTCAGGAAGCTTCAAATCCCCCCAAAATTCACTCAGGAGGCTCCAAATCCCCCCAAAATTCACTCAGGGAGATCCAGAAGCTCCAAAATCCAGGAAATCCCATCAGGAGGCTCCGGATCTCCCCCAAAATTCACTCAGGAAGCTTCAAATCCCCCCAAAATTCACTCAGAGAGATCCAAATCCCCCCAAAATTCACTCAGGGAGATCCAGAAGCTCCAAAATCCCGAAAATTCCATCAGGAAGCTCCGGATCTCCCCCAAAATTCCCACAAGAAGCTCCAGACTCCTCTCCCCAAAAGAATCTCACACTCCCCCCAAAAATCCCCATAAAAACCCCAAAAATCCCCCCCAGACCCCCCCAAAAAATCCCACAAAAATCCCTATAAACTCCTCAGCTTTACACCCCCAAAAATACCCCATAGACGCCCCAAAAACACCTGAAGACCCCTCAAAAATCCCTATTAATCCTATGGTTTTACACCCCAAAAAAAACCTTCACTCCTCCAAGCCCGCTCAACCCCAAAAATACCTCAAAGACCCCCAAAAAATCCTTGTCAGTCTGAGGGCTCCACACCCCAAAAGAGCCCCCCAAAAATCCCCTCGGTCTCACACCCCGAAACCCATCAAAAACCCACGAAGTGCCCCCAAAAATCCCCTCATAAACCCCGAAGTCTCCTCATAACTCCCTAAAATCTCCTCATAAACCCCAAAATCCCCTCAGAACCCTTCTAAATCACCTCATAACCCCCAAAATCCTCTCATAAACCCCAAACCCCCCTCATAACCCTTCTAAATCCTCTCAGAACTCCCCCAAATCCCCTCACAACCCCAAAATTCCCTCATAAACCCCAAAACTCTTTCATAACCCCCCAAATCCCCTCATAAACTCGCAAAATCCCCTCATAACTTCCCCAAAATCCCCTCATAAACCCCAAGATCCCCTCATAAACCCCAAAATCCCCTCATAACTCCCTAAAATCTCCTCATAAACCCCAAATCCCCCTCATAACTCCCTAAAATCCCCTCATAAACCCCCAAACCCCCTCATAGCTCCCTAAAATCCCCTCATAAACCCCCAAACCCCCTCATAAACCCCCAAAATCCCCTCATAAACCCCAAATATCCCCTCATAACCCCCAAAACTCTCTCATAACCCCCAAATCCCCTCATAAACCCCCAAAACCCCCTCATAACTCCCTAAAATCCCCTCGCAACCCCCCAAATCCCCTCACAACCGCTCAAAATCCCCTCATAAACCCCAAAACTCTCTCATAACTCTCCAAAATCCCCTCATAAACCCCCAAATCCCCCTCATAACTCCCCAAAATCCCCTCATTAACTCCCCCAAATCCCCTCGCAACCCCCCAAATCACTTCGTAACCCCCCAAATCCCCTCATAACCGCTCAAAATCCTCTCATAACTCCCCAAAATCCCCTAATAAACCCCAAGATCCCCTCATAAACCTCAAATCCCCCTCATAACCCCCCAAAATCCCCTCATAAACCCCAAGATCCCCTCATAACCCCCCAAAATCCCCTCATAAACCCCCAAAAGCCCCTCATAACTCCCTAAAATCCCCTCGCAACCCCCCAAATCCCCTCATAACCGCTCAAAATCCTCTCATAAACCCCCCAAATCCCCTCGCAACCCCAAAATCCCCTCGCAACCCCCAAATCCCCTCATAAATCCCCCGAAGTCCCCTCACAGCTCCCCAGAATCTCCCATTCCCCTCAGCCCCTCACGCCCTCACAGCCCCCTCACCCTCACGCCCCCTCCCCACCCCTTCCCCTCGCCCCGATCGCCCCCCGGCCGCCCCCCGGGAGCGCTCCCCGAGCCCCCCCGGCCCCGTTCCCGGCCGGTACCGCCGAGGCCGCCGCTGCTGCCGCTGCTGCCGCCGGACTCGGGCCCCGCCGCCGCCGCCGCCATCTTGGAGCCCGCGCTGCGCCCCCCCCAACCTCAGCCCGCCCCCGCCCGCCACGCCCGGCCACGCCCACGCCCACAAAGCCACGCCCTCTTTGGGAAAGCCACGCCCCTTTCCGCCTGTGGACACTCCTAATATGGTCCGCTCGCTCTTTAGCCCCGCCCCTTTTCCCATAGGGCTCCGCCTCCTCGCGGCTAAACCACGCCCCCTATGCAAATAAACCACGCCTCTTTTTAATGCGCACCGCCCTCTACGCGCTTAACCACGCCCCCTCCGTGCTCAGCCCCACCAATCACGCGCGGCCACGCCCCTTTTTATGCAAATCCGCTCAGGTTTTCGCGCTTAACCACGCCCCTCCCGGCGCGCCCCACGCGGGCGCTGGGGGGGAGCGGGGGCCACGCGGGCGGGCCCGCCCGGCGCATGCGCAGCTCGGGGCAGCCGCTCCGCCCGTCCCCGGTGGGATTCGCCCCCGGCGTGTCACGTGATGGGCGGAGGGTTGGGGTGACGTCACTAAGAGCAGTGAGATCATTAAGTTGCTTCGTCCTTATGCTGAGAGACGCATTAATGACGTCACGGGATCAAAGTTGCCGTCATCGTGTGACGTCACATTGTTGACTCGCTCGATTATGACGCCACAGAGCACACAGAACCTTGACGCGCCGCGATGTCACACCGTAACACCCGTCCCGTGACGTCACAGAGCGCGCAAAACTCTTTACACCCGTTCCGTGACGTCACTCCGCACTATGACGTCACCCCTGCACTTCCCCTTTTTCCCCGCGCGGTGTCTCCCTCTCCCCATCCATCGCTCTGCGCTCGCTCTCTCTCCCCTGCGCGGCGGGTGGGCGCGGCCCCGGCAGGCGGCTTAGCCGAGCGCCGAGATGAGCCTGGCCGAGGGCCGCGCCCCGCGGAGAACGGCCGGGAATCGCCTCTCGGGGCTGCTCCAGGCCGAGGAGGAGGACGAGTTCTACCAGACCACCTACGGCGGCTTCAACGAGGCGAGCGGCACCGGCGGGGAGCGGCGGGAGGCGGCGCAGGGCCGGCGGGGAGGCGGCGGAGACGGCGGGAGCGGGGCCCGCGCGCCCCCGGCGCTCTGAGGGGAGGGAGGGGAGTGGCGGGAAAACGTGAGGGGAATGGGGGGGGCGCGGGGTCCCGAGCGAGGATTTCCAGGGAATGCGGAGATTTCCAGGGAATGCGGAGGTTTCCAGGGAATGCGGGGATGCCCAGGGGTGTGGGGATATCCAGGGGTGAGGTTTTGGAGGATCCATGGGATTCCCCGGGTGATCCATCCCGGTGGGATTCCGGGATAACGGATGAGGAGCGCCCTCAGGGCGGTTCCAATCCCCTATTCCCAACATTCCCAACATTCCCAGAAAAATCTGGGGACAACGAGCGCCCTCAGGGCGGCTCCAATCCCACATTCCCAACATTCCCAACAATCCCAGAAAAATCCAGGGATGCTGAGCTCCATGGGGATCCCTCGGTGGGATTCCATGGATATCAGTCCCTGTGTCCCACGAAATTTGGGGATGATGAGAGCCCTCAAAGCAGCTCCAATCCCGTATTCCCAACATCCCAGAAAAATCTGGGGACAACGAGAGCCCTCAGGGCAGCTCCAATCCCATATTCCCAACATTCCCAACATCCCAAAGGAATCCTGGAATGATGAGCACCCTCAGAGTGGCTCCAATCCCACATTCCCAACATCCCAGAGGAATCCTGGAATGATGAGCACCCTCAGAGTGGCTCCAATCCCACATTCCCAACATTCCCAACATCCCAAAGGGATCCAGGGATGATGAGAGCCCTCAGGGCAGCTCCAATCCAACATTCCCAACATCCCAGAGAAATCTGGGAATGATGAGAGCCCTCAGGGCAGCTCCAATCCCACATTCCCAACATTCCCAACATCCCAAAGGAATCCAGGGATGATGAGCACCCTGAGGGCAGCTCCAATCCCACATTCCCAACATCCCAAAGGACTCTGGGGATGATGAACACTCTCAGGGCGGTTTCAATCCCACATTCCCAACATCCCAAAGGAATCCAGGGATGATGAACACTCTCAGGGCAGCTCCAAACCCACATTCCCAACATCCCAGAGGAATCTGGGAATGATGAGGGCCCTCAGGGCAGCTCCAATCCCACATTCCCAACATTCCAGAGGAATCCAGGGATGATGAGCACCCTTAGGGCAGCTCCAATCCAACATTCCCAACATTCCAGAGAAATCTGGGAATGATGAGAGCCCTCAGGGCAGCTCCAATCCCACATTCCCAACATTCCCAACATCCCAGAGGAATCCAGGGATGATGAACACTCTCAGGGCGGCTCAAATCCCACATTCCCAACATCCCAAAGGGATCCAGGGATGATGAGGGCCCTGAGGGCAGCTCCAATCCCACATTCCCAACATTCCAGAGGAATTCAGGGATGATGAGCACCCTGAGGGCAGCTCCAATCCCATATTCCCAACATTCCCAACATCCCAAAGGACTCTGGGGATGATGAACACTCTCAGGGCAGCTCCAATCCCACATTCCCAACATCCCAAAGGAATCTGGGAATGATGAGAGCCCTCAGAGCAGCTCCAATCCCACATTCCCAACATTCCCAACATCCCAAAGGAATCCAGGGATGATGAGCACCCTCAGAGCAGCTCCAATCCCACATTCCCAACATCCCAGAGAAATCTGGGAATGATGAGAGCCCTCAGGGCGGCTCCAATCCCACATTCCCAACATCCCAAAGGAATCTGGGAATGATGAGAGCCCTCAGGACGGCTCCAATCCCACATTCCCAACATTCCCACAGGAATCTGGGGATGATGAGAGCCCTCAGGGCAGCTCCAATCCCACATTCCCAACATCCCAAAGGAATCCAGGGATGATGAGCGCCCTGAGGGCAGCTCCAATCCCACATTCCCAACATCCCAAAGGACTCTGGGGATGATGAACACTCTCAGGGCAGCTCCAATCCAACATTCCCAACATCCCAAAGGGATCTGGGAATGATGAGGGCCCTCAGAGCAGCTCCAATCCCACATTCCCAACATCCCAAAGGAATCTGGGAATGATGAGAGCCCTCAGGACGGCTCCAATCCCACATTCCCAACATTCCCAACATCCCAAAGAACTCTGGGGATGATGAACACTCACAGGGCGGCTCAAATCCCACATTCCCAACATCCCAAAGGAATCCAGGGATGATGAGAGCCCTCAGGACGGCTCCAATCCCACATTTCCAACATTCCCAACATTCCCACAGGAATCCGGGGATGACGAGTACCGCGGGGAGCACTCGGACAGCGATGACGAGGTGGACTCGGACTTCGACATCGACGAGGGCGACGAGCCGGGCTCGGAGCAGGACGAGGCCGAGCCCCGGCGCCGCCGCCGCGTCCTCACCAAGGCCTACCGGGTACCCAGCCCTTTGAATCCCGGGAAAAACGGCCCCAAATCCGGAATTTCGGGGTGGGATTTGTGTTTCCATCCTCTGTTTGTGGCCTTCAGGAGCCGCTCAAGAGCCTCCGGGCCAAGAAGGCGGAGGGGACGCGGGGAGGAGCCCAGAAAAGCCGGGAGGTGAAATCCGTGCCCTTGGAGCTGCAGGAGGATGTGGGAGACAGTGAGTGTGGGAATGGGCTGGGAATGGGGGGAATGGCGTGGGAATGGGGTGGGAATGGCTGGGAATGGCTGGGAATGGGCTGGGAATGGGGTGGGAATGGCTGGGAATGAGGTGGGAATGGGGTGGGAATGGAGGGAATGTGGTGGGAATGGGGTGGGAATGAGGTGGGAATGGCTGGGAATGGGGTGGGAATGGGGTAGGAATAGCTGGGAATGGGGTGGGAATAGTTGGGAATGGGGTGGGAATGGCTGGGAATGGGGTGGGAATGGCTGGGAATGAGGTGGGAATGGCTGGGAATGAGGTGGGAATGGGCTGGGAATAGGGTGGGAACATGGTGGGAATGAGGTGGGAATGGCTGGGAATGAGGTGGGAATGGGCTGGGAATAGGGTGGGAATGGCTGGGAATGGGGTGGGAATGGGGGGAATGGGGTGGGAACATGGTGGGAATGAGGTGGGAATGGCTGGGAATGAGGTGGGAATGGCTGGGAATGGGGTGGGAATGGGGTGTGAACAGCTGGGAATGGGCTGGAAATGGAGGGAATGGGGTGGGAATGGTGGGAATGGGGTGGGAATGGGGTGGGAAGGGTGGGAACAGGGTGGGAGCAGAGTCTTGGTAATCCCAGCTGGAATTGGGTTTGTCAGGAAAAGTTCCTGCTTTTCCAGGAATTGGGATCTCAGGGATCTCCTGGTGATCCCAGCTGGAAATGGGACCCTCTGGGAGAGCCTCTGGTTCCCCAGGGGCTGGGCTGGGGATCTCTGGGTGATCCCAGGGATGCCGTGGGAGCGTTCCCGGCATTCCCAGCGCTCCGGTATTCCCGGAATTCCCGCAGGCCGGAAGCACATGCGGCAGTCCACCACGGAGCACACCCGGCAGACGTTCCTGCGGCTCCAGGAGCGCCAGGTGCAATCCAAGAGGAAAAAGGGAGGCCCCAACTACGAGAGGCCTCTGACCCAGGAGGAGCTGCTGGAAGAGGCCAAGATCACCGAGGAGATCAACCTGCGATCCCTGGGTGAGCTGGGAATGGGAATGGGATAATGGGAATGGGATACTGGGAATGGGATCACCGAGGAGATCAACCTGCGATCCCTGGGTGAGCTGGGATCGGGAATGGGATACTGGGAATGGGATACTGGGAATGGGATCACCGAGGAGATCAACCTGCGATCCCTGGGTGAGCTGGGATCGGGAATGGGATCCTGGGAATGGGATACTGGGAATGGGATCCTGGGATTGGGAATGGGATACTGGGAATGGGATAATAGGAATGGGATCACCGAGGAGATCAACCTGCGATCCCTGGGTGAGCCAGGAATGGGAATGGGATACTGGGAATGGGATAATGGGATTGGGAATAGGATACTGGGAATGGGAATGGGATACTGGGAATGGGAATGGGATCCTGGGATACTGGGAATGGGATACTGGGAATGGGACAGGAACCTGAGGAATGGCACCAGGACAGTGGAAATGAGACAGAGACACTGGGAACAACACGGGGCTCCCAGGAATTGCCCAGGGATCCCAGGAATTGCCCAGGGATCCCAGGAGCTCCCCAGGGATCCCAGGAATTGCCCAGGGATCCCAGGAATTGCCCAGGAATCCCAGGAATTCCCCAGGGATCCCAGGAGCTCCCCAGGGCTCCCAGGAATTCCTCAGGGATCCCAGGAGCTCCCCAGGGATCCCAGGAATTGCCCAGGAATCCCAGGAATTCCCCAGGGCTCCTGGGATCAGAGCTGGCCGTGCTGTAACATCACCATGATCCGTTCCCCGGTCCCATTCCCGATCCCATTCCCGATCCCATTCCCGATCCCATTCCTGATCCCATTCCCGATCCCATTCCCGATCCCACTCCCGATCCCATTCCCAATCCCATTCCCGATCCCATTCCCGATCCCATTCCCGATCCCAGAGAACTATGAGCGCCTGGAGGCCGACAAGAAGAAGCAAGTGCAGAAGAAGAGGAAGATCGTGGGGCCCGTCATCCGTTACTGGTCCCTGACCATGCCCCTCCTGCCCGAGCCTGGCCGCGACGACCCCGTGGACGTCGAGGGGTGAGCGGCACCCCCATCCCAAATCCCAGCGCGGATCCGCCCCCGGAGCTGCTCCAGGGGTTGGGCAGGGCTCCCCCTTCCCAAAATTCCCGGATTTGGGGGCTGAATCCCAACCCAGAGCTCCTCAAATCCCAAAATTCCCATTTTGTGGGGTGGATTTGGGGGCTGAATCCCAACCCAGGGCTCCTCGGATCCCAAACAAATCCCACTGGAATCTCAGTTTTTGGGGACAGTTTGACCATCCCAAATCCCATTGGAATTGCAGTTTTTGGCCATCCCAAATCCCACTGGAATTTCAGTTTTTGGGGACAGATTGACCATCCCAAATCCCACTGGAATTGCAGTTTTTGGGGGCAGTTTGACCATCCCAAATCCCCTTGGAACCACAGTTTTTTGCCATCCCAAATCCGATTGGAATTGCAGTTTTTGGGGACAGTTTGACCATCCCAAATCCCCTTGGAATCTCAGTTTCTGAGGCCCCAAATCCCACTGAAATCTCAGTTTTTGGGGGCAGTTTTGTGATCCCAAATCCCTTTGGAATTGCAGTTTTTGGCCATCCCAAATCCCACTGGAACCTCAGTTTTTGGGGACACCTTGATGATCCCAAATCCCACTGGAATCTCAGTTTTTGGGGACAGTTTGATGATCCCAAATCCCACTGGAATTGCAGTTTTTGGGGACAGTTTGACCGTCCCAAGTCCCATTGGAATCTTGGTTTTTGGGGGCAGTTTGACCATTCCAAATCTCACTGGAATCTCAGTTTTTGGGGGCAGTTTTGTGATCCCAAATCCCATCGGAATCTCAGTTTTTAGGGACAGTTTGACCATCCCAAATCCCACTGGAACCTCAGTTTTTGGGGGCAGTTTTCTGATCCCAAATCCCCTCGGAACCTCAGTTTTTGGGGTCACCACCTCTTCCCCCCAAACCCTTCATCTTCCATCACCCTCCCACCCCTCTCCCTCTGTCATTCCAGGCTGGATCCCGACTCCCACTCCTCCTCCTCCTCCTCCTCCCCGTTACCCGCCGGGAAATGCTCCCGCACCTTCATCTCCTTCAGCGACGACGCCACCTTCGAGCGCTGCTTCCCCAAATCCAAAGCGCCGCGGCTGCCGGTGCGGGAGCTGTGCCCGGTCACCCACAAACCGGCGCTCTACCGCGATCCCATCACCGACATCCCCTACTCCAACGCCCGCGCCTTCCGCATCATCCGCGAGGCGTACCGCAAATACATCACCGCGCACGGGCTGCCCAGCGCCGCCGCCATGGCGGGGAGCAGCGACAGCCCCGCCGCAGCGCCGCGCCCGGGGAGGCAGAAAATCGTCATCAAGCAGAGCGTGCCCAGCGCCTGAAATCCCGGGATTTGGGGATGTTGGAATCCCGGGATTTGGGATTTGGCGGGATCGGGATATCGGCGTGGACGGCGGCGATCGTTTCCTTGAGGAGCGACCGGGAAGAGCGGCAGGAAATGGTTGTGGAATGAAATGTTCCCAGTGCCTGAAATCCCAGGATTTTGGGATTCTGGAGTGTTGGGATTTTGGGATTTGGGATTTGGGTTGTTGGGGTTTAGGGATTTTGGGATTTGGGATGTTTGGGTTTCAGGGTTTGGGATTTTGGGCTCATCCACAGCGATGGTTTCGTTGAGGAGCTCCCATCCCAAACAACAGAAATTTCGTCATCAAATGAAACATTCCCCGTGTCTGAAATCCTGGAATTCTGGGATTTTGGGATGTTGGGGCTTTGGGATTTGGGGATTTGGGATGTTTGGGGTTCTGGGATTTGGGATCCCATCACCGACATCCCCTACTCCAACGCCCGCGCCTTCCGCATCATCCGCGAGGCGTACCGCAAATACATCACCGCGCACGGGCTGCCCAGCGCCGCCGCCATGGCGGGGAGCAGCGACAGCCCCGCCGCAGCGCCGCGCCCGGGGAGGCAGAAAATCGTCATCAAGCAGAGCGTGCCCAGCGCCTGAAATCCTGGAATCCCGGGATTCAGGGATTTTGGGATGTTGGAATCCCGGGATTTGGGATTTGGCGGGATCGGGATATCGGCGTGGACGGCGGCGATGGTTTCCTTGAGGAGCGACCGGGAAGAGCGGCAGGAAATGGTTGTGGAATGAAGCGTTCCCAGTGCCTGGAATCCTGGGATTTTGGGATGTTGGGGTGTTGGGATTTTGGGATTTGGGATGTTGGGATTCTGGGATTTTGGGATTTGGGATGTTGGGATTTAGGGATTTTGGGATTTGGGATGTTTGGGTTTCAGGGTTTGGGATTTTGGGCTCATCCACAGCGATGGTTTCGTTGAGGAGCTCCCATCCCAAACAACAGAAATTTCGTCATCAAATGAAACATTCCCAGTGCCTGAAATCCTGAAATCCCGGGAATTCTGGGGTGTTGGGGCATTGGGATTTGGGGATTTGGGATGTTTGGGGTTCTGGGATTTGGGATCCCATCACCGACATCCCCTACTCCAACGCCCGCGCCTTCCGCATCATCCGCGAGGCGTACCGCAAATACATCACCGCGCACGGGCTGCCCAGCGCCGCCGCCATGGCGGGGAGCGGAGAGAGCCCCGCCGCAGCGCCGCGCCCGGGGAGGCAGAAAATCGTCATCAAGCAGAGCGTGCCCAGCGCCTGAAATCCTGGAATCCTGGGATTTTGGGATGTTGGAATTCTGGGATTTGGCGGGATCGGGATATCGGCGTGGACGGCGGCGATCGTTTCCTTGAGGAGCGACCGGGAAGAGCGGCAGGAAATGGTCGTGGAATGAAACATTCCCAGTGCCTGAAATCCCGGGATTTTGGGGATCTGGGGTGTTGGGATTTAGGGATTTTGGGATTTGGGATGTTTGGGTTTCAGGATTTGGGATTTGGGATGTTTGGGTTTCAGGATTTGGGATTTGGGATGTTTGGGGTTTCAGGGTTTGGGATTTTGGGAGATGGGCTCATCCACAGCGATGGTTTCGTTGAGGAGTTCCCATCCCAAACAGCAGAAATTTCATCATCAAACGAAACATTCCCAGTGCCTGAAATCCGGGAATTTTGGGATGTTGGGGCATTGGGATTTTGGGATTTGGGATGTTTGGGGTTCTGGGATTTGGGATCCCATCACCGACATCCCCTACTCCAACGCCCGCGCCTTCCGCATCATCCGCGAGGCGTACCGCAAATACATCACCGCGCACGGGCTGCCCAGCGCCGCCGCCATGGCGGGGAGCAGCGACAGCCCCGCCGCAGCGCCGCGCCCGGGGAGGCAGAAAATCGTCATCAAGCAGAGCGTGCCCAGCGCCTGAAATCCTGGAATCCCGGGATTCAGGGATTTTGGGATGTTGGAATCCCGGGATTTGGGATTTGGCGGGATCGGGATATCGGCGTGGACGGCGGCGATGGTTTCCTTGAGGAGCGACCGGGAAGAGCGGCAGGAAATGGTTGTGGAATGAAGCGTTCCCAGTGCCTGAAATCCCAGGATTTTGGGATGTTGGGGCATTGGGATATTGGGATTTTGGGATGTTGGAATCCCGGGATTTGGGATTTGGCGGGATCGGGATATCGGCGTGGACGGCGGCGATCGTTTCCTTGAGGAGCGACCGGGAAGAGCGGCAGGAAATGGTTGTGGAATGAAATGTTCCCAGTGCCTGAAATCCCGGGATTTTGGGATTCTGGAGTGTTGGGATTTTGGGATTCTGGGTCATTGGGATTTGGGATGTTTGGGGTTTTGGGATTTTGGGATTTGGGATTTGGCGGGATCGGGATATCGGCGTGGACGGCGGCGATCGTTTCCTTGAGGAGCTCCCGGGAAGAGCGGCAGGAAATGGTTGTGGAATGAAGCGTTCCCAGTGCCTGAAATCCTGGAATTTTGGGATTTGGGATTTTGGGATTCTGGGGTGTTGGGGCATTGGGATTTAGGGATTTTGGGATTTGGGATGTTTGGGGTTTTGGGATGTTTGGGATTTGGCGGGATCGGGATATCGGCGTGGACAGCGGTGATGGTTTCCTTGAGGAGCGACCGGGAAGAGCGGCAGGAAATGGTCGTGGAATGAAGCGTTCCCAGTGCCTGAAATCCCAGGATTTTGGGATTCTGGGGCATTGGGATTTGGGATGTGTGGGGTTTTGGGATTTGGGATTTGGCGGGATCGGGATATCGGCGTGGACGGCGGCGATCGTTTCCTTGAGGAGCGACCGGGAAGAGCATCAGGAAATGGTTGTGGAATGAAGCGTTCCCAGTGCCTGAAATCCTGAAATCCCGGGATTTTGGGATGTTTGGGCTTTGGGATTTTGGGATTTGGGATGTTTGGGTTTCAGGATTTGGGATTTGGGATGTTTGGGTTTCAGGGTTTGGGATTTTGGGCTCATCCACAGCGATGGTTTCGTTGAGGAGCTCCCATCCCAAACAACAGAAATTTCGTCATCAAATGAAACATTCCCAGTGTCTGAAATCCTGGAATTCTGGGATGTTGGGGCTTTGGGATTTAGGGATTTTGGGACTTGGGATGTTTGGGGTTTCAGGGTTTGGGATTTTGGGAGATGGGCTCATCCACAGCGATGGTTTCGTTGAGCAGTTCCCATCCCAAACAGCAGAAATTTCATCATCAAATGAAACATTCCCAGTGCCTGAAATCCCGGGATTTTGGGATGTTGGGGCATTGGGATATTGGGATTTGGGATGTTGGGATTCTGGGATTTTGGGATTTGGGATGTTTGGGGTTTCAGGGTTTGGGATTTTGGGAGATGGGCTCACCCACAGCGATGGTTTCGTTGAGGAGTTCCCATCCCAAACAGCAGAAATTCATCATCAAACAAAACATTCCCAGTGTCTGGAATCCTGGAATTCTGGGATGTTGGGGCTTTGGGATTTAGGGATTTTGGGATTTGGGATGTTTGGGGTTTCAGGGTTTGGGATTTTGGGAGATGGGCTCACCCACAGCGATGGTTTCGTTGAGGAACTCCCACCCAGAACGACAGAAAAATCATCATCAAATTGTTCCCAGTGCCTGAAATCCCGGAATTTTGGGGTGTTGGGATCTCAGGACGTTGGGATTTGGGATTTAGGGATATGGGATCACCCAGAGTGGGGTTTTTTGGGGTTTTTTTTTTTGGGGTCACTCTTCACCGGGGGCGTTGGAGGAGGGAATAAAGTGGAGTTGGGGTTGGTTTGGGTGGGGTGGTGAGAGATCCTAAAAAAATGGGGTGGGATCCCCTTTTTCCAGGAAATCCTACAAAATTTGAGGTGGGATCCCCCTTTTCCAGGAAATCCTACAGGAAATATGGGGTGGGATCCCCTTTTTCCAGGAAATCCTACAGGAAATTTGGGGTGAGATTCCCTTTTTCCACGAAATCCTACAAAATTTGAGGTGGAATCCCCTTTTTCCAGGAAATCCTACAGGAAATATGGGGTGGGATCCCCTTTTTCCAGGAAATCCTACAGGAAATTTGAGGTGGGATCCCCTTTTTCCAGGAAATCCTACAGGAAATATGGGGTGGGATCCCCTTTTTCCTGGAAATCCTACAGGAAATATGGGCTGGGATCCCCTTTTTCCAGGAAATCCTACAAAATTTGAGGTTGGATCCCCTTTTTTCCAGGAAATCCTACAGGAAATTTGGGGTGGAAACCCCTTTTTTCCAGTAAATCCTACAATAAACCAGGCTCACAAACCCTTTATTTACCCTATAAACAGTTTGTGGGATCCCTTTTCCCAGAAAATCCTAAAATAAAGTTTATAGGATCCAGTTTTCCCAAAGATCCCACAAAATTCATTCCCAGCTCCCCCCAAACCCCATTTGGATTTATAGGATTGGGAAGGATCCTCTCTCCCTTTTCCCAGAGGTTTTTGGGATCAGGTTTTTGGGATCAGGTTTTGGGATCAGGTTTATAGGATTGGGAAGGATCCCCTCTCCCTTTTTCCCGGGCTGGTTTTGGGATCAGGTTTTTGGGATCAGGTTTATGGGATTGGGAAGGATCCCCTCTCCTTTCCCCAGAGGTTTTTGGGATCAGGTTTTTGGGATCAGGTTTATAGGGTTCAGAAGGATCCTCTCCCTTTTTCCCTGGAGGTTTTTGGGATCAGGTTTTGGGATCTGGTTTATAGGATTGGGAAGGATCCCCTCTCCCTTTCCCTGGAGGTTTTTGGGATCAGGTTTTGGGATCAGGTTTTTGGGATCAGGTTTTGGGATCAGGTTTATAGGATTGGGAATGATCCCCTCTCCCTTTCCCTGGAGGTTTTTGGGATCAGGTTTTGGGGATCAGGTTTTGGGATCAGGTTTATAGGGTTCAGAAGGATCCTCTCCCTTTTCCCAGAGGTTTTTGGGATCAAGTTTTTGGGATCAGGTTTATAGGGTTCAGAAGGATCCCCTCTGCTTTTCCCACAGGTTTTTGGGATCAGGTTTATGGGATTGGGAAGGATCCTTTCCCTTTCCCCGGAGGTTTTTGGGATCAGGTTTTTGGGATCAGGTTTTTGGGATCAGGTTTATAGGGTTCAGAAGGATCCTCTCCCTTTTTCCCTGGAGGTTTTTGGGATCAGGTTTTTGGGATCAGGTTTTTGGGATCAGGTTTATGGGATTGGGAAGGATCCCCTCTCCCTTTTCCCAGAGGTTTTTGGGATCAGGTTTTTGGGATCAGGTTTATAGGGTTCGGAAGGATCCTCTCCCTTTTTCCCCGGAGGTTTTTGGGATCAGGTTTTTGGGATCAGGTTTTTGGGATCAGGTTTTTGGGATCAGGTTTATAGGGTTCAGAAGGATCCTCTCCCTTTTTCCCCGGAGGTTTTTGGGATCAGTTTTTAGGGATCAGGTTTATAGGGTTCAGAAGGATCCTCTCCCTTTTTCCCTGGAGGTTTTTGGGATCAGGTTTTTGGGATCAGGTTTATGGGATTGGGAAGGATCCTCTCCCTTTTTCCCCGGAGGTTTTTGGGATCAGGTTTATGGGATCAGGTTTTTGGGATCAGGTTTTTGGGATCAGGTTTTTGGGATCAGGTTTATAGGATTCAGAGGATCCTCTCCCTTTTTCCCCGGAGGTTTTTGGGATCAGGTTTTTGGGATCAGGTTTTGGGATCAGGTTTATAGGGTTCAGAGGATCCTCTCCCTTTTTCCCCGGAGGTTTTGGGGTCGGCGGGGCCCCGCGGGCCGGGGCGGGGCCCCGGTTCCCGATAAGGGCCGGGACTGGGATCCGCCCCTCGCGGCCCCAATAAAGCGCTGATCTCATGCCCTGAGCGGCCCCACAGCTTTGGGATCGCTTTGGGATCGGCCCCGGGGCTCCGGGATCGCTTTGGGATCGGCCCCGGCTTTTGGGATCGCCTTTGGGATCGGCTCCGGCTTTTGGGATCGGCTCCGGGCTCCGGGATCGCTTTGGGATCGGCTCCGGCTTTTGGGATCGCTTTTGGGATCGGCCCCGGCTTTTGGGATCGGCGCCGCCCTTTGGGATCCCCTCTGGGATCGCCTTTAGGACCCGGCGCTCGGGATCGGCCCCAGGTAGGGCCCCGCTGTCCCCGCCGTGTCCCCAGGGGGTGGTGGCGGTGTCACCTCCCCCCTGTCCCGCCCCACGGATTTTGGGATCTGGGAGATCCCGGAGCCGCTTCCCGAAGGAATTCCCGGGCTCGGGGGGGGCGGGGCGGGACAGGTGCGGCCCCACCTTGGGGACACCGCGGGGTGGGGACATTTGGGGACACCGCGGGGTGGCTTCTGTGGGTGGCGACATTTGGGGACACGGCGGAGCGGCGTTTGTGGGGCAGCGACATTTGGGGACACCGCGGGGTGGCTTCTGTGGGGTGGTGACATTTGGGGACACGGCGGGGTGGCTTCTGTGGGTGGCGACATTTGGGGACACGGCGGAGCGGCGTTTGAGGGGTGGCGACATTTGGGGACACCGCGGGGTGGTGACACTTGGGGACACGGCGGGGTGGCTTCTGTGGGGTGGCGACTCTTGGGGACACGGCGGGGTGGCTTCTGTGGGTGGCGACATTTGGGGACACGGCGGAGCGGCGTTTGAGGGGTGGCGACATTTGGGGACACCGCGGGGTTGGCGTTTGTGGGGCGGTGACATTTGGGGACACGGCGGGGTGGTGACATTTGGGGACACCGCGGTTTGTCCCTCCTGTCACCCCTGGGAGGGGGGGGTTGGAATCTGGGGGGCTCGGGGCGGAGCGGGATGTGACCCTGGGAGGTGACAGAGGTTGGGGACAACTTTTGGGGTGCGCTCGGTGTCCCCAGGGGGTGGCACGGAGGGGTCCCCGGTGTCCCCAGAGCTGTCCCCAGCTCTGTCCCCCGGTGTCCCCCGTGTCCCCCCGGTGTCCCCAGAGCTGCCCCCCGCTGTCTCCCCGTGTCCCGCTGTGTCCCCAGTTGTCCCCAGCTGTCCCCCCGCTGTCCCCCGGTGTCCCCGCTGTCCCCCCGGTGTCCTCAGCACTGTTCCCCGCTGTCCCCAGCTGTCGCCGGTGTCCCCCCGGTGTCCCCCGGTGTCCCCGCTGTCCCCCCGGTGTCCTCAGCGCTGTCCCCCGCTGTCCCCAGCTGTCGCCGGTGTCCCCCCGGTGTCCCCCAGTGTCCCCTGGTGTCCCCCGGTGTCCCCGCGGTGTCCCCAGCTCTGTCCCCCGCTGTCCCCCCCGTGTCCCCCGGTTTCTCCCGGTGTCCCCCGGTGTCCCCCGGTGTCCCCGCGGTGTCCCCACGTGTCGCCGGTGTCCCCGCAGTGCCCGCGGCCATGACTCCGTACCGGCAGGAGCTGGAGAAGTACCGGGACATCGACGAGGACAAAATCCTGCAGGAGCTGTCCCCGGAGGAGCTGGCACAGCTGGACAGCGAGCTGGCCGAGATGGACCCCGAGGTGACACCGGCGACACCGGGGGGACACCGGGACCGGGGGGGGGACACCGGGATGGACCCCGAGGTGACACCGGCGACACCGGGGGGACACCGGGACCGGGGGAGGGGGGGGACACCGGGATGGACCCTGAGGTGACACCGGGGGGACACCGGGACCGGGGGGGGGGGACACCGGGATGGACCCCGAGGTGACACCGGGGCTGGAGCGGGAGGTGACACCGGGGCTGGGAGGTGACACCAGGGCCGGGAGGTGACACTGGGGCTGGCAGGGGGTGACACCAGGACCAGGGAGGCGACACCAGGAGCACCGGGGGGTGACACCAGGACCGGGAGGTGACACCAGGAGCACCGGGGGGTGACACCAGGACCGGGAGGTGACACCAGGAGCACCGGGGGGTGACAGCAGGACAGGGAGGTGACACCGGGGCCAGGGGGTGACACCGGGACCACCGGGGGGTGACACCAGGACCGGGAGGTGACACCAGGAGCACCGGGGGGTGACACCAGGAGCACCGGGGGGTGACACCAGGACCGGGAGGTGACACCAGGAGCACCGGGAGGTGACACCAGGAGCACCGGGGGGTGACACCAGGACCGGGAGGTGACACCGGGGCTGGCGGGAGGTGACACCAGGGCCAGGAGGTGACACCGGGAGCACCGGGGGGTGACACCATGACCGGGGGATGACACCGGAAGCATCAGGGGGTGACACCAGGACCGGGAGGTGACACCAGGGCCGGGAGGTGACACCGGGGCCGGGAGGTGACACCAGGACCGGGAGGTGACACCGGGGGGTGACACCAGGACAGGGAGGTGACACCAGGAGCACCGGGAGGTGACACCAGGAGCAGCGGGGGGTGACACCAGGACAGGGAGGTGACACCAGGACCGGGAGGTGACACTGGCGCTGTCCCCAGAACGTGCTGCTGCCAGCGGGGCTGCGCCAGCGGGACCAGACCCACAAGAGCCCCACGGGACCCCTGGACAGGGAGAAACTCCTGCAGCACCTGGAGCGCCAGGCGCTGGAGACAGAGGAGAGACAGGACCTGGTGCCCTTCACCGGAGAGAAAAAAGGTCTGGGGACACCTGGGGACACCTGGGGACACTGAGGGGACACTGAGGGGACACTGAGGGGACAGGGACACGCTCCTGCAGCACCTGGAGCGACAGGCGCTGGAGACAGAGGAGAGACAGGACCTGGTGCCCTTCACCGGAGAGAAAAAAGGTCTGGGGACACCTGGGGACACTGAGGGGACACTGAGGGGACACCTGGGGACACTGAGGGGACACCTGGGGACACCTGGGGACACTGAGGGGACACTGAGGGGACACTGAGGGGACAGCTGGGGACAGTGGGGACAGTGTGGGGACACCTGGGGACAGCCTGGGGACACTGAGGGGACACTGAGGGGACACTGAGGGGACAGGGACACGCTCCTGCAGAACCTGGAGCGCTGGAGGCCGTGGAGTGCCAGGACCTCGTGCAAGGTGTGGGGACAGTGGGGACAGCCTGGGGACAGTGGGGACAGTCTGGGGATGGCCTGGGGACAGGCTGGGGACACTGAGGGGACACTGAGGGGACACTGAGGGGACACTGAGGGGACCAGGCCTCCAGGCTCGGGTATATTTAGCTCAGCCTGGCCAGTGGCTCGGGTGTCCTGGGCGAGCTGGGACCCTGCCAGCCCTGGGCACGGCCACCAGCGCTGGCACTGTCACCTCCTCAGTGTCACCAACCCCTGCAGTGTCACCCCTGCAGTGTCACCAGCCCCGGGCACGGCCACCAGCGCTGGCACTGTCACTGTCCCTGCCACTGTCACCTCTGCAGGGCCACCAGCGCTGGCACTGTCACCTCCTCAGTGTCACCAACCCCGGCACTGTCACCCCTGCAGTGTCACCAGCCCCGGGCACGGCCACCAGCGCTGGCACTGTCACTGTCCCTGCCACTGTCACCCCTGCAGTGTCACCAGCCCCGGGCACGGCCACCAGCGCTGGCACTGTCACCTCCTCAGTGTCACCAGCCCCAGCACTGTCACCTCTGCAGTGTCACCAACCCCAGCACTGTCACTGTCCCTGCCACTGTCACCCCTGCAGGGCCACCAGCGCTGGCACTGTCACCTCTGCAGTGTCACTGTCCCTGCCACTGTCACCTCTGCAGTGTCACCAACCCCTGCAGTGTCACCAGCCCCAGCACTGTCACTGTCCCTGCCACTGTCACCTCTGCAGGGCCACCAGCGCTGGCACTGTCACCTCTGCAGTGTCACCAGCCCCGGGCACGGCCACCAGCCCCAGCACTGTCACTGTCCCTGCCACTGTCACCTCTGCAGGGCCACCAGCGCTGGCACTGTCACCTCTGCAGTGTCACCAGCCCCGGGCACGGCCACCAGCCCTGGCACTGTCACTGTCCCTGCCACTGTCACCCCTGCAGGGCCACCAGCGCTGGCACTGTCACCTCCTCAGTGTCACCAGCCCCAGCACTGTCACCTCTGCAGTGTCACCAACCCCAGCACTGTCACCTCTGCAGTGTCACCAGCCCCGGCACTGTCACTGTCCCTGCCACTGTCACCTCTGCAGGGCCACCAGCGCTGGCACTGTCACCTCTGCAGTGTCACCAACCCCAGCACTGTCACCTCTGCAGTGTCACCAGCCCCGGGCACGGCCACCAGCGCTGGCACTGTCACCCCTGCAGGGCCACCAGCGCTGGCACTGTCACCTCTGCAGTGTCACCAGCCCCGGCACTGTCACCTCCGCAGTGTCACCAGCCCCGGGCACGGCCACCAGCGCTGGCACTGTCACCTCTGCAGTGTCACCAACCCCAGCACTGTCACCTCTGCAGTGTCACCAACCCCAGCACTGTCACCTCTGCAGTGTCACCAGCCCCGGGCACGGCCACCAGCGCTGGCACTGTCACTGTCCCTGCCACTGTCACCCCTGCAGGGCCACCAGTGCTGGCACTGTCACTGTCCCTGGCACCGTCACCAGCTCTGGCACTGTCACCCACTGCCAATGTCACCCCCCTGGCACAGTGTCCCTCCCTCAGGCCTTGTCCCTGGGCCACTGCCTTGGTGTCCCCATGTCCCCAATGTGTCCCCAATGTGTCCCCGTGTCCCCATGTCCCCAGGGAAGCCATTTGTCCCCAATGTGTCCCCATGTCCCCAATGTGTCCCCATGTCCCCAGGGAAGCCGTTTGTCCCCAGTGTGTCCCCAATGTGTCCCCATGTCCCCTGTGTGTCCCCAGGGAAGCCGTTTGTCCCCTGTGTGTCCCCATGTCCCCAATGTGTCCCCAATGTGTCCCTGATGTCCCCAATGTGTCCCCAGTGTGTCCCTGATGTCCCCAATGTGTCCCCAGGGAAGCCGTTTGTCCCCAATGTGTCCCCAATGTGTCCCTGATGTCCCCAATGTGTCCCTGATGTCCCCAATGTGTCCCCAGGGAAGCCGTTTGTCCCCAATGTGTCCCCAATGTGTCCCTGATGTCCCAATGTGTCCCTGATGTCCCCAATGTGTCCCCAGGGAAGCCGTTTGTCCCCAATGTGTCCCCAATGTGTCCCCAGGGAAGCCGTTTGTCCCCAATGTGTCCCCATGTCCCCAATGTGTCCCCGATGTCCCCCTGTCCCCAGGGAAGCTGTTTGTCCCCAATGTGTCCCCAACGTGTCCCCAATATGTCCCTGATGTCCCCTTTGTGTCCCCAGGGAAGCCGTTTGTCCCCAGTGTGTCCCTGATGTCCCCATGTCCCCAGGGAAGCCGTTTGTCCCCAATGTGTCCCCAGGGAAGCCGTTTGTCCCCAATGTGTCCCCAATGTGTCCCCAATGTGTCCCTGATGTCCCCTTTGTGTCCCCAGGGAAGCCGTTTGTCCCCAAGCCCCGGGGGCCGGCGCTGCCGCGGGAGGAGCAGGTGACGCTGGAGCCGGAGCTGGAGGAGGCGCTGGCCAAAGCCACCGAGGCCGAGATGTGCGACCTGGCCGGTGGGAACGGGATCGGGATCGGGATCGGGAATGGGAATGTGGGAATGGGATCGGGAATGTGGGAACGGGATCGGGAATGGGAACGGGAATGTGGGAACGGGAATGGGATCGGGAATGTGGGATCGGGAACGGGATCGGGATTGGGAACGGGAATGGGAATGGGAATGGGGATGTGGGAACGGGATCGGGATCGGGAATGGGATTGTGGGAACGGGAATGTGGGAATGGGATTGGGATCAGGAACGGGATCGGGATCGGGAATGGGATTGGGAATGTGGGAATGGGAATGTGGGAATGGGATCGGGAATGGGATTGGGGTCGGGAATGGGGTTGGAATCGGGGTGGGATCTGTAAAGGATGGGACAGGATTCCTGTGGGATTTCTGTGGGATTGGGATGGGATATCCATGGGATTGGGATTGGGATGGGATATCCATGGGATTCCTGTGGGATTGGGATTGGGATATCCATGGGATTCCCGTGGGATTGGGATGAGATATCCATGGGATTGGGATGGGATATCCATGGGATTCCCGTGGGATTCCCGTGGGATTGGGATGGGATGGGATATCCATGGAATTCCCGTGGGATTGGGATGGGATATCCATGGGATTCCCATGGGATTGGGATGGGATATCCATGGAATTCCCGTGGGATTGGGATGGGATATCCATGGAATTCCCGTGGGATTGGGATGGGATATCCATGGGATTCCCATGGGATTGGGATGGGATATCCATGGAATTCCCGTGGGATTCCCGCGGGATGGAACCAGGCCGGTCTCTGCAGGCCGGGATCCGCGCGGGGCCGGGAGCGGCGGCAGGAGGGGACTCGGCCCAGGGTAACAGCGGGTGTCACACCCGTGTCACACCTGAGTGTCACTGTCACACCTCAGTGTCACTGTCACACACTTGAGTGTCACTGTCACACACCTGTCACACACCTGAGTGTCACTGTCACACACCTGAGTGTCACTGTCACACACCTGTCACACCTGAGTGTCACTGTCACACCTCAGTGTCACTGTCACACACTTGAGTGTCACTGTCACACACCTGTCACACACCCGTGTCACACCTGTCACACACCTGTCACTGTCACACACCTGAGTGTCACACACCCGAGTGTCACTGTCACACACCTGAGTGTCACTGTCACACACCTGTCACACACCTGTGTGTCACACACACTGTCCCAGTGTCACACTGGGTGTTCCCCTCCCCTGCTGTCCCTGCTGTCCCCAATGTCCCCCTGATGTCCCTGATGTCCCCGCTGTCCCCTGCTGTCCCCTGATGTCCCCTGCTGTCCCCTGCTGTCCCCACTGTCCCCTGCTGTCCCCTGATGTCCCCGCTGTCCCCACAGCCATCCTGGGCATGTACACGCTGATGAGTAACAAGCAGTACTACGATGCCATCTGCAGTGGGGACATCTGCAACACCGAGGGCATCAACAGTGAGTGACACTGGGGACACTGGGGACACTGGGGACACTGGGGACACCTGGGGACATCACTGGGGACACTGGGGACACCACTGGGGACATTGGGGACATCTGCAACACCGAGGGCATCAACAGTGAGTGACACTGGGGACACTGGGGACACTGGGGACATCACTGGGGACACTGGGGACATTGGGGACACTGGGGACATCACTCGGGACATTGGGGACACCCCTGGGGACATCAACAGTGAGTGACCGGGATGGGGACAGGGACAGGGACACAAACGGCCCCACGGGGAGGTTGGGTCGGGCTTTGAGGACCAAACTCGTGTGTCCCCCTGTCCCTGAGCGCTGTCCCCGTGTCCCCACGCTGTCCCCACGCTGTCCCCATGTCCCCAAGGTGTGGTACAGCCGGACCGGTACCGGCCGGTTCCGGACGAGCCCCCAAACCCCACGGTGTCCCCGTGTCCCCACGGTGTCCCCAAGGTGTCCCCGTGTCCCCACGGTGTCCCCAAGGTGTCCCCATGTCCTCAAGGTGTGGTACAGCCGGACCGGTACCGGCCGGTTCCGGACGAGCCCCCAAACCCCACGGTGTCCCCGTGTCCCCATGGTGTCCCCACGCTGTCCCCGTGTCCCCATGGTGTCCCCAAGGTGTCCCCATGTCCCCAAGGTGTGGTACAGCCGGACCGGTACCGGCCGGTTCCGGACGAGCCCCCAAACCCCACGGACGTGGCCGAGACGCTGCGGCGGCTGCAGGAGAACGACCCCGAGCTGCTGGACGTCAACCTCAACAACATCAAGGTGACACTGTCCCCAAAGTGTCCCCAGGGTGTCCCCAAGGTGTCCCCAAAGTGTCCCCAAAGTGTCCCCAAAGTGTCCCCAAAGTGTCCCCAAAGTGTTCCCAAAGTGTCCCCAAAGTGTCCCCAGAGTGTCCCCGAAGTGTCCCCGAAGTGTCCCCAAAGTGTCCCCAAGGTGTCCCCAGGGTGTTGGGTCCTATCCTGGGGTGTCCCCAGGGGTGATCCTTGTCCCACAATGTCCCCAGAGTGTCCCCACAGTGTCCCCAAGGCGTCCCCAAGGTGTCCCCAGGGTGACAAGTCCCACCCCAGCCCAAGTGATGCCATGTCCCTTGTGTCCCCTGTTGTCCCCCGTGTCCCCAGGACATCCCTGTCCCCTGGTGTCCCCATGGTGACCCCGTGTCCCCCGGTGTCCCCTCCTGTCCCCACGGTGACCCCGTGTCCCCTCCTGTCCCCAGGACATCCCTGTCCCCATGGTGACCCCATGTCCCCTGTGTCCCCTGGTGTCCCCAGGACATCCCTGTCCCCACGGTGACCCCGTGTCCCCTGTTGTCCCCTGGTGTCCCCAGGACATCCCTGTCCCCATGGTGACCCCGTGTCCCCTGTTGTCCCCAGGACATCCCTGTCCCCACGCTCGAGGCCATCTGCGGGGCCATCAAGACCAACACCCACGTGCGCAGCCTCAGCCTGGTGGCCACGCGCAGCAACGACCTCGTGGCCAACGTGAGTCCCCAAATGGTGTCCCCAAATGTCCCCAAATGGTGTCCCCAAATGGTGTCCCCAAATGTCCCCAAATGGTGTCCCCAAATGTCCCCAAATGCTGTCACCCTGGTGTCCCTCAGGTGTCACTCTGGTACCACTTTGGTGTCACTTTGGTGCCACTTTGGTGCCACTTTGGGGCCACCCAGGTGTCCCTCAGGTGTCACTCTGGGCCCACTTTGGTGCCACTTTGGGGCCATTTAGGTGTCCCTCAGGTGTCCCTGTGGTGTCACTGCAGTGTCCCTCTGGTGTCAGGTGTCCCTCAGGTGTCCCCGTGTTGTCCCCGTGTTGTCCCCAGGCGGTGTCACTGTGTGTCACTCTGGTGTCCCTCAGGTGTCCCTCAGGTGTCCCCATGTTGTCCCCGTGTTGTCCCCAGGCGGTGTCACTGTGTGTCCCTCAGGTGTCCCTCAGGTGTCCCTCAGGTGTCCCCGTGTTGTCCCCAGGCGGTGTCACTCTGGTGTCCCTCAGGTGTCCCTGTGGTGTCCCTGCAGTGTCCCTCAGGTGTCCCTCAGGTGTCACTGTGTGTTCCTGTGGTGTCCCTGCGGTGTCCCTCAGGTGTCCCTCAGGTGTCCCTCAGGTGTCCCCGTGTTGTCCCCAGGCGGTGGCCGAGATGCTGGAGCAGAACCGGAGCCTGCAGAGCCTCAACCTCGAGTCCAACTTCATCAGCGGCGCCGGCGTCCTGCGGCTACTGGAGACCGTGGGACAGTGCCACACGCTGAGTGAGCTGCGCCTGGACAACCAGGTGACACTGGGGACACTGCTGGGGACACTGGGGACATCACTGGGGACACTGCTGGGGACACTGGGGACACTGGGGACAGGGACAGCTCCTGCGGCTACTGGAGACCGTGGGCCAGTGCCACACCCTGAGCGAGCTGCGCCTGGACAACCAGGTGACACTGGGGACACTGCTGGGGACACTGCTGGGGACACTGGGGACACTGGGGACACTGGGGACATTGGGGACACTGGGGACACTGGGGACAGGGACAGCTCCTGCGGCTACTGGAGACCGTGGGCCAGTGCCACACCCTGAGTGAGCTGCGCCTGGACAACCAGGTGACACTGGGGACACTGCTGGGGACACTGCTGGGGACACTGGGGACACTGGGGACATTGGGGACACTGGGGACACTGGGGACAGGGACAGCTCCTGCGGCTACTGGAGACCGTGGGCCAGTGCCACACCCTGAGCGAGCTGCGCCTGGACAACCAGGTGACACTGGGGACACTGCTGGGGACACTGGGGACACTGCTGGGGACACTGCTGACACTGCTGGGGACACTGGGGACACTGCTGGGGACACTGGGGACACTGCTGGGGACATCACTGGGGACACTGGGGACACTGGGGACACTGGGGACACTGGGGACAGGGACAGCTCCTGTGGCTACTGGAGACCGTGGGCCAGTGCCACACCCTGAGTGAACTGCGCCTGGACAACCAGGTGACACTGGGGACACTGCTGGGGACACTGGGGACACTGCTGGGGACACTGGGGACACCGGGGACAGCACTGGGGACACCACTGGGGACACTGGGGACACTGGGGACACCACTGGGGACACTGGGGACACTGGGGACACTGCTGGGGACACTGGGGACACTGGGGACACTGCTGGGGACACTGCTGGGGACACTGGGGACACTGCTGGGGACACTGGGGACACTGGGGACACTGGGGGAGTTGGTGACAGTGACACAGTGACAATGACATCCCCGCAGTGCCAGCGCTTTGGTGACACGGTGGAGATGGCGCTGGCTGCCACCCTGGAGCGCTGTCCCTCCCTGCTGGGGGGTGTGACAGTGACAGTGACAGTGACAGTGACACAGTGACACAGTGATGGTGACAATGACAGTGACAATGACACAATGTCACCCCCACAGTGCCAGCGCTTTGGTGACACAGTGGAGATGGCTCTGGCTGCCACCCTGGAGCGCTGTCCCTCCCTGCTGGGGGGTGTGACAGTGACACAGTGACAATGACACAGTGACAGTGACAGTGACAGTGACACAGTGACAGTGACAGTGATGGTGACAGTGACACAGTGACAGTGACAATGTCACCCCCACAGTGCCAGCGCTTTGGTGACACAGTGGAGATGGCTCTGGCTGCCACCCTGGAGCGCTGTCCCTCCCTGCTGGGGGGTGTGACAGTGACACAGTGACACAATGACAGTGACACAGTGACAATGACACAGTGACAATGACACAGTGTCACCCTCGCAGTGCCAGCGCTTTGGTGACACGGTGGAGATGGCGCTGGCTGCCACCCTGGAGCGCTGTCCCTCCCTGCTGGGGGCTGTGACAGTGACAGTGACACAGTGACACAGTGACACAGTGACAGTGACGCAGTGACACAGTGACACAGTGACACAGTGACAGTGACACAGTGACACAGTGACAGTGACACAGTGACAATGTCACCCCTGCAGTGCCAGCGCTTTGGTGACACGGTGGAGATGGCGCTGGCTGCCACCCTGGAGCGCTGTCCCTCCCTGCTGGGGGGTGTGACAGTGACACAGTGACAGTGACACAGTGACACAGTGACAATGACAGTGACACAGTGACAGTGACACAGTGACAGTGACAGTGACACAGTGACAGTGATGGTGACAGTGACAATGACATCCCCGCAGTGCCAGCGCTTTGGTGACACGGTGGAGATGACCCTGGCTGCCACCCTGGAGCGCTGTCCCTCCCTGCTGGGGGGTGTGACAGTGACAGTGACACAGTGACAGTGACACAGTGACACAGTGACAGTGACACAGTGACAGTGACACAGTGACAGTGACACAGTGACAGTGACACAGTGACAATGACACAGTGACACAGTGACAGTGACAGTGACACAGTGACAGTGACAATGTCACCCCCGCAGTGCCAGCGCTTTGGTGACACGGTGGAGATGGCGCTGGCTGCCATCCTGGAGCGCTGTCCCTCCCTGCTGGGGGCTGTGACAGTGACACAGTGACAGTGACAGTGACACAGTGACACAGTGACAATGACAGTGACAATGTCACTCTCTCAGTGCCAGCGCTTTGGTGACACGGTGGAGATGGCGCTGGCTGCCACCCTGGAGCGCTGTCCCTCCCTGCTGGGGGGTGTGACAGTGACACAGTGACACAGTGACAGTGACACAGTGACACAGTGACAATGACAATGACACAATGTCACCCCCGCAGTGCCAGCGCTTTGGTGACACGGTGGAGATGGCGCTGGCTGCCACCCTGGAGCGCTGTCCCTCCCTGCTGGGGGGTGTGACAGTGACACAGTGACACAGTGACAGTGACACAGTGACACAGTGACAATGACAATGACACAATGTCACCCCCGCAGTGCCAGCGCTTTGGTGACACGGTGGAGATGGCGCTGGCTGCCACCCTGGAGCGCTGTCCCTCCCTGCTGGGGGGTGTGACAGTGACACAGTGACAGTGACACAGTGATGGTGACAGTGACAATGACACCCCCGCAGTGCCAGCGCTTTGGTGACACGGTGGAGATGGCGCTGGCTGCCACCCTGGAGCGCTGTCCCTCCCTGCTGGGGGGTGTGACAGTGACACAGTGACACAATGACAGTGACACAGTGACAGTGACACAGTGACAATGACACAGTGTCACTCTCTCAGTGCCAGCGCTTTGGTGACACGGTGGAGATGGCCCTGGCTGCCACCCTGGAGCGCTGTCCCTCCCTGCTCCGTCTCGGTTACACTTTCACCCTGCAGGGCCCGCGGGCGCGCGCCGCCGCCGCCCTCACCCGCAACAGCGAGATCCGTGAGTGTCACCAAGTGTCACCGGGGTCACTGGGGGTCACCGGGGGTCACCGGGGGTCATTGGGGTCACCAGGGGTCAAAAAATGTCACCGGCGGTCACCGGGGGTCACCAGGGTCACCGGGGTCACCAGGGGTCAAAAAATGTCACCGGCGGTCACCAGGGATCACCAGGGTCACCGGGGGTCACCGGGGGTCACCGGGGGTCACCAGGGCCACCAAATGGCATCAGGGGTCACCAAATGTCACCAGGGGTCACTGGGGGTCACCAGGGGTCACTGGGGGTCACCGGGGGTTGCCAAATGTCACCAGGGGTCACCAGGGGTCACCAAATGTCCCCAGGGGTCACCAAGGGTCCCCAAAGAGTCCTCAAGGGTTCCCAAATGTCCCCAGGGGCCACCAATGGTCACCAGGGGTCACCGGGGGTCCCCAAAGACTCCTCAAGGGTCCCCAAATGTCCCCAAGGGTCCCCAAATGTCCACAGAGGTCCTCAAAGGTCCCCAAGGGTCCCCAAATGTCCCCAGGGGTCCCCAGGGGTCCCCAAAGACTCCTCAAGGGTCCCCAAATGTCCTCAAGGGTCCCCAAATGTCCCCAGAGGTCCTCAAAGGTCCCCAAGGGTCCCCAGGTGTCCCCAAGGGTCCCCAAATGTCCCCAAGGGTCCCCAAATGTCCCCAGGGGTCCCCCGGTGTCCCCAGGATGGAATTTGGGGTCCCAAATTTGTCCCCCCCCAATCCCTGGATGTCCCCAAATGTCCCCAAATGTCCCCAGGATGGAATTTGGGGTCCCAGATTTGTCCCCCCCCAATCCTTGGATGTCCCCAAATGTCCCCAAATGTCCCCAGGGGTCCCCAAATGTCCCCAGGGGAATTTGGGGTCCCACCCCTGACCCCCCCCAATCCCTGGGTGTCCCCAAATGTCCCCAAATGTCCCCTGGGTGTCCCCAAATGTCCCCAGGGGAATTTGGGGTCCCAGATTTGTCCCCACCCCAATCCCTGGATGTCCCCAAATGTCCCCTGGGTGTCCCCAAATGTCCCCAGGGGAATTCGGGGTCCCAGATTTGTCCCCTCCCAATCCCTGGATGTCCCCAAATGTCCCCAAATGTCCCCAGGGGTCCCCAAATGTCCCCAGGATGGAATTTGGGGTCCCAGATTTGTCCCCATCCCCCAATCCCTGGATGTCCCCTGGGTGTCCCCAAATGTCCCCAAATGTCCCCAGGGGAATTTGGGGTCCCACCCCTGACCCCCCCCAATCCCTGGATGTCCCCAAATGTCCCCAAATGTCCCCTGGGTGTCCCCAAATGTCCCCTGGGTGTCCCCAAATGTCCCCAGGGGAATTTGGGGTCCCACCCCTGACCCCCCCTCCCCTTTTCCCCTCCCCAGGTCGCCAACAGAAGAAATCCTAAAAATCCCCCGAGCTCGGAAAGCTCCGGAATAAACTGGAAAAAGGCTGGAAAAAAGTGTGGATTTGGGAATTCCCGGGAAAATTCCCGCTGGGAATGTGGGAAAAGGGGGGGGACAGGGATGGGAGGGGTCCCCAGAACCCCCAAATCCCTTCCCGGGGAATTCACGGCTCTGCGGAAAAAAATGCAAAGGGAAAAGTTCTGTTCTCCCCCAGAAAAATAAAAATTGAAAATAAAAATTCTGCTCCCTCCAAAATCCTAAAGAAATCCCAAAAATATCCTGAAAAAATATCCCAAAAAATCTCCAAAAAAATCCCCAAAAATCTCCCAAAATTCCCCCCAAAAATCTTCAAAATCTCCCAAAGTTTCCCCCAAAAAATCCCCAAAATCCCAGAAAAATCCCCCCAAAAATCTTCAAAAACTTGCCCCCAAAATCCCAAAAAATCTCCCAAAATTCCCCCCAAAAATCTTCAAAATCTCCCAAAATTCCCCCCCAAAAAATCCCAAAAAATCCCCCAAAAATCTCCCAAAACTTCGCCCAAAAATCCCAAGAAATCTCCCAAAATTGCCCCCAAAATTCCCCCCAAAAAATCTCCCCAAAATCTCCCCAAATTCCTCCCAAAAAAATCCCAAAAATCTCCCAAAAAATCCCCAAAAAATCCCAAAATTCCCCCCAAAAATCCCAAAAAATCTCCCCAAATTCCTCCCCAAAAAATCCCAAAAATCTCCCAAAAAATCCCCAAAAAATCCCAAAATTCCCCCCAAAAAATCCCAAAAAAATCTCCCAAAATTCCAAAAAAATCCCAAAAAATCTCCCAAAAAATCCCAAAATTCCCCCAAAAAATCCCAAAAAATCTCCCAAAATTCCCCCCAAAAATCCCAAAAAATCTCCCAAAATTCCCCCCCAAAATCCTCAAAAAGTCCAAAAAAAATCCCAAAAAACCTCTCAGAATTCCCCCCCAAATTCCTCCCAAAAATCCCAAAAAATCTCCCAAAAAATCCCCAAAAAATCCCCAAATTCCCCCAAAAAAACCCAAAAAATCTCCCAAAATTAAAAAAAAATCCCAAAAAATCTCCCAAAAAATCCCAAAATTCCCCCAAAAAATCCCAAAAAATCTCCCAAAATTCCCCCCAAAAAACCCCAAAAAATCTCCCCAAATTCCCCCCAAAAATCTCAAAAAATCTCCCAAAAAATCCCCAAAAAATCCCCCAAAAATCCCCAAATTCCCCCCAAAAATTCCCCCCAAAAAATCCCCAAAATTCAAAAAAATATCCCAAAAAATCTCCCAAAATTCCCCGCAAAAAATTCCAAAAAAATTCCAAAAAAATTCCAAAAAAATCCTGTTTAATTCCCGGGTTTTCTGGGGACATTTGGGGACATTTGGGGACATTTGGGGACATTTGGGGACACCTGGGGCCGTCAGGCCGGGGGCAGCGGCGGCGGCTCCTCCTCGTCGGAGTCGAACTCGACGTTGTCGTCCTTGATCCAATTCCCGGCGGGATCCTGGAGCCAACCCCGGCTGCAAGGGGGGAAAATCGGGATTGGGAATTCCTTGGGATGCTTTGGGAATTTTTGGGGATTTTTTAAAGGGATTTTGGGGCTTTTAACGGAATTTTAGAGGATTTTTTAAAGGATTTTTAAGGGATTTTTCGGGATATTTTTAGAGATTTTTGGGAATTTTTTTGGATTTTTTTGAGAATTTTTCAGGGAGTTTTTGAGAATTTTTGGGGGATTTTTAAATGAATTTTTGGTAATTTTTTTCCAGGAATTTTTAAGGAATTTTGGGGCTTTTAATGGAATTTTAGAGGATTTTTTGAAGGATTTTTAAGGGATTTTTGGGGATATTTTTAGAGATTTTTTTGGAATTTTTTTGGATTTTTTTGGGGAATTTTTCAAGGAGTTTTTGAGAATTTTTGGGGGATTTTTAAATGAATTTTTGGGGATTTTTTTTCCAGGAATTTTTAAGGAATTTTGGGGTTTTTAACGGAATTTTAGAGGATTTTTTAAAGGATTTTTAAGGGATTTTTGGGGATATTTTTAGAGATTTTTGGGAATTTTTTTGGATTTTTTTGAGAATTTTTCAGGGAGTTTTTGAGAATTTTTTGGGGATTTTTAAATGAATTTTTGGGAATTTTTTTCCAGGAATTTTTAAGGAATTTTGGGGTTTTTAACGGAATTTTAGAGGATTTTTTAAGGATTTTTAAGGAATTTTTGGGAATTTTTGGGGATATTTTTAGAGATTTTTGGGAATTTTTTTGGATTTTTTTTGGGAATTTTTCAGGGAGTTTTTGAGAATTTTTGGGGGATTTTTAAATGAATTTTTGGGAATTTTTTTCCAGGAATTTTTAAGGAATTTTGGGGGTTTTTAATGGAACTTTTGGGGGATTTTTTAAGGATTTTTAAGGAATTTTGGGGGGGATTTTTAAAGGAATTTTTTATGGGAATTTTTTGGATTTTAGGGGGGATTTGAGGAGGATTTTTTGGGAATATTTTTGGGAATATTTTTGGGAATTTTGGAGGAATTTTTTGGGGATATTTTGGGGAATTTTGGGAGGAATTTTTTGGATTTTGTGGGGGAATTTTGAGGAATTTTTTTGGGATATTTTGTGGATTTTTCCCAGAATTTTGGGGGGATAATTTGGTGATTTTTCCCAGAATTTTTGGGGGATAATTTGGGAATTTTTCCCGGAATTTTTTGGGGATATTTTGTGGATTTTTCCCGGAATTTTTTGGGATATTTTGGTGATTTTTCCCAGAATTTTTGGGGGATAATTTGGTGATTTTTCCCGGAATTTTTTGGGATATTTTGGTGATTTTTCCCGGAATTTTTTGGGGATATTTTGTGGATTTTTCCCGGAATTTTTTGGGAATATTTTGGTGATTTTTCCTGGAATTTTTTGGGATATTTTGTGGATTTTTCCCGGAATTTTTAGGAAATATTTTGGTGATTTTTCCCAGAATTTTTTGGGAATATTTTGGTGATTTTTCCCAGAATTTTGGGGGGATAATTTGGTGATTTTTCCCGGAATTTTTGGGGGATATTTTGGTGATTTTTCCCAGAATATTTTGGGATATTTTGTGGATTTTTCCCAGAATATTTTGGGATATTTTGTGGATTTTTCCCGGAATTTTTCGGGAATATTTTGTGGATTTTTCCTGGAATATTTCGGGATATTTTGTGGATTTTTCCCGGAATTTTTTGGGGATATTTTGGGATTTTTCCCGGAATATTTCGGGATATTTTGGTGATTTTTCCCGGAATTTTTTGGGGATATTTTGTGGATTTTTCCCAGAATTTTTTGGGGATATTTTGGTGATTTTTCCCGGAATTTTTTGGGGATATTTTAGTGATTTTTCCCAGAATTTTTGGGGGATATTTTGTGGATTTTTCCCGGAATTATTTGGGATATTTTGTGGATTTTTCCCGGAATTTTTTGGGAATATCTTGGTGATTTTTCCTGGAATTTTTTGGGATATTTTGGTGATTTTTCCCGGAATTTTTGGGGGATATTTTGGGATTTTTCCTGGAATTTTTTGGGATATTTTGTGGATTTTTCCCCGAATTTTTTGGGGATATTTTGGTGATTTTTCCCAGAATTTTTTGGGGATATTTTGGTGATTTTTCCCAGAATTTTTTGGGAATATTTTGGGAATTTTTCCCGGAATTCCCGAGCCCAGCTCACCTGCGCAGGTGCAGGTGGTGCCTCAGGATCCGCAGCCGCTCCGGGCTCTCGGAAATCCGGGAATTCTCCTTCGGCCCCTCGGAAATCCGGGAATTCCTTTTCCTTCCCGCTTTCCTCCCCTTGGCAACACCTGGGGGAGCCAGGAAGGAGCTGCTGGGAATTCCAGGAATGGGGAATTCCCGAAAAAAACCTGGAATTTGGGGAGTTTCTCACCCTCTGCCTGGGGATTTTCGGGATTCCCGGAATTCTGGAGCGGCTCCTGGGAATTTTTTGGGATCATCCCAAGCCGGGAGCTGCTGCTCTTTGTCCTGGGAGGGGGGAAAGGAGAGGAGGTGAATCCCAAAAAATTCCCTTTCCTGGGAATTTTGGGGTTTTTCCAGCTCTGATCCCACCAATCGCCATCCCAGGAATTCCAGAAGTTTCTCCCCATCCTTCCCTGCAAATCCCAGAACTTTTCCCGCTGTCCCTGGGGTCCTTTCCCAGATTTTCCTGATTTTTCCCATTTTTTTCCCCCACATTTTCCCATTTTTTTTCCCATTTCTCCCCACATTTTCCCAGATTTTATTTCCCCCCATTTTTCCCGAGTTTTTCCCGGTGTTTTTCCTGGTTTTTCCCGGTGTTATTCCCGATTTTCCTGGTGTTTTTCCCAGTGTTATTCCCAGTGTTATTCCTGGTGTTTTTCCCGGTGTTATTCCCGGTTTTTCCCAGCATTTTTCCCGGTGTTATTCCCAGTGTTTTTCCCAGTTTTCCCGGTGTCATTCCCGGTGTTTTTCCCATTTTTTCCCGGTGTTTTTCCCAGTGTTTTTCCCGGTTTTTCCCAGTGTTATTCCCGGTGTTTTTCCCATTTTTTCCTGGTGTTTTTCCCGGTGTTTTTCCCATTTTTTCCTGGTGTTATTCCCAGTGTTTTTCCCGGTGTTATTCCCGGTGTTTTTCCCGGTGTTATTCCTGGTGTTTTTCCCATTTTTTCCCCGTGTTTTTCCCAGTGTTACTCCCAGTGTTTTTCCCCATTTTTTCCCGGTGTTATTCCCGCTGTTTTTCCCGGTGTTTTCCCCATTTTTTCCCGCTGTTTTTCCCGCTGTTTTTCCCGGTGTTTTCCCGGCTGTTCCTCACGGTTGTTTCCGGCAGCGGCTGTCGTAGGGGGCGGAGCTCAGGAGGGCGCTGCGGGCGATTCGGCGCGTCCGGGCCAGCAGGGGGGCCTGGAACAGCCAATGGCAGCCAGGCCACGCCCACATGAGGACACGCCCACATGAGGCCACACCCACCGGAGGCCACGCCCACATGAGGCCACACCCACCGAGGCCACACCCACCAGAGGCCACGCCCACCAGGGACACACCCACCCGAGGCCACACCCACCCGGGACACACCCACCAGAGGCCACGCCCACCAGAGGCCACGCCCACCAGGGACATGCCCACTTAGTGCACACCCATTGAGGCCACGCCCACCCATTGAGGCCACGCCCACTCTGGGACACGCCCACCAGAGGCCACGCCCACGCGGGACACACCCACCAGAGGCCACGCCCACCCGGGACACACCACCAGAGGCCACGCCCACCCGGGACACGCCCACCGGGGGACACGCCCACCAGGGACACGCCCACTTAGTGCACACCCATTGATGCCACGCCCACCCTTTGAGGCCACGCCCACCCGAGGCCACACCCACCGGTACACACCCACCAGAGGCCACGCCCACCCGGGACACACCCACCTGAAGGCCACGCCCACCAGGGACATGCCCACTTAGTGCACACCCATTGAGGCCACGCCCACCCATTGAGGCCACGCCCACTCTGGGACACACCCATCAGAGCCCACGCCCACCCATTGAGCCCACGCCCACCCATTGAGGCCACGCCCACCCATTGAGGCCACGCCCACACAGATCACGCCCATATTGGGATATGTCGACTGGGACACGCCCACCAGAGGCCACGCCCACTTAGTGCACACCCATCGAGGCCACGCCCACATGGGACCACACCCAATGAGGCCACACCTCGATGGGGCCACACCCATGGAGGCCACGCCCACCGAGGCCACGCCCACCCGGCCACACCCACCTGCAGAGCCGGGGCCACGCCCGGGGCCTCCTGCGGGGTCACCTGAGGGCCCTGAGGGGACACCTGGGGACAGCGGGGACGGGAATAACAACGGTGCAGACCTGGAGAGGGGACACGGGGACATGAGTGACACACGGGGACACACGGACAGGGGACACGGGGACACACGGGGACACCGACAGGTGACACGGGGACAGGGGACACGGGGACACCTGGGGACAGCGGGGACGGGAATAACAACGGTGCAGACCTGGAGAGGGGACACGGGGACATGAGTGACACACGGGACACACGGGGACACACGGACAGGGGACACGGGGGACACACAGGGACAGGGGACACAGGGACAGGACACACGGACAGGGGACACACGGACAGGGGACACGGGGACACCTGGGGACAGCGGGGACGGGAATAACAACGGTGCAGACCTGGAGAGGGGACACGGGGACAGGTGACACAGGGGACACACGGGGACACACGGGGACACCGACAGGTGACACAGAGGACACAGGGGACACGGGGGACACACGGACAGGGGACACACGGACAGGGGACACAGGGGACACGGGGGACACACGAACAGGGGACACACGGACAGGTGCCACAGGTGACACAGAACAGGTGACACAGAACAGGTGACACAGGTGACACAGGTGACAGAACAGGTGACACAGAACAAGTGACACAGATGACACAGGACAGGTGACACAGGTGACACAGGTGACACAAGTGTCACCCTCACTCACTGTCCAGGTGTTTCCTGCCCGCCCGGTGCAGCACCAGCGTCTCCAGAGTGTCACACACGGGACGGTGGGGACACAGCGAGCACGCCAGCCTGGGGACACCATGGGGACAGTCTGGGGACATGGGGACAGCCTGGGGACAGCCTGGGGACATGGGGACACCTTGGGGACAGCCTGGGGACAGCCTGGGGACATGGGGACACCTTGGGGACACCCTGGGGACAGCCTGGGGACAGCCTGGGGACATGGGGACAGTCTGGGGACACCCTGGGGACAGTCTGGGGACATGGGGACACCTTGGGGACAGCCTGGGGACAGCCTGGGGACACCATGGGGACAGTCTGGGGACACCAGGGACACCTTGGGGACAGCCTGGGGACACCATGGGGACAGTCTGGGGACATGGGGACACCCTGGGGACAGTTTGGGGACATGGGGACAGTCTGGGGACATGGGGACACCCTGGGGACAGTTTGGGGACAGTCTGGGGACACCATGGGGACAGTCTGGGGACACCTTGGGGACACCTTGGGGACATGGGGACACCCTGGGGACAGTTTGGGGACATGGGGACAGTCTGGGGACACCCTGGGGACAGCCTGGGGACATGGGGACAGCCTGGGGACACCCTGGGGACAGTCTGGGGACACCATGGGGACAGTCTGGGGACACCCTGGGGACACCCTGGGGACACTGGGGACACCCTGGGGACAGTCTGGGGACACCCTGGGGACACCCTGGGGACACTGGGGACACCCTGGGGACACCCTGGGGACACGGGGACACCTTGGGGACAGTTTGGGGACACTTTGGGGACAGTTTGGGGACATTTTGGGGACACCTCGGGGACACTTTGGGGACAGTTTGGGGACACTTTGGGGACAGTTTGGGGACAGTCTGGGGACACTTTGGGGACACTTTGGGGACAGTCTCACCTGCCATCGCGCAGCAGCAGCGCCTCGTCCTCGGGGATGGCGCTGGCCAGCAGCTCGGCCACACGGCGCCTCTGGGGACAGCGGTGTCACCACGGTGCCACCCCAACGTGTCCCCAACGTGTACCCACCCTGTCCCCCCCAAAGTGTCCCCAAAGTGTCCCCACCCTGTCCCCCCCAAAGTGTCCCCAAAGTGTCCCCACCCTGTCCCCCCCAAAGTGTCCCCACAGTGTCCCCGGTGCCACCCCAACGTGTCCCAAAGTGTCCCCACCCTGTCCCCCCCAAAGTGTCCCCAAAGTGTCCCCACCCTGTCCCCCCCAGTGTCCCCAAAGTGTCCCCACCCTGTCCCCCCCAAAGCGTCCCCACAGTGTCCCCGGTGCCACCCCAACGTGTCCCCAAAGTGTCCCCAAAGTGTCCCCAACGTGTCCCCCCCAAAGTGTCCCCAAAGTGTCCCCACCCTGTCCCCCCCAAAGTGTCCCCACAGTGTCCCCGGTGCCACCCCAACGTGTCCCAAACATGTCCCCAAAGTACCCCCAAAGTGTCCCCAAAGTGTCCCCACCCTGTGCCCAAAGTGTCCCAAATGTGTCCCCACCCTGTCCCCCCCAAAGTGTCCCAAACCTGTGCCCAAAGTGCCCCCAACCTGTCCCCCCCCAAAGTGCCCCCAAAGTGCCCCCAAAGTGTCCCCAAAGTGTTCCCAAATGTGTCCCCACCCTGTCCCCCCCCAAAGTGCCCCCAAACTGTCCCCAAAGTGTCCCCACCCTGTCCCCCCCAATGTATCCCCAAAGTGTCCCCAACCTGTGCCCAAAGTGTCCCAAACCTGTCCCCAAAGTATCCCCAGAGTGTCCCCGAAGTGTCCCCACCCTATTCCCCCCAAAGTGTCCCCAAAGTGTCCCCAAAGTGTCCCCACCCTGTCCTCCCCCCCCAGAGGGACCCTGGGGACACCCCCGGGAAGGACCCGAGGGGACAAAGGGACACGAGGGGACCCCGGGAAGGGTTGGGGACACAAAGGGACCCCGAGGGGACACAAAGGGACCCCGAGGTGACACAAAGGGACCCAAGGGGGACACAAAGGGACCCCGAGGTGACACGAGGGGACCCCGGGAAGGGCTGGGGACACAAAGGGACCCCGAGGGGACATAAACGGACCCCGAGGTGACACAAAGGGACCCCGAGGTGACACAAAGGGACCCCGAGGTGACACGAAGGGACCCCAGGCAAGGCCTCGGGGGACCCGAGGGGTTCAGGCCGCGGCCCCGGGGGTGAAGCCGGGGCTGGCGCGGGGAGGCCGGGACTGGGTCTGGGGGTTCGGGGGTCCCCGGGGAGGTCCCGGGGGGTGTCCGGGGAGGGGTCCCGGGGGTGCCGGCCCCACCTGCAGCGCCCCGAGCGGCCCCGGGTCGCTCTCGTCGCGTTTAAAGGACATGGCGGCCGGCGCTAGGCCGCGGTCACCATGGCAACCGCCGCCGCCGCTTCCGGGTAGCGTTTCCCAGCGGGCAGTGCGCGGGGGAAATTGACCAATCAGCGAGCGCTCAGCGCGGCCCCCCGCGGGATGACGGGAGTTGTAGTTCAGCCGCGGGGAAGTCTCGGCGGGAATGGCGGCGGGGACGGCCGGGAGGGAACTACAGCTCCCAGGAGGCGCCGCGAGGCCGCGCCGGTTCGGCGGGGCCCGGGACCGAGCGCGCCCCGTGAGCGGCGGGGCCGGGCCGGGACCCCCGGGAGGGACCCCCGGGCCCGGAGCCCCGGGCGGGCCATGGCGGGGCCGCGGGAGCACCGGCTGCAGCCCGGGGACACCCTGCCGGGGCTGGCGCTGCGCTACGGGGTAACGGTGAGTACCGGGGGGTACCGGGGGTACCGGGAGTACCGGGGGGCAGCGAGGGCCCGGCCTGGCCCGGTTCGCTTGGTTCGCCCGTCCTGGTGCGCGTCCCTTTCCTGCCCGTATCCCTGTCCCCGTCCCATCAATCCCATCGATCCCATCAATCCCATCCTGATCCCATTGATCCCATCGATCCCATTGATCCCATTGATCCCATCCTGATCCCATTGATCCCACCCTGATCCCATCCTGATCCCATTGATCCCATCCTGATCCCATCGATCCTGATCCCATTGATCCCACCCTGATCCCATCCTGATCCCATTGATCCCATCCTGATCCCATCGATCCCATCCTGATCCCATTGATCCCATTGATCCCATCCTGATCCCATTGATCCCACCCTGATCCCATCCTGATCCCATCCCTGTTCCTGTCCCCATCCCATGGATCCCATCCTGATCCCATCCTGATCCCATCCCATGGATCCCATCCCATCCCTGTTCCTGTCCCCATCCCAATCCTGATCCCCTTTCCAATCCCATTGATCCCACCCTGATCCCATCTTGATCCCATCCTATCAATCCCAATCCCATCCCATTGATCCCAATCCCATTATTCTGATCCCCCTTCCAATCCCCATCCCATTCCATTGATCCTGATCCCATCGATCCCATCGATCCCATCGATCCCAATCCCATTGATCCCATTGATCCTGATCCCATGGATCCCACTGATCCCATTGATCCTGATCCCATCCCATTGATCCCACCCCGATCCCGTCAGTCTCAATCCTATCCCATTGATCCCAATCCCATTATTCCGATCCCCCTTCCAATCCTCATCCCATCCCATTGATCCCATCAATCCCAATCCCATTGATCCTGATCCCAATCCTGATCCCAATCCCATCGATCCTGCTGATCCCATTGGTCCCATTGATCCCATCAATCCCATTGATCCCAATCCCATCCCATTGATCCTGATCCCACTGATCCCATCAATCCCATTGATCCCATTGATCCCATTGATCCCAATCCCAGTCCCATTGATCCCATCAATCCCATTGATCCCAATCCCATCCCATTGATCCCAATCCCGATCCCATTGATCCCATTGATCCCACCCTGATCCCAATCCCATCCCATGGATCCCAATCCCGATCCCACGGATCCCACGGATGGCACTGATCCGGTGGATCCCGCAGATGGAGCAGATCCAGCGCGCCAACCGCCTCTACTCCTCGGACACCATTTTCCTGAAGGCCACCCTGGTGATCCCGCAGCCCCCGGGACAATCCCGGGAACACCCCGGGGACGATCCCGGTGACGATCCCGGTGACAATCCCGGGGATGATCCCAGGGATGATCCCAGGGATGATCCCGATCCCAGGGATGATCCCGGGATTGATCCCGGCCCTTCCCGTCGCGACCTCTCGGCCTCGGATTTCCTGCGGCGCTTGGACGCCGAGATCGGCCGCTCCAAGGAGGCGGCGGCGCAGCGGCTGCGGGGACGGGAGAGCAGGTGGGGAAAATGGGGGAAAATGGGAAAAACTGGGGAGAAAATGGGGAAAATTTGGGGAAAAAATTGGGGGAAATTTGGGGTGAAGTTGGGAGAAATCTGGGGAAAAAATTGGGGGAAATCCGGGGAAAAATTGGGGGAAATCTGGGGAAAAAATTGGGGGAAATTTGGGGAAAAAATTGGGAAAAATCTGGGGAGAAATTTGGGGAAAAAATTGGGGGAAATTTGGGGAAAAAATTGGGGGAAATTTGAGGTGAAATTGGGGGAAATTGTGGGAAAAATTGGGGGAAATTTGGGGAAAAAATTGGGGGAAATTTGGGGTGAAATTGGGGGAAATTTGGGGTGAAGTTGGGGGAAATTTGGGGTGAAGTTGGGGGAAATTTGGGGTGAAATTGGGAGAAATTTGGGGTGAAATTGGGGGAAATTTGGGGTGAAATTGGGGAAAATTTGGGGAAAAAATTGGGGGAAATTTGGGGTGAAGTTGGGGGAAATTTGGGGTGAAGTTGGGGCTTCTCGGCCGCTCCAAGGAGGCGGCGGCGCAGCGGCTGCGGGGACGGGAGAGCAGGTGGGGAAAATGGGGGAAAATGGGAAAAATTGGGGAGAAATCCTGGGAAAAAATGGGGAGAAAATCTGGGAAAAAATTGGGGGAAAATTGGGAAAAAAATGAGAAAAATCAGGGAAAATTTTGGGAAGAATTTGGGGGAGAAATTGGGGTGAAACTGGGGGGAAATTTGGGAAATTGGGGTGAAACTGGGACTGAACTGGGGGAGGTTTGGGGGTGAAATGGGGCAGGGTTGGGGTGCAGTGGGGGAGGTGGCAGGGCCAGCCCCGGTGACGTCACTCGGTGTCCCCCGGTGACGTCACCCCCTGTCCCCACAGCCCCGGTGACGTCACTCAGTGTCCCCTGGTGACGTCATCCCCTGTCCCCACAGTCCCAGTGACGTCACCCGGTGTCCCCACAGCCCTGATGACGTCACCCCATGTCCCCACAGCCCCAGTGATGTCACTCGGTGTCCCCACAGCCCCAGTGACGTCACCCCCTGTCCCCACAGCCCTGATGACGTCACCCCCTGTCCCCACAGCCCCAGTGACGTCACTCGGTGTCCCCCCAGCCCCGATGACGTCACCCCCTGTCCCCACAGCTCCGGTGACGTCACCCCCTGTCCCCACAGCCCCAGTGATGTCACCCGGTGTCCCCCCAGCCCCGATGACATCACTCGGTGTCCCCTGGTGACGTCACCCGGTGTCCCCACAGCCCCAGTGACGTCACCCGGTGTCCCCACAGCTCTGATGACGTCACCCCCTGTCCCCACAGCCCCGATGACGTCACCCGGTGTCCCCACAGCCCCAGTGACGTCACTCGGTGTCCCCCCAGCCCCGATGACGTCACCCCCTGTCCCCACAGCTCCGGTGACGTCACCCCCTGTCCCCCCAGCCCCGATGACGTCACTCGGTGTCCCCACAGCTCCGATGACGTCACTCGGTGTCCCCACAGCTCTGATGACGTCACCCGGTGTCCCCACAGCTCTGATGACGTCACCCGGTGTCCCCACAGCCCCGATGACGTCACTCGGTGTCCCCACAGCCCCGGTGACGTCACCCGCTGTCCCCACAGCCCTGATGACGTCACCCCCTGTCCCCACAGCTCTGATGACGTCACCCGGTGTCCCCACAGCCCCGATGACATCACTCGGTGTCCCCACAGCTCTGATGACGTCACCCGCTGTCCCCACAGCTCCGATGACGTCACCCCTGTGTCCCCACAGCTCCGATGACGTCACTTGGTGTCCCCACAGCCCCAATGATGTCACTCGGTGTCCCCTGGTGACGTCACTCGGTGTCCCCACAGCCCCAGTGACATCACCCGGTGTCCCCACAGCCCCGGTGACGTCACTCGGTGTCCCCACAGCCCCGATGACATCACCCGGTGTCCCCACAGCCCCGGTGACGTCACTCGGTGTCCCCACAGCCCCGATGACGTCACTCGGTGTCCCCTGGTGACATCACCCCCTGTCCCCACAGCCCTGATGACGTCACTCGGTGTCCCCACAGCCCCAGTGATGTCACCCCATGTCCCCACAGCCCTGATGACGTCACCCGGTGTCCCCACAGCCCCGGGCCGGGCCGGGGTGGCCCCGGTGTCACCCCTGGGTCCCCTCGGGGGGCCCGGCTGGGACCCCGACCCCTCACCAGGACCCCGCGGGCGGCCGCGCTCAGGGACAGCGAGGACGAGATCTTCACCTTGTGACAGTGATGGGGACACTGGGGACACTGGGGACACAGCTGGGGACACAGCTGGGGACACACCTGGGGACACTGGGGACAGCACTGGGGACAATGGGGACACAGCTGGGGACACAGCTGGGGACACTGGGGACACTGGGGACACACCTGGGGACAGCACTGGGGACACTGGGGACACTGGGGACAATGGGGACACAGCTGGGGACACACCTGGGGACACTGGGGACATACCTGGGGACACTGGGGACACTGGGGACACAGCTGGGGACACTGGGGACACTGGGGACAGCACTGGGGACACTGGGGACACTGGGGACACACCTGGGGACAGCACTGGGGACACTGGGGACACACCTGGGGACACAGCTGGGGACACACCTGGGGACAGACTTGGGGACACTGGGGACAGACTTGGGGACACTGTGGGGACATCGAGGACATTTGGGACATTGGGATGGGACACTGGGGACACCGGAATGGGACATTGGGGACATTGGGGACACCATAACGGGACACCAGAGATGACCAGGACGAGATCTTCACCTTGGGACATTGGGGACACCACGGATGTGACACCGAGGACACCACAGGAGGGACATCGAGGACACCAGAGGAGTGACACCGGGGACACTGAGATGTGACAGTGGGGACACCAGAGGAGTGACACTGGGGACACCACGGATGTGACACCGAGGACACCGAGATGGGACACCAAGGACACCCAGGATGTGACATTGGGGACACCAAGATGTGACACTGGGGACATTGTGGATGTGACACCGAAGACACCCAGGATGTGACACTGGGGACATCACAAATGTGACATTGGGGACACCCAGGATGTGACACTGGGGACATCACAAATGTGACATTGGGGACACCCAGGATGTGACCCAGGAGGTGCCACCAGGAGGTGACACCGGAGGTGACATCGGGAGGTGGCACCGCTCCTGCCAGGCCAAGGCCTCACAGGGGACAGGGACAGAGGGGACAGAGGGGACAGGGACAGGGACAGGGACAGAGGGGACAGGGACAGGGGACAGGGGGACAGGGACAGGGGGACAGGGACAGGGACAGGGGGACAGGGACAGGGGACAGGGACAGGGACAGGGACAGAGGGGACAGGGACGGACAGAGGGGACAGAGGGGACAGGGACAGAGGGGACAGAGGGGACAGGGACAGAGGGGACAGGGACAGAGGGGACAGAGGGGACAGGGACAGAGGGGACAGGGACAGAGGGGACAGAGGGGACAGGGACAGAGGGGACAGGGACAGGGGACAGGGACAGAGGGGACAGGGACAGAGGGGACAGAGGGGACAGGGACAGAGGGGACAGTGACAGGGACAGAGGGGACAGGGACGGACAGAGGGGACAGAGGGGACAGGGACAGAGGGGACAGGGACAGAGGGGACAGAGGGGACAGGGACAGAGGGGACAGTGACAGGGACAGAGGGGACAGGGACAGGGACAGAGGGGACAGGGACAGAGGGGACAGGGACAGGGGACAGGGACAGAGGGGACAGGGACAGGGACGGTGCCACCTCCCCCCAGCAGTTTGTAAATAAACCAGAACTTTGTCACCCGGCTGGGCTTTGTCACCTCCCCCTGGGGACAGTGACACCCCCTTGGGGACACTGTCACCCCCCTGGGGACACTGTCACTCACCTTGGGGACACTGTCACCCCCCTGGGGACACTGTCACCCCCCCCCCCCTGGGGACACTGTCACCCCCTTGGGGACACTGTCACCCCTCCTTGGGGACACTGTCACCCCTCCTTGGGGACACTGTCACCCCCCCTGGGGACACTGTCACCCCCCCTTGGGGACACTGTCACCCCCCCTGGGGACACTGTCACCCCCATGGGGACACTGTCACCCCTTTGGGGACACTGTCACCCCCCTTTGGGGACACTGTCACTCACCTTGGGGACACTGTCACCCCCCCTTGGGGACACTGTCACCCCTTTGGGGACACTGTCACCCCCCTTGGGGACACTGTCACTCACCTTGGGGACACCGTCACCCCCTTGGGGACACTGTCACCCCCCTGGGGACACTGTCACCCCCTTGGGGACACTGTCACCCCTTTGGGGACACTGTCACCCCCTTGGGGACACTGTCACCCCTTTGGGGACACTGTCACCCCTTTGGGGACACTGTCACCCCCCTTTGGGGACACTGTCACCCCCTTGGGGACACTGTCACCCCCCTTTGGGGACACTGTCACCCCCCCTTTGGGGACACTGTCACCCCCCCTGGGGACACTGTCACCCCCCTGGGGACACTGTCACCCCCCCCTTGGGGACACTGTCACCCCCCCTTGGGGACACTGTCACCCCCCCTTGGGGACAGTGACACCCCCAGGGACACAATTTCCTCCCCCAGGGGACCTTGGGGACACTTTGGGGACACTTTTGGGCCTTTGGGGACACTTTGGGGTCACTTTGGGGACATTTTGGGGCCCTTGGGGACACTTTGGGGTCACTTTGGGGACATTTTTGGACCCTTGGGGACACTTTGGGGTCCCTGGGGACATTTTGGGGTCACTTTGGGACCCTTGGGGACATTTTGGGGTCACTTTGGGGACATTTTGGGGTCACTTTGGGACCCTTGGGGACATTTTGGGGTCCCTGGGGACACTTTGGGGACATTTTGGGGTCACTTTGGGACCCTTGGGGACATTTTGGGGTCCCTGGGGCCGGGGCTGGATCCCAGAATTCCCAAATCCCAAAAAATTCCCACCCCAAATCCCCCCCAAAAAAATTCCCCCCAAATCCCAAAAAATTCCCCCAAATCCCCAAAAAATTCCCCCAAATCCCCAAAAAATTCCCACCCCAAATCCCATAAAAACCACCCAGAATTCCATTAAAAAAATCCCAAATCCCATAAAAAACCCCGAAATCCCCCAAAAAAGGAGTCCAAGATTCGGGAATTCTTCCAAGTTTCCATCTCTGTTATTTATAATATTTATAGAGGGGAAATCCCGGGATTTGGGGGGAAATCCTGGAATTTTGGGGAGGAAATCCCGGAATTTTGTGGGGAGAAAATCCTGGGATTTTTTTTGGGAAATTCCAGATTTTTTGGGAGAAAATCCCGGGATTTTGGGGTGAAATCCCGGAATTTTTTGGGGTAAAATTCCAGAATTTTTTGGGGGAAATCCCAGGATTTTTGGGGTGAAATCCCAGTTTTTTGGGATGAAATCCCAGGATTTTTTTGGGGAAATCCCCGGATTTTTTTTGGGTGAAATCCCGGAATTTTTTGGGGTAAAATTCCAAAATTTTTTGGGGTGAAATCCCAGGATTTTTTGGGGTGAAATCCCAGGATTTTTTGGGAGGAAATCCCAGGATTTTTGGGGTGAAATCCCAGTTTTTTGGGATGAAATCCCAGAATTTTTTTTTGGGAAATCCCCGGAATTTTTTGGGGTGAAATTCCAGAATTTTTTGGGGTGAAATCCCGGAATTTTTTGGGGTGAAATCCCAGGATTTTTTGGGGTGAAATTCCAGAATTTTTTGGGGCGGAAATCCCAGAATTTTTGGGGTGAAATCCCAGAATTTTTTGGGGTGAAATCCCAGAATTTTTTTGGGGTGAAATCCCAGGATTTTTTGGGGTGAAATCCTGGAATTTTTGGGGTGAAATCCCAGAATTTTTTGGGGTGAAATCCCAGGATTTTTTTGGGGTGAAATCCCAGGATTTTTTTTGGGAAATCCCAGAATTTTTTGGGAGGAAATCCCAGAATTTTTGGGGTGAAATCCCAGGATTTTTGGGGTGAAATCCCAGAATTTTTTGGGAGGAAATCCCAGAATTTTTGGGGTGAAATCCCAGGATTTTTTTTGGGAAATCCCAGGATTTTTTGGGGGGAAATCCCAGGATTTTGGGATTGTCGGCCGGAGGGGGGAGGGGCTATTTACAGGGTGGGGGAGGGGCGTTTATTACATATTTATAGGAATTTTGGGAATTTTTTTTCCCGGGAAAAAAATAAATTTGGGAATTCCCAACAAAGTGCATCTGTCCAGGAATTTGGGAATTCCCTGGAAAAACCTTCCTGGGGGGGGAGGGGAGGGAAATTCCAGCCCCTCCCCCCCCTCTCCCGGGTTAAAGGTGGGCGGAGCCTGGAAAAAAAAAGGGAAAAGAGGGAAAATTAATGGGAATTAATGGGGGAAATAATGGGAATTAATGGGGGAAATTAATGGGAATTAATGGGGGAAATAATGGGAATTAATGGGGGGAATTAATGGGAATAATGGGGGAAATTAATGGGAATTAATGGGAAACTAATGGGGAAATTAATGGGGGAAATAATGGGAATAATGGGGAAAATTAATGGGAATTAATGGGGAAAATTAATAGGAATTAATGGGGGAAATAATGGGAATAATGGGGGAAATTAATGGGAATTAATGTGGAAAATTAATGGGAATTAATGGGAAATTAATGGGGAAATTAATGGGGGAAATAATGGGAATAATGGGGGAAATTAATGGGAATAATGGGGGAAATTAATGGGGAAAATTAATGGGAACTAATGGGAATTAATGGGAATAATGGGGAATTAATGGGAATTAATGGGGGAAATTAATGGGAATTAATGGGAATAATGGGGGAAATTAATGGGAATTAATGGGAAATTAATGGGGAAATTAATGGGGGAAATAATGGGAATAATGGGGGAAATTAATGGGAATTAATGGGGGAAATAATGGGAATTAATGGGGGAAATTAATGGGAATTAATGGGAAATTAATGGGGAAATTAATGGGGGAAATAATGGGAATAATGGGGAAAATTAATGGGAATTAATGGGGAATTAATGGGGGAATTAATGGGAAATTAATGGGGAATTAATGGGAATAATGGGGGAAATTAGTGGGAAATGAATGGGGAAAATTAATGGGAACTAATGGGAATTAATGGGAATAATGGGGAATTAATGGGAATTAATGGGGGAAATTAATGGGAATTAATGGGGAATTAATGGGGAAATTAATGGGAGAAATAATGGGAATAATGGGGGAAATTAATGGGAATTAATGGGGCAAATAATGGGAATTAATGGGGGAAATTAATGGGAATTAATGGGAAATTAATGGGGAAATTAATGGGGGAAATAATGGGAATAATGGGGAAAATTAATGGGAATTAATGTGGAAAATTAATGGGAATTAATGGGGAATTAATGGGGGAAATAATGGGGGAAATAGTGGGAATAAAGGGGGAAATTAATGGGAATTAATGGGGAATTAATGGGGAATTAATGGGGGAAATAATGGGGGAAATAATGGGAATAAAGGGGGAAATTAATGGGAATTAATGTGGAAAATTAATGGGAATTAATGGGGGAAATAATGGGAATAATGGGGGAAATTAATGGGAATTAATGGGGAATTAATGGGAATAATGGGGGAAATTAGTGGGAAATGAATGGGGAAAATTAATGGGAATTAATGGGTAAAATTAATGGGAATTAATGGGGAATTAATGGGAATTAATGGGGAATTAATGGGGAAATTATGGGAATTAATGGGGAATTAATGGGGGAATTAATGGGTAAAATTAATGGGAATTAATGGGAATTAATGGGGAATTAATGGGGAATTAATGGGGAATTAATGGGGAATTAATGGGTAATGGGGGTGTGGGAAAGGGGACACTGAGGTGACACTGGGGTGACATTGGGGTGACACTGAAGGTGCTCTCACCTGTGCTGGTGTCACCGTGTCTGGCGGTGTCACTGTGTCCAGTGGTGTCACCGTGTCCAGTGTCACCGTGTCCAGGGGTGTCACTGTGTCCAGTGGTGTCACCGTGTCCAGTGGTGTCACCGTGTCCAGTGTCACCGTGTCCAGGGGTGTCACTGTGTCCAGTGGTGTCACCGTGTCCAGTGGTGTCACCGTGTCCAGTGTCACCGTGTCCAGGGGTGTCACTGTGTCCAGGGGTGTCACTGTGTCCAGTGGTGTCACCGTGTCCAGTGGTGTCACCGTGTCCGGCAGTGTCACCATGTCCAGGGGTGTCACCGTGTTCAGCAATGTCACCGTGTCCGGGGGTGTCACCATGTCCGGAAGTGTCACCGTGTCCAGCAGTGTCACCGAGTCTCCAAGTCACGAGGGGGCCGGGGGGTGGCTGGGCCCACTTGGGGACACTGGGGACAGTGGGGACACCACTGGGGACACCACTGGGGACACCACTGGGGACACGGCTGGGGACACTGGGGACACTGGGGATGGTGCTGTGGCAGTTGGGGACGTTGTTGGGGACACTGGGGACACTGAGGACACTCTTGGGGACATTGGGGACACTGGGGACGTTGTTGGGGACACTGGGGACGTTGGGGACATTGGGGACACTCTTGGTGACATTGGTGACACTGTTGGTGACACTGGTGACACTCTTGGTGACACTGGTGACACTGTTGGTGACGTTGTTGTTGTTTCTGGTGGCATCGGCCACCCCCAGCGAGAGCAGCAGCTGCCGGTGAGCGACTTCCAGAGCCTGTGGGGACATTGGGGACATTGGGGACATCAGGGGGGACACTGGGGACATCAGTGGGGACATTGGGGACATCAGGGGGGACATTGGGGACATCAGTGGGGACATTGGGGACATTGGGGACATCAGTGGGGACACTGGGGACAGGATTGGGGACATTGGGGACATTGGGGACATCAGTGGGGACATTGGGGACACTTTAAGGACAGTTTGGGGACAGGACGGGGCCACCCCCCCGGACACCTGCAGTGTCCCCTCCCCTCATCCCCGTAAATGTCCCCAGGTCCCTTCTTGTGTCCCCATCAATGTCCCCAATGTCCCCACCAGTGACCCAATGTCCCCAGTGATGTCCCCATGATGTCCCCATGTCCCCATTGACGTCCCCATGATGTCCCCATGATGTCCCCATTGATGTCCCCAATGTCCCCCAGGTGTCCCCCAGGTGTCCCCCAGGTGTCCCCAATGTCCCCAAGGTGTCCCCAAGGTGTCCCCCAGGTGTCCCCATGTCCCCCAGGTGTCCCCCAGGTGTCCCCAAGGTGTCCCCAATGTCCCCCAGGTGTCCCCCAGGTGTCCCCAAGGTGTCCCCAAGGTGTCCCCAAGGTGTCCCCAGTCTCACCCTCAGCCTCAGGAGTTTGATGTCCCCATGTCCCAACGTGCCCAAGGTGTCCCCAAGGTGTCCCCAAAGTGTCCCCAAAGTGTCCCCAGGGTGTCCCCAGGTGTCCCCAAGGTGTCCCCAAGGTGTCCCCAGGGTGTCCCCAGGTGTCCCCCAGGTGTCCCCAAGGTGTCCCCAATGTCCCCAAGGTGTCCCCAAGGTGTCCCCAAGGTGTCCCCAAGGTGTCCCCAAGGTGTCCCCAGTCTCACCCTCAGCCTCAGGAGTTTCCCCCTCAGCTCCTCCAGGGTCCCCAGGATCAGCTCCGTGTCCCCAGAGGTGTCCCCGATGTCCCCAGGGGTGTCCCCGATGTCCCCAGAGATGTCCTTGATGTCCTGAGAGACGTCCCCGATGTCCCCAGAGGTGTCCCCGATGTCCCCAGGGGTGTCCCTGATGTCCTCAGAGGTGTCCCCAACATCTCCAGAGGTGTCCCTGCTGTCCTGAGAGACGTCCCCGATGTCCCCAGAGGTGTCCCTGATGTCCCCAGAGGTGTCCCCGATGTCCCCAGGGGTGTCCCCGATGTCCCCTCCAGGCCGGGGGGGTCCCGTGGGGAGGCTCAGGTAGAAAAAATTCCCTGGAAAAGCGACAGGAGGGACCTCAGTGGCCACCTGGGGACCCTCAGTGGCCACCTGGGGATCTCAGTGGCCACCTGGGGACCCTCAGTGGCCACCTGGGGACCTCAGTGGCCACCTGGGGGGGTTTGGTGACCCCTGGGGGACCTCAGTGGCCACCTGGGGACCTCAGTGGCCACCTGGGGACCTCAGTGGCCACCTGGGGACCCTCAGTGGCCACCTAGGGACCCTCAGTGGCCACCTGGGGACCCTCAGTGGCCACCTGGGGACCTCAGTGGCCACCTGGGGACCCTCAGTGGCCACCTGGGGACCCTCAGTGGCCACCTGGGGGGGTTTGGTGACCCCTGGGGACCTCAGTGGCCACCTGGGGACCCTCAGTGGCCACCTGGGGGGGTTTGGTGACCTCCTGGTGGCCCCTGGGGACACTTGGTGGCCCCAAGAGGTGGCTTTGGTGTCCCCAGGGGGGTTTTGGTGGCCCTTTTGGAGCTTCTCGTGGCCCTTTTGGGTTTTTTGGTGGCCCCAGAGGGTTTTTGGTGGCCCCAGAGGGTTTTTGGGGCCATTTTTAGGGTTTTTGGGGCTTTTTTTGGGTTTTTTGGGGCCTTTTTTGAGGTTTTCTGGGCCCTTTTTTGGGGCTTTTTTTGGGATTTTTTTGGGGCCTTTTTTGGGTTTTTTGGGGCCGTTTTTGGGTTTTTTGGGGCCATTTTTGGTTTTTTTTTGGTTTTTTTGGGTTTTTTTGGGGTTTTTGGGGCCGTTTTTGGGTATTCTGGGGCCTTTTTGGGGGTTTTGGGGCCGTTTTTGGGGGATTTTGGGTCAATTTGATTTTTTTGGGGCCTTTTTTGGGTTTTTTGGGGCCATTTTTGGTTTTTTTTTGGTTTTTTTGGTTTTTTTTGGGGCCGTTTTTGGGGGGTGGGGGAGGGGCGGGTTACCCTCGGCTTTGGCTCCGCCTCCTTCCCGCAGCTCGGGCTCTGATTGGCTGCAGCCGCCGGGGGGCGTGGCCTCCTCAGGCCCCTCCTCCTGGGCTGGGCCCCCAGTTAATTAGCACCCTAATTAGCTCATTAGCACCCCAATTAGCTCATTAGCACCCCCATTAGCTCATTAGCACCCTAATCAGTTAATTAACACCCCTAATCAGTTCATTAGCACCCTTAATTAGATAATTAGCTCTCCTAATTAGTTAATTAGCACCCCCATTGATTCATTAGCATCCCTAATTAATTAATTGCACCCCAATTAGCACCCAAAATGCCAAAAATCAACACATGAAATTAATTAGCTCCCCAAATTAGCGCTGGGAATTAATTAGTGCCCCAAATTGGCGACCAAAATTAATTAGAAGCAAAAATCAGCACTGGAAGTTAATTAGCGCCCCAAATTAGCGCTGGAAATTAATTAGCACCCCCAAATCAGCAGGCAGCACCCAAAAGTGGGAGCCAAAATCAAATCCCAAATCAAATCCCAAATCAAATCCCAAAATCCCCAATTAAATCCCAAATCAAATCCCAAATTAAATCCCAAAATCCCAAATTAAATCCCAAATCAAATCCCAAATCAAATCCCAAATTAAATCCCAAATCAAATCCCAAAATCCCAATTAAATCCCAAATCAAATCCCAAATCAAATCCCAAATCAAATCCCAAATTAAATCCCAAAATCCCAAATTAAATCCCAAATTAAATCCCAAATCAAATCCCAAATTAAATCCCCAATTAAATCCCAACTCAAATCCCAAATCAAATCCCAAAATTCCCAATTAAATCCCAAATTAAATCCAAAATTAAATCCCAAAATCCAAATTAAATCCCAAATCAAATCCCAAATCAAATCCCAAATCAAATCCCAAAATTCCCAATTAAATCCCAAATCAAATCCCAAATTAAATCCAAAATTAAATCCCAAAATCCAAAATCAAATCCCAAATTAAATCCCCAATTAAATCCCCAATTAAATCCCCAATCAAATCCCAAATCAAATCCCAAATCAAATTCCAAATTAAATCCCAAATCAAATCCCAAATTAAATCCCAAAAATCCCAATTAAATCCCAAATCAAATCCCAAATTAAATCAAATCCCAAATCAAATCCCAAATTAAATCCCAGAATCAGCACCCAGGGAATGAGACCCCAAATCCCAGGAAAGGATTTTTTGGGAGAGTGAGACCCCAAATCCCAAAAAAATCTGGGAATGAGACCCCAAATCCCAGGAAAAGCCTGGAATGAGACCCCAAATTCCGGGAATGAGACCCCAAATTCCAGGAATGAGACCCCAAATTCCAGGAATGTGACCCCAAATTCCTGGAATGAGACCCCAAATTCCGGGAATGAGACCCCAAATTCCGGGAATGAGACCCCAAATTCCAGGAATGAGACCCCAAATTCCAGCAGGGACCCCATCAGGCAGTGCAGGGAATTCCCAAAAATTCCCACCCCAAATTCCCAAAAATTCCCACCCCAAATTCCCAAAAATTCCCACCCCAAATTCCTCAAAATTCCCACCCCAAAATTCCCAAAAATTCCCACCCCAAATTTCCCAAAATTCCTGCCCCAAATTCCCAAAATTCCCACCCCAAATTCCTCCAAATTCCCAAAAATTCCCACCCCAAATCCCCAAAATTCCTGTCCCGAATCCCCCAAAATTTCTGCTCCAAATCCCCCAAAATTTCCACCCCAAATTCCCCCAATTCCCACCCCAAATTCCTCAAAATTCCCACCCCAAATTCCTCAAATTCCCACCCCAAATTCCTCAAAATTCCTGCCCCAAATTCCCGATTTTTACCCCAAAATTCCCACCCGAAATTCCCCAAACTCCCACCCCAAATCCCCGATTTTTTACCCCAAAATTCCCGTCCCAAATTCCCCGAATTCCTGCTCCAAATCCCCCAAAATTCCCACCCCAAATTCCCGATTTTTACCCCAAAATTCCCACCCGAAATTCCCAAAATTCCCGTCCCAAATCCCCCCAAATTCCCATCCCAAATTCCCAAAATTCCCACCCCAAATTCCCCAAATTCCTGCCCCAAATTCCTCAAAATTCCCGTCCCAAATTCCCCAAATTCCTGCCCCAAATTCCCGATTTTTTCCCCCAAAATTCCCACCCCAAATTCCCCAAAATTCCCGTCCCAAATTCCTCAAAATTCCCACCCCAAATTCCCAAAAATTCCCACCCCAAATTCCCGATTTTTTCCCCCAAAATTCCCACCCGAAATTCCCAAAATTCCCGTCCCAAATCCCCCCAAATTCCCATCCCAAATTCCCCAAAATTCCCACCCCAAATTCCCAAAATTCCCACCCCAAATTCCCAAAATTCCCACCCCAAATTCCCCAAATTCCTGCTCCAAATTCCCCAAAATTCCCATCCCAAATTCCTGATTTTTTACCCCAAAATTCCCATCCCAAATTCCCTGAATTCCTGCTCTAAATCCCCCAAAATTCCCGTCCCAAATTCCTGATTTTTTCCCCCAAAATTCCCGCCCCAAACCCCTCCCCCGTTACCTTTCCGCTTGATTTGGATCCCCTTGGGCTCCGGCTCTTCCCGGGATTCCCGGCTGGAAACTGGGAATTCTTGACTGGAAATTGGGAATTCCTGCCCGGACTTTGGGAATTCCCGGCTGGACATTGGGAATTCCTGACTGGACTTTGGGAATTCCTGGCTGGACTTTGGGAATTCCTGACTGGAAATTGGGATTTCTTGACTGGAAATTGGGAATTCCTGACTGGACATTCCTGAATCCCAACTGGACTTTGGGAATTCCCGGCCGGACATCGGGAATTCCCGCCCGGACATCGGGAATTCTTGACTGGAAACTGGGAATTCTTGACTGGAAATTGGGAATTCCTGACTGGAAATTGGGAATTCCCGGCTGGATGTGGCTGAATCCTGGCTGGAAATTGGGAATTCCCGGCTGGATTTTGGGAATTCCTGACTGGACTTTGGGAATTCTTGACTGGACTTTGGGAATTCCCAGCTGGAAATTGGGAATTCCCGGCTGGACATTCCCAAATCCCAACTGGACTTCGGGAATTCCTGGCTGGACATTGGGAATTCCCGGCTGGACACGGCTGAATCCCGGCTGGACATTCCTGAATCCCCGCTGGAAATTGGGAATTCCCGGCTGGAAATTGGGAATTCTTGACTGGACTTTGGGAATTCCCGTCTGGAAATGGGGAATTCCCTTCCGGCCAGCGAGGGCGTGGGGGTGACGTCGTCATCGTCGGGATGGGGATCCCGGCCCGGCCGGAGCCTCCGGACAATCAGGAGCCGCAGGGTCTCCACTGGGAATGGGAAAAACAGGGATTGGAACATTCCAGGGGGAAAAAAACCCGGGATTGGGGAATTCTGGGATATTCCAGAGGGGAAAAAACCCGGGATTGGGAAATTCTGGGATATTCCAACCCCGGGATTGGGGAATTCTGGGATATTCCAACCCCGGGATTGGGGAATTCTGGGATATTCCAGAGGGAAAAAAATCCCGGGATTGGGGAATTCTGGGGTTTTCCAGAGGGAAAAATCCTGGGATTGGGGAATTCTGGGATATTCCAACCCCGGGATTGGGGAATTCTGGGATATTCCAGAGGGAAAAAAATCCCGGGATTGGGGAATTCTGGGGTTTTCCAGAGGGAAAAATCCTGGGATTGGGGAATTCTGGGATATTCCAACCCCGGGATTGGGGAATTCTGGGATATTCCAACCCCAGGATTGGGGAATTCTGGGATATTCCAGAGGGAAAAATCCCGGGATTGGGGAATTCTGGGATATTCCAGAGGGAAAAAATCCCGGGATTGGGGAATTCTGGGATATTCCAGGGGAAAAATCCTGGGATTGGGGCAGATTTTGGGGTTATCCCGAGGGAATGGAGAGAAGAAAATCGGGAATTTGGGATTTTCCCAAGGAAAGGGAGAGACGAAATCGAGAATTTGGGATTTTGGGAATTTGGGATTTTGGGATTTTGGGAATTTGGGAATTGGGGATTTTGGGAATTCGGGAATTTGGGAATTGGGGATTTTGGGAATTCGGGAATTTGGGATTTTGGAAATTCGGGAATTTGGGATTTTGGGAATTTGGGAATTTGGGATTTTGGGAATTTGGGATTTTGGGAATTCGGGAATTTGGGATTTTGGGATTTTGGGAATTTGGGAATTTGGGATTTTGGGAATTCGGGATTTTGGGAATTGGGGAATTTGGGATTTTGGGAATTCGGGAATTTGGGAATTTGGGAATTCGGGAATTGGGGATTTTGGAAATTTGGGAATTTGGGAATTGGGGATTTTGGGATTTTGGGAATTCAGGAATTCGGGATTTTGGGAATTGGGGAATTTGGGATTTTGGGATTTTGGAAATTTGGGAATTGGGGAATTTGGGATTTTGGGAATTCGGGAATTTGGGATTCTGGGAATTGGGGATTTTGGGAATTGGGGATTTTGGGAATTTGGGAATTTGGGATTTTGGGAATTGGGGATTTCCCGAGGTCTCACCGTCCTCCAGCGCCGCCTGGGCCACTCCTCCGGCGCTTCCCGGGGATTTGGGGATTCCCGGGATCCCGGCCCCGCCCAGCTCCGATGGTCGGGATCTGCCCCAGGGATCATCGGGGACGGCTGCGGAACAACGGGAACGGGGCTGGGGACAGACAGACGGACACGGGGACAGACAGACGGACACGGGGACAGGGACTGGGGACAGACAGACGGACACGGGAACGGGCTGGGGACAGACGGACGGACACGGGGACAGGGACTGGGGACAGACAGACGGACACGGGGACAGGGACTGGGGACAGACAGACACGGGGACAGGGACTGGACATGGACACACAGACACGGGGCAGGGATGGGATTGGGAACCAACAGGACGGGGTTGGGGACACAGGGACAGGGATTGGGGACACACGGACACACGGACAGCGACAGGGATTGGCCATGGACACATGGACAGGGATTGGGACACACGGACACAGGGACAGGACGGGATTGGGAACCGACAGGACGGGGTTGGGGACACACGGACACAGGAACAGTGATGGGATTGGGATGGGATTTGGGACACACGGACACATGGACAGGGATGGGATTGGGACACACGGACACGGGGCAGGGACTGGGGACAGACAGACAGGGACTGGGGACAGACGGACACGGGGACAGGGATGGGATTGGGATGGGATTTGGGACATGGACACACGGACAGGGATGGGATTGGGACACACGGACACAGGGACAGGGGTGGGACAGGAGGTGACACCCAGGGGTGACCTGGGCCCGGCTGTACCTGAGCAGGGATCCTCGGCCTCATCCTCCTCATCCTCATCCTGATCCCGATCCTGATCCTGATCCTGGTCTTGATCCCGATCCTGATCCCGATCCTCCTCCTCCTCCTCCTCCTCCTCCTCCTCGTCCCCGTTCTCGGGCTCAGCTCCGGTTCCCGGGCCCAGCTCCGGGGTCCCCGCGGGCTCCGGCAGCGCCGGCCTGGAGAGACGCGGCTGCCACGGGGGGGAACCGGCCTGGGACCCCCAGAGACCCCCCCGGGACCACCTGGGACCCCCCGGGACCACCTGGGACCCCCCTGGGGCCACCCGGGACCACCTGGGAACCCCCGGGACCACCCTGGGACCACCTGGGACCCCCCCAGAGACCCCCCTGGGACCACCTGGGACCCCTTTGGGACCCTCAGAGACCCCCCTGGGAACCCCTGGGACCCCTTTGGGACCCCCCCAGGACCCCCAGCCCCATCCAGGGATCCCCTGGGATCCCCAGAGACCCCCTGGGACCCTCCTGGGACCCCCAGCCCCATCTCTGGGACCCCCTGACCCTCCCCAGGGACCCTTGGGATCCTCCAGGAACCCCCTGAGCTCCATCCCCCATTCCCCATTCCCCCATTCCCATCCCCCCATTCCCACATTCCCATTTCCATCCCCCCATTCCCATTCCCATTCCCATTCCCATTCCCATTCCCATTCCCATTCCCATTCCCATCCCCCATTCCCATTCCCATTCCCACATTCCCCATCCCCCCATTCCCATTCCCATTCCCATTCCCATTCCCATTCCCACATTCCCATTCCCACATTCCCATTCCCACATTCCCATTCCCATTCCCATTCCCACATTCCCCATCCCCCCATTCCCATTCCCATTCCCATCCCCATTCCCATTCCCATCCCCATTCCCATTCCCCCATTCCCATTCCCCCATTCCCCCATTCCCATTCCCATTTTCCCACATTCCCATTCCCATTCCCACATTCCCATCTCCCCATTTCCCACCGGGAATCTCCTCCCGTCTCTCCCTGGATCGGTTCCGCTGCTCCGGGGCCGCTCCCGGTGGCCGCCTGCACCGCCCGCTCCAGCAGCTCCAACCAGCTGGGAATTCCAAACGGGAATAATCCTGAATTCCCAATGGGAATAATCCCCAACGCCCGCTCCAGCAGCTCCAGCCAGCTGGGAACAATTCCAAACGGGAATAATCCTGAATTCCCAATGGGAATAATCCCAAATTCCCAACGGGAACAACCGCCAATGGGAGCTCCAGCAGCTCCAACCAGCTGGGAACAATTCCCAATGGGAATAATGGGAATTCCAAATGGGAATAATGGGAACAATCCCAAATTCCCAACAGGAACAACGCCCGCTCCAGCAGCTCCAACCAGCTGGGAACAATTCCCAACGGGAATAATCCTGAATTCCCAATGGGAACAACCCCAAATTCCCAACAGGAACAACTCCCAACAGGAGCTCCAGCAGCTCCAACCAGCTGGGAACAATTCCCAATGGGAATAATCCCAAATTCCCAACGGGAATAATGGGAACAATCCCAAATTCCCACCAGGAACAACCCCCAAGGGGATTCCCGTGGATTTTTCCCGGGATTTTGCCTCACGTGTTCCTCTCCGAGGGCGTCAGCGCCACCAGTTCGTAGATTTGTGGTCCCAGCTCCGAGGTGCAGATGATGAAGAGGGCTCGCTTGTCTGGGGGGAAATTCCCAGAATTCCCAAAATTCCCAAAATTCCCGGATTTCCCCAGCTCAGCCCAAACCCCATTCCCAAACCCATCCCAGTTTTGTACAAAAATCCCGATTTTTCCCCCCAAAAATCCCAAATTTTTCCCCCCAAAAATCAAATTTTTACCCCAAAAATCCCAAATTTTTCCCCCCCAAAAATCCCATTTTTTTCCCAGAAATCCCATTTTTTCCATGGAAAACCCCGGAATTCCGGGAATTCTGTGTCTCACCCCAAATTTCCCCCCAAAAATCCCATTTTTTGACCTAAACCCCCATTTTCTGACCCAAAAATCCCAATTTTTTCCCAGAAAATCCCAATTTTTTTTCCAGAAATTCCCATTTTTTTCCCAGAAATTCCATTTTTCCATGGAAAACTCCTGGAATTTTGGGAATTCCATCTCACCAGTGGCCACAGAGCACATGAGCAGCGAGCTGAGGCTCAGACCCCATTCCCAGACCCCAAATTTCCCCCCAAAAATCCCATTTTTTGACCTAAACCCCCCATTTTTCCCCCCAAAAATCCCGTTTTCTTCCCAGAAATCCCATTTTTTCCATGGAAAACCCCGGAATTCCGGGAATTCTGTGTCTCACCCCAAATTTCCCCCCAAAAATCCCATTTTTTGACCCAAAAATCTCTTTTTTCTTCCCAAAAATCCCATTTTTTTCTCAGAAAATCCCATTTTTTCACCCAAAACCCCCATTTTTTCACCCAAAAATCCAGTTTTTTTTCCCAGAATTCCCATTTTCCCTGGAATTTTGGGAATTGCGTCTCACCAGTGGCCACGGAGCGCACCAGGAGGGAGCTGAGGCTCAGACCCCATTCCCAGACCCCCCAAAAATCCCATTTTTTGACCTAAAACCCCCATTTTTTCACCCAAAAATCCCATTTTTTTCCCAGAAAATCCTGGAAAAGCCTGGAATTTTGGGAATTGCGTCTCACCCGTGGCCACGGAGCGCACCAGGAGGGAGCTGAGGCTCAGACCCCATTCCCAGACCCCAAATTTCCCCCCCAAAAATCCCATTTTTTACCCAAAACCCCCATTTTTTCACCCAAAAATCCCATTTTCTTCCATGGAAAACCCCGGAATTCCGGGAATTCTGTGTCTCACCCCAAATTTCCCCCCAAAAATCCCATTTTTTTCCCAGAAAATCACAGTTTTTGACCCAAAAATCCCATTTTTTGACCTAAACCCCCCATTTTTTCACCCAAAAATCCCATTTTTTTTCCCAGAATTCCCATTTTTCCCTGGAATTTTGGGAATTGCGTCTCACCCGTGGCCACAGGGCGCACCAGGAGGGAGCTGAGGCTCAGACCCCATTCCCAGACCCCCAATTTCCCCCCAAAAATCCCATTTTTTTACCCAAAACCCCCATTTTTTCACCCAAAAATCCCATTTTCTTCCCAGAAATCCCATTTTTTCCATGGAAAACCCCGGAATTCCGGGAATTCTGTGTCTCACCCCAAATTTCCCCCCAAAAATCCCATTTTTTGACCTAAACCCCCATTTTCTGACCCAAAAATCCTAATTTTTTCCCAGCAAATCCCAATTTTTTTCCAGAAATTCCCATTTTTTTTCCCAGAAATCCCATTTTTCCATGGAAAACTCCTGGAATTTTGGGAATTCCATCTCACCAGTGGCCACAGAGTGCACGAGAAAGGATCTGAGGCTCAGACCCCATTCCCAGACCCCAAATTTCCCCCCCAAAAATCCCATTTTTTTACCCAAAACCCCCATTTTTTCACCCAAAAATCCCATTTTTTTTCCCAGAAATCCCGTTTTTCCATGGAATTTTGGGAATTGTGTCTCACCAGTGGCCACAGAGCGCACCAGGAGGGAGCTGAGGCTCAGACCCCATTCCCACACCCCAAATTTCCCCCCAAAAATCCCATTTTTTTCCCAGAAACCCCCATTTTTTCACCCAAAAATCCCATTTTTTTTCCCAGAATTCCCATTTTTCCATGGAATTTTGGGAATTGCGTCTCCCCAGTGGCCACAGAGTGCACGAGAAAGGATCTGAGGCTCAGACCCCATTCCCAGACCCCAAATTTCCCCCCAAAAATCCCATTTTTTTACCCAAAACCCCCATTTTTTCACCCAAAAATCCCATTTTTTTTCCCAGAATTCCCATTTTTCCATGGAAAACTCCTGGAATTTTGGGAATTCCATCTCACCCGTAGCCACAGAGCGCACGAGGAAGGATCTGAGGCTCAGACCCCATTCCCAAACCCATTTTCCCCCAAAAATCCCATTTTTTGACCTAAACCCCCCATTTTTTCACCCAAAAATCCCGTTTTCTTCCCAGAAATCCCATTTTTTCCATGGAAAACCCCGGAATTTTGGGAATTCTGTGTCTCACCCCAAATTTCCCCCCAAAAATCCCATTTTTTTCCCAGAAAATCACAGTTTTTGACCCAAAAATCCCAATTTTTGACCTAAACCCCCCATTTTTTCACCCAAAAATCCCATTTTTTTTCCCAGAATTCCCATTTTCCCCTGGAATTTTGGGAATTGCGTCTCACCCGTGGCCACGGACTCGCTGTGGCTCAGACCCCATTCCCAGACCCCCAATTTCCCCCCAAAAATCCCATTTTTTTCCCAGAAAATCCCATTTTTTTCCCAGAAAATCACAGTTTTTGACCCAAAAATCCCATTTTTTTCCCAGAAAATCCTGGAAAACTCCTGGAATTTTGGGAATTCTGTCTCACCCGTGGCCACGGACTCGCTGCGGCTCAGACCCCATTCCCAGACCCCCAATTTCCCCCAGAAAATCCCATTTTTTTCCCAGAAAATCCCATTTTTTCACCCAAAAATCCCATTTTTTTTCCCAGAATTCCCATTTTTCCCTGGAATTTTGGGAATTCTGTCTCACCCGTGGCCACGGAGCGCACCAGGAGGGATCTGAGGCTCAGACCCCATTCCCAGACCCCAAATTTCCCCCCCAAAAATCCCATTTTTTCACCCAAAACCCCCATTTTTTGACCCAAAAATCCCATTTTTTTCCCAGAAATCCCATTTTTTCCATGGAAAACCCCGGAATTCTGGGAATTCTGTGTCTCACCCCAAATTTCCCCCCAAAAATCCCATTTTTTTCCCAGAAACCCCCATTTTTTCACCCCAAAATCCCTTTTTTTCCATGGAAAACCCCGGAATTCCGGGAATTCTGTGTCTCACACCAAATTTCCCCCCAAAAATCCCATTCTTTGACCCAAAAATCTCTTTTTTCTTCCCAAAAATCCCATTTTTTTCTCAGAAAATCCCAATTTTTGACTTAAACCCCCCATTTTTTCACCCAAAAATCCCATTTTTTTCCCAGAAAATCCCAATTTTTGACCCAAAAATCCCGTTTTTTTTCCCAGAATTCCCATTTTTCCCTGGAATTTTGGGAATTGCGTCTCACCCGTGGCCACGGAGCGCACCAGGAGGGAGCTGAGGCTCAGACCCCATTCCCAGACCCCAAATTTCCCCCCAAAAATCCCATTTTTTTCCCAGAAAATCACAGTTTTTGACCCAAAAATCCCATTTTTTGACCTAAACCCCCCATTTTTTCACCCAAAAATCCCATTTTTTTTCCCAGAATTCCCATTTTTCCCTGGAATTTTGGGAATTGCGTCTCACCCGTGGCCACAGGGCGCACCAGGAGGGAGCTGAGGCTCAGACCCCATTCCCAGACCCCCAATTTCCCCCCAAAAATCCCATTTTTTTACCCAAAACCCCCATTTTTTCACCCAAAAATCCCATTTTCTTCCCAGAAATCCCATTTTTTCCATGGAAAACCCCGGAATTCCGGGAATTCTGTGTCTCACCCCAAATTTCCCCCCAAAAATCCCATTTTTTGACCTAAACCCCCATTTTCTGACCCAAAAATCCTAATTTTTTCCCAGCAAATCCCAATTTTTTTCCAGAAATTCCCATTTTTTTTCCCAGAAATCCCATTTTTCCATGGAAAACTCCTGGAATTTTGGGAATTCCATCTCACCAGTGGCCACAGAGTGCACGAGAAAGGATCTGAGGCTCAGACCCCATTCCCAGACCCCAAATTTCCCCCCCAAAAATCCCATTTTTTTACCCAAAACCCCCATTTTTTCACCCAAAAATCCCATTTTTTTTCCCAGAAATCCCGTTTTTCCATGGAATTTTGGGAATTGTGTCTCACCAGTGGCCACAGAGCGCACCAGGAGGGAGCTGAGGCTCAGACCCCATTCCCACACCCCAAATTTCCCCCCAAAAATCCCATTTTTTTCCCAGAAACCCCCATTTTTTCACCCAAAAATCCCATTTTTTTTCCCAGAATTCCCATTTTTCCATGGAATTTTGGGAATTGCGTCTCCCCAGTGGCCACAGAGTGCACGAGAAAGGATCTGAGGCTCAGACCCCATTCCCAGACCCCAAATTTCCCCCCAAAAATCCCATTTTTTTACCCAAAACCCCCATTTTTTCACCCAAAAATCCCATTTTTTTTCCCAGAATTCCCATTTTTCCATGGAAAACTCCTGGAATTTTGGGAATTCCATCTCACCCGTAGCCACAGAGCGCACGAGGAAGGATCTGAGGCTCAGACCCCATTCCCAAACCCATTTTCCCCCAAAAATCCCATTTTTTGACCTAAACCCCCCATTTTTTCACCCAAAAATCCCGTTTTCTTCCCAGAAATCCCATTTTTTCCATGGAAAACCCCGGAATTTTGGGAATTCTGTGTCTCACCCCAAATTTCCCCCCAAAAATCCCATTTTTTTCCCAGAAAATCACAGTTTTTGACCCAAAAATCCCAATTTTTGACCTAAACCCCCCATTTTTTCACCCAAAAATCCCATTTTTTTTCCCAGAATTCCCATTTTCCCCTGGAATTTTGGGAATTGCGTCTCACCCGTGGCCACGGACTCGCTGTGGCTCAGACCCCATTCCCAGACCCCCAATTTCCCCCCAAAAATCCCATTTTTTTCCCAGAAAATCCCATTTTTTTCCCAGAAAATCACAGTTTTTGACCCAAAAATCCCATTTTTTTCCCAGAAAATCCTGGAAAACTCCTGGAATTTTGGGAATTCTGTCTCACCCGTGGCCACGGACTCGCTGCGGCTCAGACCCCATTCCCAGACCCCCAATTTCCCCCAGAAAATCCCATTTTTTTCCCAGAAAATCCCATTTTTTCACCCAAAAATCCCATTTTTTTTCCCAGAATTCCCATTTTTCCCTGGAATTTTGGGAATTCTGTCTCACCCGTGGCCACGGAGCGCACCAGGAGGGATCTGAGGCTCAGACCCCATTCCCAGACCCCAAATTTCCCCCCCAAAAATCCCATTTTTTCACCCAAAACCCCCATTTTTTGACCCAAAAATCCCATTTTTTTCCCAGAAATCCCATTTTTTCCATGGAAAACCCCGGAATTCTGGGAATTCTGTGTCTCACCCCAAATTTCCCCCCAAAAATCCCATTTTTTTCCCAGAAACCCCCATTTTTTCACCCCAAAATCCCTTTTTTTCCATGGAAAACCCCGGAATTCCGGGAATTCTGTGTCTCACACCAAATTTCCCCCCAAAAATCCCATTCTTTGACCCAAAAATCTCTTTTTTCTTCCCAAAAATCCCATTTTTTTCTCAGAAAATCCCAATTTTTGACTTAAACCCCCCATTTTTTCACCCAAAAATCCCATTTTTTTCCCAGAAAATCCCAATTTTTGACCCAAAAATCCCGTTTTTTTTCCCAGAATTCCCATTTTTCCCTGGAATTTTGGGAATTGCGTCTCACCCGTGGCCACGGAGCGCACCAGGAGGGAGCTGAGGCGCAGCACGGGGCTGAAGCCGTGTTTGCCGTCGCGGCTGTGGCAGCGCAGCAGCCACCGCTCGTCCTGGCGCTGCAGCAGCACCAGCAGCTCCTCCAGCAGCAGCACGTGCAGCTCTGCAGCAACGACAATTCCATGGAAATCCCTCGGGAATTCCTTGGGAATTTTTGGGGAATTTTTGGGGAATTTTTTGGAATTTTTTTGGAATTTTTTTGGATTTTTTTTTTATTTTTTTTGGATTTTTTTTTTAATTTTTTAGGCATTTTTTGGGCATTTTTGTTGGATTTTTTGGGATCTTTTGAAGATTTTCTTGGGAATTTTTGGGGGGATTTTCGGGAATTTTTTTGGAATTTTTTGGATTCTTTTTGGAATTTTTTGGGATTTTTTTTTTAATTTTTTGGATTTTTTTTTGGATTTTTTTAAAAATTTTTTAGGCATTTTTTGGGCATTTTTGTTGGATTTTTTGGGATCTTTTGGGGATTTTCTTGGGAATTTTTGGGGGGAGTTTTGGGAATTTTTGGGGAATTTTTTGGGAATTTTTTGGAATTTTTTTGGAATTTTTTTGGAATTTTTTGGAATTTTTTTTGATTTTTTTTTTTATTTTTTAGGCATTTTTTGGGCATTTTCTTGGATTTTTTAGGATCTTTTGGGGATTTTCTTGGGAATTTTTTGGGGGGGATTTTTGGGAATTTTTTTAGGATTTCTTTGGAATTTTTTAAACATTTTTTAGGAATTTTTTGGGTTTTTTTTATTTTTTTGGGATTTTTTGGGGGTTTTTTTGGGGGGGGATTTTGGCAGCACCAGCAGCTCCTCCAGCAGCAGCACGTGCAGCTCTGCAGCAACGACAATTCCATGGAAATCCCTCGGGAATTTTTTGGGAATTTTTTGGGAATTTTTTGGAATTTTTTGGGATTTTTTTTGGATTTTTTTTGGATTTTTTAATGAATTTTTTTGGATTTTTTTTGGCATTTTTTGGGCATTTTGTTGGATTTTTTGGGATCTTTTGGAGATTTTCTTGGGAATTTTTGGGGGGAGTTTTGGGAATTTTTTGGGAATTTTTTGGGAATTTTTTGGAATTTTTTGGGATTTTTTTTTTAATTTTTTGGATTTTTTTTTGGATTTTTTTAAAAATTTTTTAGGCATTTTTTGGGCATTTTTGTTGGATTTTTTGGGATCTTTTGGGGATTTTCTTGGGAATTTTTGGGGGGAGTTTTGGGAATTTTTGGGGAATTTTTTGGGAATTTTTTGGAATTTTTTTGGAATTTTTTTGGAATTTTTTGGAATTTTTTTTGATTTTTTTTTTTATTTTTTAGGCATTTTTTGGGCATTTTCTTGGATTTTTTAGGATCTTTTGGGGATTTTCTTGGGAATTTTTTGGGGGGGATTTTTGGGAATTTTTTTAGGATTTCTTTGGAATTTTTTAAACATTTTTTAGGAATTTTTTGGGTTTTTTTTATTTTTTTGGGATTTTTTGGGGGTTTTTTTGGGGGGGGATTTTGGCAGCACCAGCAGCTCCTCCAGCAGCAGCACGTGCAGCTCTGCAGCAACGACAATTCCATGGAAATCCCTCGGGAATTTTTTGGGAATTTTTTGGGAATTTTTTGGAATTTTTTGGGATTTTTTTTGGATTTTTTTTGGATTTTTTAATGAATTTTTTTGGATTTTTTTTGGCATTTTTTGGGCATTTTGTTGGATTTTTTGGGATCTTTTGGAGATTTTCTTGGGAATTTTTGGGGGGAGTTTTGGGAAATTTTGGGAATTTTTTGGAATTTTTTTGGAATTTTTTTGGAATTTTTTTGAATTTTTTTTTTTAATTTTTTAGGCATTTTTTGGGCATTTTCTTGGATTTTTTGGGATCTTTTGGGGATTTTCTTGGGAATTTTTGGGGGGATTTTTGGGAATTTTTTTGGAAGATTTTTGGGAATTTTTTTAGGATTTCTTTGGGATTTTTTAGAAAATTTTTTAGGAATTTTTTGGGCTTTTTTTTGGTTTTTTGGGATTTTTTGGGAGTTTTTTTGGGGGGGGGGATTTTGGCAGCACCAGCAGCTCCTCCAGCAGCAGCACGTGCAGCTCTGCAGCAACGACAATTCCAGGAAAATCCCTCGGGAATTCCTTGGGAATTTTTGGGGAATTTTTGGGGAATTTTTTGGACTTTTTTTGGATTTTTTTTGGAATTTTTTATGAATTTTTTTGGATTTTTTTTGGCATTTTTTGGGCATTTTTGTTGGATTTTTAGGGATCTTTTGGGGATTTTCTTGGGAATTTTTGGGGGGGATTTTTGGGAATTTTTTTAGGATTTCTTTGGAATTTTTAACAAAAATTTTTGGGCATTTTTTGGGCTTTTTTTGGGGTTTTTGGGGGATTTTTTTGAGGTTTTTTTGGGGGGATTTTGGCATCAGAGGCAGCTCTGCAACAACGGGAATTCCATGGGAATTCCATCCCAGTCCCTCCCAGTCCATCCCAGTCCATCCCAATCCATCCCAGTCCATCCCAGTCTGTCCTAGTCCATCCCAGTCCATCCCAGTCCCTCCCAGTCCATCCCAGTCCATCCCAGTCCATCCCAGTCCATCCCAGTCCATCCCAGTCCCTCCCAGTCCATTCCCAGTCCCTCCCAGTCCATTCCCAGTCCCTCCCAGTCCATCCCAGTCCATCCCAGTCCATTCCCAGTCTGTCCCAGTCCATCCCAGTCCATCCCAGTCCATTCCCAGTCCCTCCCAGTCTGTCCCAGTCCATCCCAGTCCCTCCCAGTCCATCCCAGTCCCTCCCAGTCCATCCCAGTCCATCCCAGTCCATCCCAGTCCATTCCAGTCCATCCCAGTCCATTCCCAGTCCATCCCAGTCCATCCCAGTCCATCCCAGTCCATTCCCAGTCCATCCCAATCCCTCCCAGTCCCTCCCAGTCCCTCCCAATCCATTCCCAGTCCATCCCAGTCACTCCCAGTCCCTCCCAATCCATTCCCAGTTCATCCCAGTCCATCCCAGTCCCTCCCAGTCCCTCCCAGTCCATCCCAGTCCCTCCCAGTCCATCCCAGTCCATCCCAGTTCATCCCAGTCCATCCCAGTCCATCCCAGTCCCTCCCAGTCCATCCCAGTCCCTCCCAGTCCCTCCCAGTACATCCCAGTCCCTCCCAGTCCATTCCCAATCCCTCCCAGTCCATTCCCAGTCCCTCCCAGTCCATCCCAGTCCATTCCCAATCCCTCCCAGTCCATTCCCAGTCCCTCCCAGTCCATCCCAGTTCCATCCCAGTCCATCCCAGTCCCTCCCAGTCCATCCCAGTCCATCCCAGTCCATCCCAGTCCCTCCCAGTCCATTCCCAGTCCATCCCAGTCCATCCCAGTCCATCCCAGTCCATCCCAGTCCCTCCCAGTCCATCCCAGTCCATCCCAGTCCGTCCCAGTCCATCCCAGTCCATCCCAGTCCATCCCAGTCCATCCCAGTCCCTCCCAATCCCATCCCAGTCCCTCCCAGTCCATTCCCAATCCATCCCAGTCCATTCCAGTCCATCCCAGTGAGTCCCAGTCCATCCCAGTCCCTCCCAGTGAGTCCCAGTTCATCCCAGTCCCTCCCAGTCCGTCCCAGTCCATCCCAGTCCATCCCAGTCCCTCCCAGTCCCTCCCAGTCCCTCCCAGTCCCTCCCAGTCCATTCCCAGTCCATCCCAGTCCATCCCAGTCCATCCCAATCCATTCCCAGTCCCTCCCAGTCCATCCCAGTCCATTCCCAGTCCATCCCAGTCCCTCCCAGTCCATTCCCAGTCCATCCCAGTCCATCCCAGTCCATCCCAGTCCATCCCAGTCCATTCCCAGTCCCTCCCAGTCCCTCCCAGTCCCTCCCAGTCCATTCCCAGTCCATCCCAGTCCCTCCCAGTCCATCCCAGTCCCTCCCAGTCCATCCCAGTCCGTCCCAGTCCGTCCCAGTCCATCCCAGTCCGTACCCACGCTCTTGTCCTTGCCCACGCGCCAGGCCAGGGGCCCCTCGTGGATCATCCGGTGCGAGGTCAGGTCCAGGTTCTGTGGGATCAGAATTCCATGGAAAACACCACCGGAATTCCAGGGAAAACACCCGGAATCCATGGAAACAACACCCGGAATTCCATGGAAACAACACCCGGAATTCCAGGAAAACAACACCCGGAATCCATGGAAACAACACCCGGAATTCCATGGAAACAACACCTGGAATCCATGGAAACAACACCCGGAATTCCAGGGAAAACACCCGGAATCCATGGAAAACAACACCCGGAATCCATGGAAACAACACCCGGAATTCCATGGAAACAACACCCGGAATTCCATGGAAACAACACCCGGAATTCCATGGAAACAACACCCGGAATTCCATGGAAACAACATCCGGAATCCATGGAAACAACACCCGGAATCCATGGAAACAACACCCGGAATCCATGGAAAACACCCGGAATCCATGGAAACAACACCCGGAATCCATGGAAACAACACCCGGAATCCATGGAAAACACCCGGAATTCATGGAAACAACACCCGGAATCCATGGAAACAACACCCGGAATTCCATGGAAACAACACCCGGAATCCATGGAAACAACACCCGGAATTCCAGGGAAACAACACCCGGAATTCCATGGAAACAACACCCGGAATCCATGGAAACAACACCCGGAATTCCATGGAAACAACACCCGGAATTCCAGGGAAAACACCCGGAATTCCAGGGAAAACACCCGGAATCCATGGAAACAACACCCGGAATCCATGGAAACAACACCCGGAATCCATGGAAACAACACCCGGAATTCCAGGGAAAACACCCGGAATTCCAGGGAAAACACCCGGAATTCCAGGGAAAACACCCGGAATTCATGGAAAACACCCGGAATTCCAGGGAAAACACCCGGAATTCCAGGGAAAACAACACCCGGAATCCATGGAAACAACACCCGGAATTCCAGGGAAACAACACCCGGAATCCATGGAAACAACACCCGGAATTCCAGGGAAAACAACACCCGGAATCCATGGAAAACACCCGGAATTCCATGGAAACAACACCCGGAATCCATGGAAACAACACCCGGAATCCATGGAAAACACCCGGAATTCCATGGAAACAACACCCGGAATTCCAGGGAAACAACACCCGGAATCCATGGAAACAACACCCGGAATCCATGGAAACAACACTCGGAATTCCAGGGAAAACAGCCCAAATTCCATGGGGAAAACAACCCAAAATACAGTTTTTTCCATGGAAAACTGGGAATACCCGGAATTGTGGGATTTTCCATGGAAAACTGGGAATACCCGGAATTGTTCCCACGGAAAACTGGGAATACCTGGAATTGCTGGGCCAGGGGGCTGTTCCCAAGTGGGATTTTCCATGGAAAACTGGGAATACCCGGAATTGCTTCCATGGAAAACTGGGAATACCCAGAATTGCTTCCATGGAAAACAGGGAATACCCGGAACTGCTTCCATGGAAAACCGGGAATACCCAGAATTCCCACATCCAGGGGCCGTTTCCAAGCATTTTTTCCATGGAAAACTGGGAATACCCGGAATTGTGGGATTTTCCATGGAAAACTGGGAATACCCGGAATTGTGGGATTTTCCATGGAAAACTGGGAATACCCGGAATTGTGGGATTTTCCATGGAAAACTGGGAATACCCGGAATTCCCACGTCCAGGGGGGTGTTCCTGGGTGGGATTTTTCCATGGAAAACCGGGAATACCCGGAATTGCTGGGCCAGGGGGGTGTTTCCGAGCGGGATTTTCCATGGAAAACTGGGAATACCCGGAATTGTGGGATTTTCCATGGAAAACCGGGAATACCCGGAATTGTGGGATTTTCCATGGAAAACTGGGAATACCCGGAATTGTGGGATTTTCCATGGAAAACCGGGAATACCCAGAATTCCCACATCCAGGGGGCCGTTCCCGAGCGTTTTTTTTCCACGGAAAACTGGGAATACCCGGAACTGCTGGGCCAGGGGGTTGGAGCTGCGCTCCAGGGCGGAGCTGTCCAGGCGCCGCTGGTGCTCCCGGAGGCGCCGGCGATTCTCGGCCCCGCGCACGGCCTCGTTCACAAAGCGCAGCACGGAACGGCTCTGATCCAGGGCACGGAACAGCTTCTCACGCTCCGGGGAACCCGCTGGAAAACAGGGAAAATCCATGGGAAATTCATGGGAAATCCAGGGGAAATCCATGGGAAATCCAGGGGAAAAATCCAGGGAAAATCCATGGGAAAATCCATGGGAAAAATGGGAATAATCAGGGAAAATCCATGGGAAATCCAGGGGAAATCCAGGGGAAAAAACGGGAAATTCATGGAAAAAAAATGGGGAAAATCAGGGGAAATGTGGGATGGCTGGAACAGCTTCTCCTGCTCTGGGGAACCCGCTGGGAGGGCAGGAATCCGGGGGCAGGATCCCAGAACAGATCCCAGGGATGGATCCCAGGGACAGGAGGGATCCCAGAGCCGATCCCAGGATCTCTCACCATTGCTGAGGCGGATCAGGCTCTCCAGCAGCAGGGGGGATTTGCTGAGTTGGGGAGGGCAGGAACCCAGGGACAGGATCCCAGGGATGGATCCAGGGGACAGGAACAGATCCCAGGGATGGGATGGATCCCAGAGTGGATCCCAGAGTGGATCCCAGGATCTCTCACCGTTGCTCAGGCGGATCAGGCTCTCCAGCAGCAGGGGGGATTTGCTGAGCCGGGGGGCAGGATCCCCAGGGATGGATCCAGGGGACAGGAGGGATCCCAGAGTGGATCCCAGGGATGGGATGGATCCCAGAACAGATCCCAGAGTGGATCCCAGGCTGTCTCTCTCACCGTTGCTCAGTCGGATCAGGCTCTCCATGAGCAGGGGGGATTTGCTGAGCCAGGGGCAGGAACCCGGGGACAGGAGGGATCCCACAGTGGATCCCAGGGACAGGAACAGATCCCAGGGATGGGATGGATCCCAGAGTGGATCCCAGGAGTGGATTCCTGTCTCTCTCACCGTTGCTCAGTCGGATCAGGCTCTCCAGCAGCAGGGGGTATTTGCTGAGCCGCTGCGTCTCCGCCACCAACAAATCCTTCAGCTGCAGCCGCCGGCACTGGGGGTGGCTCTCGGCCTCCTGCAAATTCCCAAATTCCCACAATTCCCAAATTCCCAATTCCCAAATTCCCACAATTCCCAAATTCCCACAATTCCCAATTTCCCCAATTCCCAAATCCCCGCCGGCACTGCGGGTGGCTCTCGGCCTCCTGCAAATTCCCAAATTCCCACAATTCCCAATTCCCAAATTCCCAAATTCCCAAATTCCCACAATTCCCAAATCCAACAATTTCCCAAATTCCCACAATTCCCAAATCAAACAATTCCCACAATTCCCAAATCCAACAATTTCCCAAATTCCCAAATCCAACAATTTCCCAAATTCCCAAATCCAACAATTCCCAAATTCCCAAATCCAACAATTCCCAATTCCCAATTCCCAAATCCAACAATTCCCACAATTCCCAAATCCAACAACTCCCAAATTCCCAAATCCAACAATTCCCAAATTCCCAAATCCAACAATTTCCCCAATCCCCAAATCCAACAATTCCCAAATTCCCAAATTCAACAATTTCCAAATTCCCAAATTCCCACAATTTCCCCAAACCCCCAATTCCCACAATTCCAGAATTCCCCCCATTCCCAAATCCCCCAAATTTCCACAATTCCCAAATTTCCACAATCCCCCAAATCCTCCAATTCCCAAATAATTCCCAAATAATTCCCATATTGGTCCCCCAAATTCCCAAATTTCTGACCCCACTGGTTCCCAAAAATGGGGAAAAAGAAGAGGGGAAAAAATGGGGGAAAAAATGGGGGAAAAGAGAGGGGGAAAAAAAGGGGGGAAAAAAGGAAAAAAAGGGAAAAAAGGGGAAAAAGGGGAAAAAAAAAGGCGAAAAAAAGAGTAAAAACCAGAAAAAAAAGGGGGAAAAAAAGGGGGAAAAAAGGGAAAAAGGGAAAAAAGGGGAAAAATGGGGAAAAAGGGGGAAAAAGGGGAGAAAAAAGAGGGAAAAAAGAGGGAAAAAGGGGGAAAAGGGAAAAAAGGGGAAAAAGGGGAAAAAAGGGAAAAGGGGGAAAAAGGGGAGAAAAAAGAGGAAAAAAAGAGGGAAAAAGGGGAAAAAGGGGAAAAAAGGGGAAAAAGGGGAAAAAAGGGAAAAGAGGGAAAAAGGGGAAAAAAGGGGAAAAAAAAGGGAAAAAAAGAAGGAAAAAGAGAAAAAAAAGGGAAAAAAAAGGGGGAAAAAAGAGGAAAAAAGGGGAAAAAACGGGGAAAAAAGGGGAAAAAAAGAAGGAAAAAAGGGAAAAAAAAGAGGAAAAATTGGAGGATAAAGGGGGAATAAAACCCAGAAACGGAAAAAAATCGGGAAAGAGGCAAAAATCCCGGGAATTGTCGCCGGGAATGGGATCCCAGACCTGGATGAAAAGCTGGAATCTGCTCTCCTTGCGCTGCTTGGTTCGGATCAGCTCCAGCGCCACGGATTGGGAGCAGCAGAAAGTGGCGGCCACCCTCTGGAATTCCTCCTTGGAATCTCCCTCAAACTGGGAATTCCCATGGAAAATCCATCAGGAATTCCTGGAATTCCTGGAATTCCAAAGGGGGATTTGGGGGGTTTTGGTTTTCCTTACCCGGGCCAGCAAAACGTCGCCGATTTCCTGGATGAGGGGACCCCGATCCCGGAGTTTTTTCATGGATTCCCAGAGGGAATCTGGAGGGGAGGGAATGGGGGGAGAATTGGGGGAAAAGGGGGAAAATTTGGGGGAAAATTTGGGGGAAATTTGGGGGAAAATTTGGGGGAAATTTGGGGGAAATTTGAGGGAAAAAAGGGGAAAAAGGGGAGGAAATCTGGGGAAAATTTGGGAGAAATTTGGGGAATTTTTGGGGTAAATTTGGGGAAAATTTGGGGGAAAATTTGGGGGAAATTTGGGGGAAATTTGGGGAAATTTGAAGGAAAATTTGGGGAAAATTTGGGGGAAAATTTGGGGGAAAAAGAGGGGAAAAAGGGGGAAAATTTGGGGGGGAATTTGGGAAAATTTGGGGGAAAAAAAGGGGAAAAAGGGGGAGAAATTTGGGGAAAATTTGGGAGAAATTTGGGGAATTTTTGGGGTAAATTTGGGGAAAATTTGAGGGAAAATTTGGGGGAAAAAGAGGGGAAAAGGGGGAGAAATTTGGGGAAAATTTGGGGGAAATTTGGGAAAATTTGGGGAAAATTTGAGGGAAAATTTGGGGGAAAAAGGGGGAGAAATTTGGGGGAAATTTGGGGAAAATTTGGGGAAAATTTGGGGAATTTTTGGGGTAAATTTGGGGAAAATTTGGGGGAAATTTGGGGAATTTTGAGGGAAAATTTGGGGGAAATTTTTGGGGAAAAAGAGGGGAAAAACGGGGAAAATTTGGGGGGAAATTTGGGGAAAAAAAGGCGGAAAAAGGGAAAAGAGTGGGGGGAAAAAGAGGGGTTTTGGGAATTCCAGGGAATTTGGGAATTTGGGATTTCAGGGAATTTGGGATTTTGGGATTTCAGGGAATTTGGGATTCAGGGAATTTGGGAATTTGGGAACCAGCGGGGTCAGGAACTCGGGGATTTTGGGATTTCAGGGATCTGGGATTCAGGATTTTGGGATTTCAGGGATCTGGGATTTTGGGAATTTTGGGATTCAGGATTTTGGGAATTCAGGAATTCAGGGATTCTCACTGTGCACAGCGATGAGCTCGGGCAGGTTGGGGGGAACAGGAACCCAGCGGGATTTCAGGAATTGGCAGGGTCAGGAACTCGGGGATTTCAGGGATTTGGGAATTTTGGGATTCAGGATTTTGAGAATTCAGGAATTTTGGGAATTCAGGGAATTTCAGGATTCTCACTGTGCACAGCGATGAGCTCGGGCAGGTTGGGGAAGAGCAGCCCCAGCTCGTGGGGGCTCAGCAGCTGCTCCCGCCTCAGGCGCTGATAGAACAGAACATGGAGAGCCCGCAGCAGGCACAGGTGGGACAGCTCTGTCACCATCAGCTCTGGGGACATTGGGGACATCATTGGGGACATTGGGGACACCCTGGGGACACCTCAGGGACATGGGGACATCATTGGGGACATGGGGACATCACTGGGAACAGAACATGGAGAGCCCGCAGCAGGCGCAGGTGGGACAGCTCTGTCACCATCAGCTCTGGGGACATTGGGGACATCATTGGGGACATTGGGGACACCTTGGGGACATCACAGGGACATGGGGACATCATTGGGGACATCACTGGGAACAGAACATGGAGAGCCCGCAGCAGGCGCAGGTGGGACAGCTCTGTCACCATCAGCTCTGGGGGGACATTGGGGACATCAGAGACACCTTGGGGACATCATTGGGGACATGGGGACATCATTGGGGACATCACTGGGACATGGGGACATCACTGGGAACAGAACATGGAGAGCCCACAGCAGGCGCAGGTGGGACAGCTCTGTCACCATCAGCTCTGGGGGGACATTGGGGACATTGGGGACACCTTGGGGACATCACAGGGACATCAGAGACACATTGGGGACATGGGGACATCACTGGGAACAGAACATGGAGAGCCCACAGCAGGCGCAGGTGGGACAGCTCTGTCACCATCAGCTCTGGGGACATTGGGGACATCATTGGGGACATCATTGGGGACATCAGAGACACCTTGGGGACACCTTGGGGACATGGGGACATCACTGGGGACATCATTGGGGACATGGGGACATCACTGGGAACAGAACATGGAGAGCCCGCAGCAGGCGCAGGTGGGACAGCTCTGTCACCATCAGCTCTGGGGACATTGGGGACATTGGGGACATTGGGGACACCTTGGGGACATGGGGACATCATTGGGGACATCACAGGGACATGGGGACATCACTGGGACACGGGGACATCATTGGGGACATCATTGGGGACATTGGGGACATTGGGGACATCATTGGGGACATCATTGGGGACATTGGGGACATTGGGGACATCATTGGGGACATCATTGGGGACATTGGGGACATCACAGACACACTGGGGACATCACAGGGACATGGGGACATCATTGGGGACATCACTGGAACACGGGGACATCTTGGGGACACCTCAGGGATGTCACTGGGGACATTTTGGGGACATTTTGGGGACCTTTGGGGACATTTTGGGGACATTTTGGGGACGTTTGGGGCTGTTCCCATTCCGAGAGCAGCACCCAGAGCTCAGAGCCCGGAGTCAGCTGCCACAAATCCCGGGAAAAACCCGGAATGAGACCCCAAATCCAGGAATGAGACCCCAAATCTGGGAATGAGACCCCAAATCCCAGGAATGAGACCCCAAATCCCAGGAATGAGACCCCAAATCCCAGGAATGAGACCCCAAATCTGGGAATGAGACCCCAAATCCCGGGAAAAACCCGGAATGAGACCCCAAATCTGGGAATGAGACCCCAAATCCCAGGGAAAACCTGGAATGAGACCCCAGATCCCAGGAATGAGACCCCAAATCCCAGGAATAGACCTAAAATCCCGGGAAAAACCTGGAATGAGTCCCCAAATCCCAGGAATGAGACCCCAAATTCCAGGAAAAACCTGGAATGAGACTCCAAATCTGGGAATGAGACCCCAAATCCCAGGAAAAACCGGGAATGAGACCCCAAATCCTGGGGAAAAAACAGGAATGAGACCCCAAATCCTGGGAATGAAACCCCAAATCCCAGGAAAAACCGGGAATGAGACCCCAGATCCCGGGAATGAGACCCCAAATCCCGGGAATGAGACCCCAGATCCCAGGAATGAGACCCCAAATCCCGGGAATGAGACCCCAGATCCCAGGAATGAGACCCCAAATCCCGGGAATGAGACCCCAGATCCCAGGAATGAGACCCCAAATCCCGGGAATGAGACCCCAAATCCCCGGAATGAGACCCCAAATCTGGGAATGAGACCCCAAATCCCGGGAATGAGCCCCCCCCAATCCCGGGCTCCCCCCAATCCCCAGAATTCCCATTTTTTTCCCGTTTTTTCCCGTTCTTTTCCCGGATTTTCCCGTTTTTTCCCGTTTTTTTCCCGTTTTTTCCCGTTTTTTCCCCGTTTTTTTCCCGGTTTTTTCCCGTTTTTTCCCCGTTTTTTTCCCGGTTTTTTCCCGTTTTTTCCCCGTTTTTTTCCCGGTTTTTCCCCGTTTTTTCCCGTTTTTTTCCCGTTTTTCCCCGTTTTTTTCCCGTTTTTTCCCGTTTTTTTCCCGTTTTTTTCCCGTTTTTTCTCATTTTTTTCCCGTTTTTTCCCCGGATTTTCCCGTACCGTTGATGACCTCCTGCCGATCCAGCTCCCGCTGGGAGAGGTTGGCCACGAGCTCCCGGCTCACCGAGTGCTGCCAGCTCTGGGAATTCTGCTGGGAATTCCGGGAATTCCGGGAATTCCCATCCCAGCAGGGCTGGGAATTGTCCTGGGAATTGTTTTGGGATTGGGGATCCGGATCCAGGTCGGGAACGGGGCCCTGCTCATCCTCCAGGAGGTGAGGGAGGAACGGATCGGCCGGGATGGGGGAATCCAGGCTCCTGGAAAAACGGGAAGGGATGGAAAATTGGGGGGAAATTGGGGAAATTGGGGGAAAAATTGGGGGAAAAGTGGGGAAAAATTGGGGAAAAATTGGGGAAATTGGGGAAAAATTGGGGAAAATTGGGGGGAAAATTGGGGGAAAAGTGGGGGGAAAAGTGGGGGGAAAATTTGGGGAAGATTGAGGGAAAATTGGGGAAAAATTTGGGGAAATTGGGGAAAAATTGGGGGGAAAAATTGGGGAAAATTGGGGAAAAAATCGGGGAAAATTGGGAAAACTGGGGGGAAAAAAGAGGGGAAAAGCAGGGAAAAAGTGGGGAAAAATTGGGGGAAAATGGGGAAAAAATTGGGGAAAAACTGGGGGAATAAAGGGAAAATTGGGAGAAAAAATTGGGAAAATTGGGGGGAAAATTGGGGAAAAATTGGGGAAAAAATTGGGGGGAAAAATTGGGGGGAAAAAAATGGGAAAAGCAGGGAAAAATCTAAAAAATTGGGAATGGGAATTGCGCTCACCTGCGCCCCATCTTTGGTGTGTAGGGAGGGGTTGGATTTTCCAGGGATCTGGGAAAGGATGGCAGAGACTCAAACCCTTCCCAAAAAACCCCAAATCCCAAATTTCCAATCCAAATTTCCCAGATTTCCATTCCAAACGCGCCAAAATTTGGGATAGAGGCTCCAGAATTCCGGGAATTTTGGGAATTTTGGGAATTTTGGGAATTCCCACCTGTTGGAGAGGCCAAAGACTCAAAACTTCAACCCTGACCCACGTTTCCTTCCCAAATTTCCAATCCAAATTTCCTGGATTTCCATCCCAAACGCGCCAAAATTTGGGACAGATGCTCCGGAATTCCGGGAATTTTGGGAATTTTGGGAATTTTGGGAATTTTGGGAATCCCCACCTCTTGGAGAAGTCAAAGACTCGACACCTCAACCCTGAGCTACATTCTTTTCCCAAAAAATCCCAAATTTCCAATCCAAATTTCCTGGATTTCCATCCCAAATTGCGCCAAAATCCGGGCTAAAAGCTCCAGAATTCCGGGAATTTTGGGAATTTTGGGAATTTTGGGAATTTTGGGAATTCTGGGAATTCCCACCTGTTGGAGAGGCCAAAGACTCGAGACCTCAACCCTGACCCGCGTTTCCTTCCCAAATTTCCAATCCAAATTTCCCAGATTTCCATCCCAAATTGCATCGAAATCCGGGCTAAAAGCTCCAGAATTCCGGGAATTCCGGGAATTTTTGGGAATTGTGGGAATCCCCACCTGTTGGAGAGGCTGGAGGCCGAGGATGAGGAGGCCGAGTGCAGCCGGGGGGTCTCGGAGCCGCTCCCGTCCACGTCGGCGTCGCTGCGCGATCGCGGCACCGGCTCCGGGCGCCGCCGGCAGCGCCGCAGCTCCTCCCGGCCCTTCAGGCTCTCCGAGCGACCCAGCCGGACCCCGGAGCGGGAGCTGAGGGAAAAACGGGAATTTGGGGAGAAATCCTGGGATTTGGGGGGAAAATCCCGGGATTCGGGGTCGAAAATTCAAAGAATTACGGTAAAAATCTGAGTAATTACGGTAAAAATCTGAGGTATTACGGTAATGATAATGGAATTTGGAGACAAAAATCCTGGGGTTTAGAGGGAAAAAACCTTGGGATTTAGGGGAAAAAATGCTGGGATTTATGGGGAAAAAATCCTGGGATTTAGAGGGAAAAGTTTTGGGATTCAGAGGAAAAAATCCTGGGATTTAGGGGGAAAAATGACAATTATGGCAAAGAATCCCAGGAATTTCGGTAAAAAAATCGGAGTAATTACGGTAAAAATCAGGGAGATTACGGTAAAAATTCCAGGAATTAATTCCAGATAAAAATTGGGGAATTTAAAGATAAAAATCCTGGGATTTTGGGGGGAAATCCTGGGATTTTGGGGGCTCCGGGAACGCCACAGCTCCTCCCGGCCCTTCAGGCTCTCCGAGCGACCCAGCTGGACCTCGGAGCGGGAACTGAGGGAAAAATGGGAATTTGGGGGAAATCCTGGGATTTGGGGGGAAATCCCAGAATTTTGGGGGAAAAATCCTGGGATTTGAGGCAAAAAATCCCGAGATTCAGGGTCGAAAATGCCAGGAATTACGGTAAAAATTCAAGTAATTACGGTAAAAATTCCAGTAATTACGGTAAAAATGCAGGGGATTGTAGCAGAAATCCTGGGATTTAGAGGCAAAAAGTCCTGGGATTTAAAAGGAAAAAATCCTGGGATTTAGAGGGAAAAATCCTGGGATTTAGGGGGAAAAATCCCGGGATTTAGAGGAAAAAACTCTGGGATTTAGGGGAAAAAGTTTTGGGATTTAGGGGAAAAAATTTTGGGATTTAGGGGAAAAAATCCTGGGATTTAGAGGGAAAAAATCCTGGGATTTAGGGGAAAAATAAATGAGAATTGTGGCAAAAAATCCCAGGAATTTTGGTAAAAATTGGAGGAATTACGGTAAAAATCAGGGAGATTACGGTAAAAAATTCCAGGAGTTAATTCCAGATAAAAATTGGGGAACTTAAAGGAAAAAATCCTGGGATTTTGGGGGGAAATCCTGGGATTTTGGGGGCTCCGGGAACGCCGCAGCTCCTCCCGGCCCTTCAGGCTCTCCGAGCGACCTAGCCGGACCCCGGAGCGGGAACTGAGGGAAAAACGGGAATTTGGGGGAAATCCTGGGATTTGGGGGAAAAATCCTGAGATTCGGGGTCAAAATCCCGAGATTTGGGGTCGAAAATTCAAAGAATTACGGTAAAAATGCAGGGGATTGTAGCAGAAATCCTGGGATTTAGAGGAAAAAAGTCTTGGGATTTAAAAGGAAAAAGTCCTGGGATTTAGAGGAAAAAATGCTGGGATTTAGAGGGAAAAAAATCTTGGGATTTGGGGGGAAAAATCTTGGGATTTAGGGGGAAAAATCCCGGGATTTAGAGGAAAAAATCCTGGGATTTAGAGGAAAAAAAATCTTGGGATTTAGAGGAAAAAACTCTGGGATTTAGGGGGAAAAATCCTGGGACTCTGGGGAAAAAATGAGAATTGTGGCAAAAAATCCCAGGAATTTTGGTAAAAATCTGAGTAATTACGGTGGGAATTCAAGGAATGATGGTAAAAATTCCAGGAATTAATCCCAGGTAAAAATTGGGGAATTTAAAGGAAAAAACCCTGGGATTTTGGGGGGAAATCCTGGGATTTGGGGGGAAAAATCCCGAGATTCAGGGTCGAAAATTCAAAGAATTACGGTAAAAATCCCAGTAATTACGGTAAAAATGCAGGGGATTGTAGCAGAAATCCTGGGATTTAGAGGGAAAAAGTCTTGGGATTTAGGGGAAAAAATTTTGGGATTTAGAGGGAAAAAATCCTGGGATTTAGAGGGAAAAATACTGGGATTTAGAGGGAAAAAATGAGAATTGTGGCAAAAAATGCCAGGAATTTTGGTAAAAATCTGAGTAATTACGGTAAAAATCAGGGAGATTACGGTAAAAATTCCAGGAACTAATTCCAGATAAAAATTGGGGAATTTAAAGGAAAAAATCCTGGGATTTTGGGGGGAAATCCTGGGATTTTGGGGGGAAATCCTGAGATTTGAGGCAAAAAATCCCGGGATTTGGTGTCGAAAATTCAAAGAATTACGGTAAAAATCCCAGTAATTACGGTAAAAATTGGAGTAATTACGGTAAAAATGCAGGGGATTGCAGCAGAAATCCTGGGATTTGGAGGGAAAAAGTCTTGGGATTTAAAAGGAAAAAATCCCGGGATTTAGGGGAAAAAATCCTGGGATTTAGAGGGAAAAATCCCGGGACTTAGAGCAAAAAATCCTGGGATTTAGGGGCAAAAATCCTGGGATTTACAGGAAAAAGTTTTGGGATTTAGGGGAAAAAATTTTGGGATTTAGGGGAAAAAATCCCAGGATTCTGGGGAAAAAATGAGAATTGTGGCAAAAAATCCCAGGAATTTTGGTAAAAATTGGAGGAATTAAGGTAAAAATCAGGGAGATTACGGTAAAAATTCCAGGAATTAATTCCAGGTAGAAATTGGGGAATTTAAAGGAAAAAAAACTGGAATTTTGGGGGGAAATCCTGGGATTTTGGGGGGAAATCCTGGGATTTTGGGGGCTCTGGGAACGCTGCAGCTCCTCCCGGCCCTTCAGGCTCTCCGAGCGACCCAGCCGGACCCCGGAGCGGGAACTGAGGGAAAAACGGGAATTTGGGAGAAATCCTGAGATTTGGGGGAAAAATCCTGGGATTTGGGGCAAAAAATCCCGGGATTTGGGGTCGAAAATTCAAAGAATTACGGTAAAAATCTGAGTAATTACGGTAAAAATCCAGGGTATTACGGTAATGATAATGGAATTTGGAGACAAAAATCCTGGGGTTTAGAGGGAAAAAAACTTGGGATTTAAGGCAAAAAATCCTGGGATTTATGGGGAAAAAATACTGGGATTCAGAGGAAAAAATCCTGGGATTTAGGGGAAAAAATCCTGGGATTCAGAGGAAAAAATCCTGGGATTTAGGGGGAAAAATGACAATTATGGCAAAGAATGCCAGGAAGTTCGGTAAAAAATCTGAGGAATTACGGTAAAAATCAGGGAGATTACGGTAAAAATTCCAGGAATTAATTCCAGATAAAAATTGGGGAATTTAAAGGAAAAAATCCTGGGATTTTGGGGGGAAATCCTGGGATTTTGGGGGCTCTGGGAACGCCGCAGCTCCTCCCGGCCCTTCAGGCTCTCCGAGCGACCCAGCCGGACCCCGGAGCGGGAACTGAGGGAAAAACGGGAATTTGGGGAAAAATCCTGGGATTTGGGGGGAAAAATCCTGGGATTTGGGGGAAAAATCCCGGGATTCAGGGTCGAAAATTCAAAGAATTACGGTAAAAATCTCAGTAATTACGGTAAAAATCTGGGGTATTACGGTAATGATAATGGAATTTGGAGACAAAAATCCTGGGATTTAGAGGGAAAAATCCTGGGATTTAGAGGGAAAAAAATCTTGGGATTTGGGGGGAAAAATCCCGGGATTTAGAGAAAAAATCCTGGGATTTAGAGGAAAAAAATCCTGGGATTTAGAGGAAAAAATTCCTGGGATTTAGGGGGAAATGCATCTTGAAGAGGAAGCTGCTGGAAAAACAGGAATTGGGGAGAAAATCCTGGGATTCGGGGGGAAAATCCTGGGACTTCTAAGAAAAAAAAACCCTGATTCCATGGAAAAATCCTGCAATTTCATGGAAAAAATCTCATGATTTCATTGGAAAGTCCCATGATTTCATGGAAAAAATCCCAGGATTCCCTGGAAATTCTCAGGATTCCCTGGAAAACCCCGGGATTCCCTGGAAAACCCCGGGATTCCCTGGAAAACCTCGGGATTCCCTGGAAAACCTCGGGATTCCCTGGAAAACCTCGGGATTCCCTGGAAAACCCCGGGATTCCCTAGAAAACCTCGGGATTCCCTGGAAAACCCCGGGATTCCCTGGAAAACCCCAGGATTCCCTGGAAAACCTCGGGATTCCCTGGAAAACCCCAGGATTCCCTGGAAAATCCCAGGATTCCCTGGAAATTCCCGGGATTCCCTGGAAAACCTCGGGATTCCCTGGAAAACCTCGGGATTCCCTGGAAATTCCCGGGATTTGGGGTACCTGGGAGCGAGGGGCGGCTCCTGGAAGGTTCCGGAGGCTCCGGGATCGGTTTCGGCTCCGCCCTCGAAGTGTTGGATCATGCTCCGAACGTTCCCCGGGCGCAGCGCTGCGGGAATCCCGGAATTCCGGAGCCAATCCCGGATTTCCATCCCTCAATCCCAAATTTCCTGTCCTGAATCCCAGATTTCCACCCTAAATCCCGAATTTCCTGTCCTCAATCCCAAATTCCCATCCCAAATCCTGAATTCCCACCCTCAATCCCAAATTTCCCAGCCCCAATCCCAAATTCCCATCCCAAATCCTGAATTCCCATCCTAAATCCCGAATTTCGTGTCCTCAATCCCAAATTTCCACCCTAAATCCCAAATTTCTCCTCCTCAATCCCAGATTTCCCAGCCCAAATCCTGAATTCCCACCCCAAATCCCAGATTTCTGCCCTAAATCCTGAATTCCCACCCTAAATCCTGAATTTCCTGTCCTGAAGCCCGGATTTCCACCCTAAATCCCAAATTCCTGCTCTAAATCCCAGATTTCCTGTCCTGAATCCCAAATTCCCGCCCTAAATCCCGGATTTCCTGTCCCAAATCCCAAATTTCCCAGCCCAAATCCTGAATTCCCAACTCAAATCCCAAATTTCCCATGCTGAATCCCAAATTCCCACCCTAAATCCCGAATTTCCTGTCCTGAATCCCAAATTTCCTGTCCTCAATCCCAAAATTCCCGACCCAAATCCCAAATTCCCGACCCAAATCCCAAATTCCCGACCCAAATCCCAAAATTTCCTTCCCAAATTCCCAAATCCCCCCCAATTCCAGACCCCCAATCCCGATTTTCCCCATCCCAAAATCCCAAAATCCCAAATTCCCGACCCCACAAATCCCAAAATTCCCGGGAATTTTCATCGGGGAACCAAAAAAAAGATGGAAAAACGATGGAAAAGCACCAAAAATTTGGGAATTTTTTACCTTCCCCGGGGGACAGGGAGACGGAAAATGCTGGAAAACAACGAGGAGCTGTCAAAATTCCCAAAATCCCGGGAAAAAAATGGGAATTTTTGGGAATTTTGGGATGAGAACGGAAAAAAAAAATGGGATGGGAAAGGGGGAACTGGAAATTCCGGGGGAATTTGGGGAATTCCAGGGAATTTTTGGGATTTGGGAAAGGCTGGAGCTGCTCCAGGGGGGGATTTTGGGATGGAATTCCGTCTGGGATGAGAATATTCCAGGATTTTTCCTTTTTCATGGAATTTTCCCGGTTTTTTTGGGATTTTTGGTTTGGATTTTGGGGATTTTGAGGGATTTTGCCAATCCCAAAATATTCCAGGATTTCCCAACCCCCCCCCAATTCCAGGGGGATGCTCCAAGATTCCCTGGAAAATCCCAGGAAAATCCCAATTAAATCCCAATTAAATCCCAATTAAATCCCCCAAAAAATCCTGGGAAAATCCCTGGAAAATCCCTGGGAAATTCTCTGGAAAATTCCAATTAAATCCCCCAAAAAATCCTGGGAAAATCCCTGAAAAATCCCAATTAAATCCCCCAAAAAATCCTGGGAAAATCCCTAGAAAATCCCTGGAAAAATCCTGGGAAAATTCCCTGGAAAATCCCTGGAAAATTCCCTGGAAAATTCCTGGAAAATTCCAATTAAATCCCCCCAAAAATCCTGAGAAAATCCCTGGAAAATCCCTGGAAAATTCCCTGGGAAAATCCCTGGAAAATTCCAATTAAATCCCCCCCCAAAATCCTGGGAAAATCCCACGAAAATCCCTGGAAAAATCCCGAGAAAATCCCTGGAAAATTCCCTGGAAAATCCCAATTAAATCCCAAGAAAATCCTGAGAAAATCCCTGGAAAATCCCAATTAAATCCCCCCCAAAAATCCTGGGAAAACTCATTGGAAAATCCCAAGAAAATCCCTGGAAAATTCCCAGAAAAATTCCCTAAAAAATCCCAATTAAATCCCAAAAAAAATCCTGGGAAAATCCCTGGAAAATCCCAAGAAAATCCCTGGGAAAATCCCTGGAAAATTCCAATTAAATCCCCAAAAAAATCCCTGGAAAATCCTGTGAAAACCCCATGAAAATTCCCAAAAAAACCCAAAATTCCCAGAAAACCCCAAAATCCCAAGGAATTCCCAGGAAAATCCCTGGAAAAATCCCAATTAAATCCCAGGAAATGCCCAAGAAAAAACCCTGGAAAATCCCTGGAAAATTCCCTGGAAAATCCCAATTAAATCCTGAGAAAATCCCTGGAAAATCCCTGGAAAATTCCCTGGAAAATTCCTGGAAAATTCCAATTAAATCCCCCCCAAAAATCCTGGGAAAATCCCAAGAAAATCCCTGGAAAATTCCCTGGGAAATTCCCTGGAAAATTCCCTGGAAAATCCCAAGAAAATCCCTGGAAAAAACACCCCAAAAATCCCTGGAAAATCCTGTGAAAATCCCATGAAAATTCCCAAAAAAACCCAAAATTCCCAAAAAACCCCAAAATCCCAAGGAATTCCCAAGAAAATCCCAGGAAATGCCCAAGAAAAAACCCTGGAAAATCCTGGGAAATTCCCTGGAAAATCCCAATTAAATCCTGGGAAAATCCCTGGGAAATTCCCTGGAAAATTCCCTGAAAAATTCCAATTAAATCCCCCAAAAAATCCTGAGAAAATCCCTGGAAAATCCCTGGAAAAATCCCAAGAAAATCCCTGGAAAATTCCCTGGAAAATCCCTGAAAAATCCCAATTAAATCCCCCCAAAAATCCTGAGAAAATCCCAAGAAAATCCCTGGAAAAATCCCGAGAAAATCCCTGGAAAAAACCCTGGAAAATCCTGGGAAATTCCCTGGAAAATCCCAATTAAATCCCAAGAAAATCCCTGGAAAATTCCCTGGAAAATTCCAATTAAATCCCCCCAAAAATCCTGGGAAAATCCCTGGAAAATTCCCTGGAAAATTCCAATTAAATCCCCCCAAAAATCCTGGGAAAATCCCAAGAAAATCCCTGGAAAAATCCCGAGGAAATCCCTGGAAAACTCCCTGGAAAATCCTGAGAAAATCCCTGGAAAATCCTGAGAAAATCCCTGGAAAATCCCAATTAAATCCCCCCAAAAATCCCAAGAAAATCCCGAGAAAATCCCTGGAAAATCCTGAGAAAATCCCTGGAAAAATCCCTGGAAAATCCCAATTAAATCCCCCAAAAAATCCTGGGAAAATCCCTGGAAAACCCCAATTAAATCCCAAGAAAATCATGGGAAAATCCCTGGAAAATCCCTGGAAAATCCCTGGAAAATTCCCTGAAAAATCCCAATTAAATCCCCCAAAAAATCCTGGGAAAATCCCGAGAAAATCCCTGGAAAATTCCCTGAAAAATTCCTGGAAAATCCCAATTAAATCCCCCCCAAAAATCCTGGAAAAATCCCAAGAAAATCCCTGGAAAATCCCAAGAAAATCCCTGGAAAAATCCTGAGAAAATTCCTGGAAAATCCCAATTAAATCCCCAAAAATCCCCTAAAAAATCCCCTAAAAAATTCCCAAAAATTCCCCAAAAATTCCCAAAAAATTCCCAGGAATCCCCTCCCCCCCCCAGCCAATCCCTGGGAATCCCCAGGGGTTGGAGAATCCCGGGAATTCCGGGAATTCCGGGAATTCCGGCGCCACTCACCGCTCTGGGAGCCGCTCCGGGGTTTCCCGATGTATTTCAGGATCGGATTCTGCCTCTGCTCCTTCTCCTTCCTGGAGCTGCTCTGTGGGAAAAAACCCGGAATTCCGGGAATTCCCAAAAATCCCGGATTTCCTCCCCTCCCTTCCCGAATTCCCCATCCCAAAATCCCCCCAAAAATTGGGATTTTTGGGATTTTTCTGGGATTTTTTTGGGGATTTTTTTGGGGATTTTTTTGGAATTTTTTGGATTTTTTTTGATTTTTTGGAATTTTTTGGGATTTTTTTGGGATTTTCTGGGATTTTTTGGAATTTTTTGGATTTTTTTGGAATTTTTTTCATTTTTGGGGTTTTTTTTTATTTTTTGGGGATTTTTTGGAATTTTTGGGATTTTTTTGGGATTTTTTTGGAATTTTTTGTAATTTTTTTTATTTTTTGGAATTTTTTGGGATTTTTTGGGGATTTTCTGGGATTTTTTGGAATTTTTTGGATTTTTTTGGATTTTTGGGGATTTTTGGGGGTTTTTTTTAGATTTTTTGGGGGATTTTTTTTTTTGGGGGGGGGATTTTTTTTTTATTTTTTTGGGATTTTTGGGGATTTTTTTGGAATTTTTTTGGAATTTTTTGGGGGATTTTTTGGAATTTTTTGGGATTTTTTGGGGATTTTTTTGGTTTTTTTTAAATTTTTTTTCATTTTTTGATTTTTTTTTATTTTTGGGGGATTTTTTGAATTTTTTGGAATTTTTGGGGATTTTTTGGAATTTTTTGGGATTTTTTTTGGAATTTTTTGGAATTTTTTAGGATTTTTTGGGATTTTTTTGGGATTTTTTGGGAATTTTTTTGGGGATTTTTTGGGGATTTTTTTGAATTTTTTGGGATTTTTTTTGGAATTTTTTGGGATTTTTTGGGATTTTTTTTGGATTTTTGGGGATTTTTTTTTATTTTTTGGGGATTTTTTGGGGGATTTTTTGGAATTTTTGGGGATTTTTTGGGATTTTTTTGAGATTTTTTTGGGGGATTTTTTGGGATTTTTTGGGATTTTTCACCCCAAATCCCTGGAACATCCCTCGGGATCCCGGAATTCCGGCGGGGCCGGGATTTGGGGGAGGATTTTCCCGGGATTTGGGGTGAAAATCCTGGGATTTAGGGAGGGAAAACTCCAGAATTGAGGGAAGGAATCCCAAAATTCAGGGAAAAATCCCAAAAGTTACTGGGGGAAAATCCTGGAATTTACAAAAAATCCTGGAATTTATAAAAAATTCTGGAATTTACAAAAAATCCTGGAATTCAGGTCCAAAATCCCTGGATTTAGGGTGAAAAATCCCGGAATTTATGAAAAATATTCTGGAATTTGGGTCAAAATTCCCAGGATTTAGGAGGAAAATCATGAAATTCACCAAAAAAATCTTGGAATTCTGGAAAAAATTCCCAGGATTTAGGGAGAAAATTCCCAGGATTTGGGTCCAAAATTCCAGGATTTGGGTCCAAAATTCCAGGATTTGGGTTCAAAATTCCCAAGATTTGGGTTCAAAATTCCCAGGTTTTGGGTCAAAAATTCCAGGATTTGGATCCAAAATTCCAGGATTTAAGGGGAAAATCCTGGAATTTAGGTCAAAATTCCCAGAATTTGGGTCAGAATTCCCAGGATTTGGATCAAAATTCCCAAGATTTGGGTCAAAATTCCCAAGATTTGGGTTCAAAATTCCAGGATTTGGGTCCAAAATTCCAGGATTTGGGTCAAAATTCCCAGGATTTGGGGTGAAAAATCCTGGAATTCCCAAAAATTCCCGGGATTGGGGTGAAAATTCCCGGGATTGGGGTGAAAATTCCCGGAATTCCCGGAATTCCCACCTTTTTGGCCTTGGGGAAGAAGGGAAGCCACTTCTCCTTATCCGGGATTTTCTCGGAGGCTCCCGGGCTGCGGAATTCCCGGAATTCCCGAAATTCCCGGAATTCTCGGAATTCCCGGGGCTGGATCCCGGCGTGGGCAGCGAAGATTCCGAGGGCGAAGGCCAAGGGAGAGCTGGGAGAGATTCCAGAGGTGGAAATTCCCAGAATTCCCCCCAAAATTCCCAAAATTCCCCCCAAATTCCCCCAAAATTCCCCCAAAATTCCCCCCAAAATTCCCCCAAAATTCCCAAAATTCCCCCAAAATTCCCCCCAAAATTCCCCCAAAATTCCCCCAAAATTCCCAAAATTCCCCCAAAATTCCCCCCAAAATTCCCCCAAAATTCCCAAAATTCCCCCAAAATTCCCCAAATTCCCCCCAAAATTGCCCCCAAAATTCCCAAAATTCCCCCAAAATTCCCCCCAAAATTCCCCCAAAATTCCCAAAATTCCCCCCAAAATTCCCAAAATTCCCCCAAAATTCCCCCAAAATTCCCAAAATTCCCCCCAAAATTCCCAAAATTCCTCCACAATTCCCAAAATTCCCCCCAAAATTTCCAAAATTCCCCCCAAAATTCCCAAAATTCCCCCCCCGGGAGAGGATCCCGAAGGTTCTGGAGGGAGGGAGGGAAAAATTGGGAATGAGAAGGGAAAAATTCCAAAGGGAAAATTGGGAATGAGAGGGAAAAAATTCCAGAGGAAAATTGGGAATGGGAAAATTGGGAATCCCAGGAAAAGGATCCAGAGGAAAAAATGGGAATGGGAGGGAAAAAATTCCCAGGGAAAAATTCCAGAGGGAAATTTGGGAATGGGAAGGAAAAACTGGGAATGGGAAAGTTGGGAATGGGAGGGAAAATTCCAAAGGAAAAGTTGGGAATGAGAGGGAAAATTCCAGAGGAAAATTGGGAATGGGAAGGAAAATTCCAAAGGGAAAATTGGGAATGGGAAGGGAAAAATTCCAGAGGAAAATTGGGAATGGGAAAATTGGGAATGAGAGAGAAAATTCCAGAGGGAAACTGGGAATGGGAGGGGAGAATTCCAGAGGAAATTTGGGAATGGGAGGGGAGAATTCCAGAGGAAATTCGGGAATGGATCCCCCGGAATTGCCATTCCCGGTTTTCCGGCCGCGCTCACCTTCGCTCCTCCTCGTACTTGGACCTGTGGGAAATCCGGGAATTCCTTGGAATTGGCCCCAATCCCAAAATCCCAGCGGGAAAAATTCCCAGGGATTCCCCGGGATCAGATCCCAAAATCCCCAAATCCCGAAATTCCCAATCCCAAAATTCCCAAATCCCAAAATTCCCAATCCCAAAATTCCCAATCCCAAAACCCCCAAATCCCAAAATCCCCAAATCCCAAAATTCCCAAATCCCGAAATTCCCAAATCCCAAAACCCCCAAATCCCGAAATTCCCCAAACCAGGAACAAATCCCTGAATTCCCCGGGATCAGATCCCAAAATTCCCATTCCCAGATCCCAAAATTCCCAGATTCTCAATCCCAAATTCCCAAATCCTGATCCCAAATCCCCAAATTCCCATTCCCAGATCCCAAAATTCCCAGATTCCCAATCCCCAAATCCCCATCCCCAAATCCCTGAATTCCCAATCCCAAATTCCAGATTCCAAATCCCAAAATTCCCAAATCCCAATCCCAAATCCCCATTCCCAGCCCCCCAAATTCCCATTCCCGATCCCAAATTCCCAAATCCTGATCCCAAATTCCCAAATCCCCAAATCCCCAAATTCCAGATTCCCAATCCCAAATTCCCAAATCCTGATCCCAAAATTCCCAGATTCCCAATCCCAAATTCCCAGATTCCCAATCCCAAATTTCCCATTCCCGATCCCAAATCCTGATCCCAAACCCCCAAATTCCCAGATTCCCAATCCCAAATCCCCATTCCCACCCCCCCAAATTCCCATTCCCGATCCCAAATTCCAGATTGCCAATCCCAAATCCCCAAATTCCAGGTTCCCAATCCCAAATTTCCCATTCCCGATCCCAAATCCCCAAATTCCCAATCCCAAAATTCCCATTCTCATTCCCAAATTCCCAAATTCCCAATTCCAAATCCCCATTCCCAGCCCCCCAAATTCCCATTCCCAATCCCAAATTCCCAAATCCTGATCCCAAATTCCCAAATCCCAATCTCAAATTCCCAAATTCCCAGCCCCCCAAATCCGCCATTCCCGATCCCAAATTCCCAAATCCTGATCCCAAATTCCCATTCCCAATCCCAAATCCCCAAATTCCCAGATTCCCGGATTCCCAATCCCAAAATTCCCATTCCCAATCCCAAATTCCCAAATCCTGATCCCAAATCCCAATCCCCAAATCCCCAAATTCCCAAAATCCCCAGATTCCCAGATTCCCAATCCCAAATTTCCCATTCCTGATCCCAAATTCCAAATTCCCGATCCCAAATTCCCAAATCCTGATCCCAAATTCCCAAATCCCGATCCCAAATCCCCAGATTCCCAAACCCCCAAATTCCCAGATTCCCGATCCCAAATTCCCATTCCCGATCCCAAATTCCCAAATCCCGATCCCAAATTCCAGATTCCCAATCCCAAATTTCCCATTCTCATTCCCAAATTCCCAAATTCCCAACCCCAAATCCCCATTCCCAGCCCCCCAAATTCCCATTCCCGACCCCAAATTCCCAAATCCTGATCCCAAATCCCCAAATTCCCAGATTCCCAATCCCAAAATCCCCAAATCCCAATCCCAACCCCCCAAATTCCCAGATTCCCAACCCCAAACCCCCAAATTCCAGATTCCCAATCCCAAATTTCCCATTCCTGACCCCAAATTCCCAAATCCTGATCCCAAATTCCCAGATTCCCAATCCCAAATTCCCATTCCCGATCCCAAATCCCAAAATTCCCAAATTCCCAGATTCCCAATCCCAATCCCAAATCCCCAAATTTCCAGATTCCCAAATTCCCAAATCCCCCATTCCCGATCCCAAATTCCCAAATCCTGATCCCAAAATTCCCAGATTCCCAAACCCCCAAATTCCCAGATTCCCGATCCCAAATTTCCATTCCAATCCCAAAATTCCCAGATTCCCAACCCCAAATCCCCATTCCTGATCCCAAATCCCCAGATTCCCAAATTCCCAAATCCCCAAATCCCCAAATCCCCAAATTCCCAGATTCCCGATCCCAAATTCCCAAATCCCAATCCCAAATTCCCAAATTCCCAAATCCTGATCCCAAATTCCCAGATTCCCGACCCCAAATCCCCGGATTCCCGCTGGAAAATCGGGAAGGATTCCCGGGAATTCTCACAGGATCTCCCAGAGCTGCCCCAGCTGCCGCTCGGCCGCCGCTCGCTCCCGCGGATCCCACGGATCCCCCGGATCCCGCCGGGAATTCCCGCAATTCCCGGAATTCCCGGAATTCCGCAGCTCCCGCAGCTCCTGCTCCCCGTAGAGAGCGCCCAGCCCCAGCGTGCGCTTCTTCCTGACGCAATTCCCGGAATTCCCGGAATTCCCGGGGTTTTCCAGAGGGTTTGGGGGGAGAAAGGGGAAAAATGGGATCGGGAATGGCCAAAATTCCCCAAAATTCCCCAGAATTCCCCAAAATTCCCGGGGTTTTGGGGGGAAAAAGGGATTGGGAAGGGTCAAAATTCCCAGAATTCCCGAAATTCCCGAAATTCCCGGGGTTTTCCAGAGGGTTTGGGGGGAAAAAGGGATCGGGAAGGGCCAAAATTCCCAGAATTCCCGAAATTCCCGGGGTTTTCAGGGGGTTTGGGGGGAAAATGGGATTGGGAAGGGTCAAAATTCCCGAAATTCCCGAAATTCCCGAAATTCCCGGGGTTTTCCAGAGGGTTTGGGGGGAAAATGGGATTGGGAAGGGACAAAATTCCCGAAATTCCCTAAATTCCTGGGGTTTTCCGGGGTTTTCCAGAGGGTTTGGGGGGAAAATGGGAAAAATGGGATCGGGAATGGTCAAAATTCCCCAAAATTCCCAGAATTCCCGAAATTCCCGGGGTTTTCCAGGAGTTCTGGGGTGGAAAAAGGGGAAAAACGGGATTGGGAAGAGTCAAAATTCCCAAAATTTGGGGTTTTTTCCATGAAGTTTTGGTGGAAAAAGAGGGAAAAACGGGATTGGGAGTGGCCAGAATTCCCAGAATTCCCAGAATTCCCAGAATTTGGGGTTTTCCAGGGGTTTGGGTGGAAAAAGGGGAAAAACAGGATTGGGAAGGGTCAAAATTCCCAGAATTTGGGGTTTTTCCACGAGATTTTGTGGGAAAAGAGTTAAAAAATGGGATGGGGAGAGCCCAGAATTCCCAAAATTTGGGATTTTCCCGAGGTTTTACCCCAAATCCGGGAGCAGGAATTCCCGGAATTCCCGGAATTCCTGGAATTCCCGGGATTTTCCCACCTGTAATCCTGGAGCTGCTCCTGGATTTCCGGGATAACGAATTCCTGAGCTTCCAGCAGGAGAGGCCGGAAGTCGTCGCCGCTCCGGAGGCGAAATTCTGGGAATTCCGGGAAAATCCGGGAAAATTTGGGATCTTGGGAAAGCTCCCGGAGCTCCCAGCTCCTTCCCAAAGCTCCCCCAGGGATTTTTGGGAATCTGGGAAAAGTTTGGGAATTGTTTCCGGGTTTGGAAGCTCCAGGGGATCCCGGAATTTTTGGGAATTCCGGGAGAGGTTTGGGAATTCCCGGATTCCGGAGGGAAATTCCCGGAATTCTGAACTCACCGAGCTCGGCCAGGAGCTGCTCCGGGAGCTTCACACGGAGGGGCTGGAAAACAGGGAAAAGTCACCCCAAAATCCCGGAATTCCTGGAATTCCAGCCCCAAAATCCCGGAATTCCAACCCAAATCCCGGAATTCCAACATAAATCCCGGAATTCCAACCCCAAATCCCGGAATTCCAACCAAAATCCCGGAATTCTGTCCCCAAATCCCGGAATTCTGCCCCAAATCCTGGAATTCTGCCCCAAATCCTGGAATTCCAACCCAAAATCCCGGAATTCCAACCAAAATCCCGGAATTCCTGGAATTCCAGCCCCAAATCCCGGAATTTCAACCAAAATCCTGGAATTTTGCCCGGAATTCCAACCCAAAATCCCGGAATTCCAACCCCAAATCTCGGAATTCCAACCCAAAATCCCGGAATTCCAACCAAAATCCCAGAATTCCAACCAAAATCCCGGAATTCTGTCCCCAAATCCTGGAATTCCAACCCCAAATTCTGGAATTCTGCCCCAGATCCCAGAATTCCAACCAAAATCCCGGAATTCCAACCCCAAATCCCGGAATTCCAACCCAAAATCCTGGAATTCTGCCCCAAATCCCGGAATTCCAACCCCAAATCCCAGAATTCCAACCCAAATCCCGGAATTCCAACCCCAGATCCCGGAATTTCAACCCCAAATCCTGGAATTCCAACCCCAAATCCCGGAATTCCAACCCAAAATCCTGGAATTCCAACCCAAAAATCCTGGAATTCCAACCAAAATCCCGGAATTCCAACCAAAATCCCGGAATTCCAACCCCAAATCCCGGAATTCCAACCAAAATCCTGGAATTTCAACCAAAATCCCAGAATTCCAACCCAAAATCCCGGAATTCCAACCCCAAAATCCCGGAATTCTGCCCCAAATCCCGGAATTCCAACCCCAAATCCCAGAATTCCAACCCAAATCCCAGAATTCCAACCAAAATCCCGGAATTCCAACCCAAATCCTGGAATTCCAACCCAAATCCCGGAATTCCAACCCAAAATCCCGGAATTCCAACCCCAGATCCCGGAATTTCAACCAAAATCCCGGAATTCCAACCCCAAATCCCGGAATTCCAACCCCAAATCCTGGAATTCCAACCCCAAATCCCGGAATTCCAACCCAAAATCCCGGAATTCTGCCCCAAATCCCGGAATTCCAACCCCAAATCCCAGAATTCCAACCCAAATCCCAGAATTCCAACCAAAATCCCGGAATTCCAACCCAAATCCTGGAATTCCAACCCAAATCCCGGAATTCCAACCCAAAATCCCGGAATTCCAACCCCAGATCCCGGAATTTCAACCAAAATCCCGGAATTCCAACCCCAAATCCCGGAATTCCAACCCCAAATCCTGGAATTCCAACCCCAAATCCCGGAATTCCAACCCAAAATCCTGGGAATTCTCCCAAAAATCCCAGAAATTCCCTCCAAAATCCAGGGAATTCCTTCCCAAATCTCACAAATTCTCCCTAAAATCCCCGAAATTCCTCCAAAAATCCCAAAAATTCCCCCAAAATCCTGGGAATCCCCCCCAAAAATCAAAAAAATTCCCCTCAGAATCCCAGGAATTTCCCCCAAAATTCCCCAAAATCCTGGGAATTCCCTCCCAAATCCCAGGAATTCCCTCAAAATCCCAGAAATTCTCCCTAAGATCTCAAAAATTCACCAAAAATCCCAGAAATTCCCCCAAATCCCGGGAATTCCCCCCAAAATCCTGGGAATTCCCCCAAAAAATCCCAAAAATTCCCTTCAAATCCCAAAATTCCCCCCGAATCCCGGGAATTTCCCCCAAATCCCAGGAATTCCCCCAAAATCCCGGGAATTTCCCCCAAATCCCAGGAATTTCCCCCAAAATCCCAGGAATTCCCCCCCAAAATCCCAAAAATTCCCTTCAAATCCCAAAATTTCCCCCGAATCCCAGGAATTCCTCCCCAAATCCTGGGAATTCCTCCCAAATCCCGGGAATTTCCCCTGAATCCCAGGAATTCCCCCCAAAAAATCCCAAAAAATTCCCCTAAAATCCCCAAAATTCCCTTCAAATCCCAAAATTTCCCCCAAAATCCCGGGAATTCCCCCCAAATCCCTGGAATTCCCCCCAAAAATCTCCCTAAAATCCCAGAAATTCCCCCCCAAATCCCAAAAATTCCCCCCAAAAATCCCAAAAATTCCTCCCCAAATCCCAAAATTCCCCCCAAATCACAGGAATTCCTCCCGATCCCTGGAATTCCCCCCAAAAATTCCCCTCAAATCCCAAAAATTCCCCCCCAAATCCCGGGAATTCCCCCCAAATCCCAGAAATTCTCCCTAAAATCCTGAAAAATCCTCCAAAAATCCCAGAAATTCTCCCTAAAATCCTGAAAAATCCACCAAAAATCCCAAGAATTCCCCCCCAAATCCCAAAATTTCCCCCCAAAAATCCCAAAAAATTCCCCTAAAATCCCAAAAATCTTCCTAAAATCCCAAAATTCCCCCCAAATCCCAGGAATTCCCCCCAAATCCCAGGAATTCCCCCCAAAAATCCCAAAAATCTCCCTAAAATCCCAAAATTCCCCCAAAATCCCAGGAATTTCCCCCCAAATCCCAAATTTCCCCCCGAATCCCAGGAATTTCCCTCGAATCCCAGGAATTCCTCCCCAAATCCCTGGAATTCCCCCCAAAAATCTCCCTAAAATCCCAAAAATTTCCCCCCCAAATCCCAAAATTCCCCCCAAAATCCCGGGAATCCCCCCCGAATCCCGGGAATTGCCGTCTCTCACGGCGCTCCTGTCCAGGAAGAGGCTCCAGACGTCTCTTCCCAAGGCTCGGGAATCTCCGGGATCGCCCTGGCGGCACCAGAGCTCCGAGCACAGGTGGAAAAGCTGCGGAAAAACGGGAATTTGGGGGAAATCCTGGGAATTCTGGGGGAAATCCTGAGGATTTGGGGAGAAATCCTGGGAATTTGGGAGAAATCCTGGGAATTTGGGGGGAAATCCTGGGAATTCTGGGAGAAATCCTGGGAATTTGGGGAGAAATCCTGGGAATTTGGGGAGAAATCCTGGGAATTTGGGAGAAATCCTGGGAATTCTGGGAGAAATCCTGGGAATTCTGGGAGAAATCCTGGGAATTCTGGGGGAATTCTGGGAATTCTGGGAGAAATCCCGGGAATTCTGGGGGAAATCCTGGGAATTCAGCAAAAAACCCAGGAATTTTGGGAGAAATCCCAAGAATTTGGGGAGAAATCCTGGGAATTCTGGGAAAAATCCTGGGAATTTTGGGGAAATCCCAGGAATTTTGGAGAAATCCTGGGAATTTGGGAGAAATCCTGGGAATTTGGGAGAAATCCTGGGAATTCTGGGAGAAATCCTGGGAATTCTGGGAGAAATCCTGGGAATTCAGCAAAAAACCCAGGAATTTTGGGAGAAATCCCAAGAATTTGGGGAGAAATCCTGGGAATTCTGGGAAAAATCCTGGGAATTTTGGGGAAATCCCAGGAATTTTGGAGAAATCCTGGGAATTTGGGAGAAATCCTGGGAATTTGGGAGAAATCCTGGGAATTCTGGGAGAAATCCTGGGAATTCTGGGAGAAATCCTGGGAATTCAGCAAAAAACCCAGGAATTTTGGGAGAAATCCTGGGAATTTGGGAGAAATCCCGGGAATTCTGGGAGAAATCCCAAGAATTTGGGGAGAAATCCTGGGAATTTGGGGGAAATTCTGGGAATTCTGGGAGAAATCCTGGGAATTCTGGGAGAAATCCTGGGAATTTTGGGAGAAATCCTGGGAATTTTGGGGAAATCCCGGGAATTTGAGAGAAATCCTGGGAATTTGGAAAAATCCTGGGAATTTGGGGGAAATCCTGGGAATTTGGGAGAAATCCTGGGAATTTGGGGGAAATCCTGGGAATTCTGGGAGAAATCCTGGGAATTCTGGAGAAATCCTGGGAATTTGGAGAAATCCTGGGAATTTGAGAGAAATCCCGGGAATTTGGGAGAAATCCTGGGAATTTGGGAGAAATCCTGGGAATTCTGGGAGAAATCCTGGGAATTTGGGGAGAAATCCTGGGAATTTGGGAGAAATCCTGGGAATTCTGGGAGAAATCCTGGGAATTTGGGGGAAATCCTGGGAATTCTGGGGAAATCCTGGGAATTCTGGGAGAAATCCTGGGAATTCTGGGAGAAATCCTGGGAATTTGGGGAGAAATCCTGGGAATTTGGGGAGAAATCCTGGGAATTTTGGGGAAATCCTGGGAATTCTGGGGAAATCCCGGGAATTTTGGGGAAATCCCGGGAATTTGGGGAGAAATCCTGGGAATTTGGGGAGAAATCCTGGGAATTCTGGGAGAAATCCTGGGAATTCTGGGAGAAATCCTGGGAATTTGGGGAGAAATCCTGGGAATTTGGGGAGAAATCCTGGGAATTCAGCAAAAAACCCAGGAATTTTGGGAGAAATCCCAGGAATTTGGGAGAAATCCCAGGAATTCAACAAAAATCCCAAAAATTTTGGGAGGGAATCCTTGAAATTTCGGGGAGGGAATCCCTGGAATTTGGAGAAAATTCCAGGAATTTTGGGGGAAATCCTGGGAATTCTGACAAAATCCTGGGAATTTGGGGGGGGAAATCCCCGGGATTCAGTGAAAATCCTGGGAATTCTGACAAAATCCCGGGAATTTTAGGGGAAATCCTGGGAATTCTGACAAAATCCCGGGAATTTTAGGGGAAATCCTGGGAATTCTGACAAAATCCCGGGAATTTTGGAGGGAAATCCCTGAAATTTTGAGGGGAAATCCCAATAAAATCAGCAAAAATCCTGGGAATTCTGAGAAAATCCCGGGAATTTTTCGGGGAAATCCCGGTCTGGGGTTCCTGGGATTCCCGGGAATGTCGGGAATTCCGGGAATTTTGGGAATTTTGGGAATTTTGGGGCTCACCAGGGGGGTGGGGTCGGCCTGGGAGAAGAGGAAGCGCAGGAAAACCCCGAGATGAGCCGGGCGGGATCGGAGCAGCCGCAGGTCCCGGAACACGGAATCCACCTGGAAAAACACGGGAAAAACATGGGAAAAACACGGGAAAAACACGGGAAAAACACGGGAAAAACACGGGAAAAACACGGGAAAAACACGGGAAAAACACGGGAAAAACAACGGGAAAAACACGGGAAAAACACGGGAAAAACACGGGAAAAACACGGGAAAAACGTGGGAAAAACAACGGGAAAAACACGGGAAAAACATGGGAAAAACACCGGGAAAAACACGGGAAAAACACGGGAAAAACACGGGAAAAACACGGGAAAAACGTGGGAAAAACAACGGGAAAAACACGGGAAAAACATGGGAAAAACACCGGGAAAAACACGGGAAAAACACGGGAAAAACACGGGAAAAACACGGGAAAAACACGGGAAAAACGTGGGAAAAACGTGGGAAAAACGTGGGAAAAACAATGGGAAAAACACGGGAAAAATAACGGGAAAAACACGGGAAAAACACGGGAATGGGGACCAGAAAAATGGGAAAAAAACCTGGAAAAACGGGAATGGGGATGGGAAAAATGGGAATGGGGACAGGAAAAATGGGAATGGGGACAGGAAAAATGGGAAAAACCCGGAAAAATGGGAATGGAGATGGGGAAAAATGGGAAAAACGGGAATGGGGACGGGAAAAATGGGAAAAAAACCTGGAAAAACAGGAATGGAGAGGGAAAAAATGGGAAAAACGGGAATGGAGACCAGAAAAACACGGAAAAATGGGAATGGAGAGGGGGAAAATGGGAATGGGGACAGGAAAAATGGGGAAAAACCCCAGAAAAATGGGAATGGGGACGGGAAAAACCCGGAAAAATGGGAATGGAGAGGGAAAAAATGGGAAAAAATGGGAATGGAGACCAGAAAAACACGGAAAAACGGGAATGGAGAGGGGGAAAATGGGAAAAAAACCCAGAAAAATGGGAATGGGGACAGGAAAAACCCGGAAAAATGGGAATGGAAATGGGAAAAATGGGAAAAATGGGAAAAAAACCCGGAAAAATGGGAATGGAGATGGGAAAAATGGGAAAAACGGGAATGCGGACGGGAAAAATGGGAAAAAAACCCGGAAAAACAGGAAAGGGGATGGAAAAAATGGGAAAAACGGGAATGGAGAGGGGGAAAATGGGAAAAAACCCCAGAAAAACGGGAATGGAGATGGGAAAAACCCGGAAAAATGGGAATGGAGAGGGAAAAAATGGGAAAAAATGGGAATGGAGCCAGGAAAAATGGGAAAAAAACCTGGAAAAATGGGAATGGGGACGGGAAAAATGGGAATGGAGATGGGAATAATGGGAATGGAAATGGGAAAAATGGGAAAAATGGGAAAAATGGGAAAAATGGGAAAAATGGGAAAAAACCCCAGAAAAATGGGAATGGAGATGGGAAAAATGGGAAAAATGGGAAAAAAACCCGGAAAAATGGGAATGGAGATGGGGAAAACGGGAAAGACCCAGAAAAATGGGAATAAAGCTGGGAAAAATGGGAAAACCAGGAATGATGGAGCCAGGAAAAATGGGAAAAACCTGGAAAAACGGGAATGGAGATGGGATCCATGGGAAAAACCAGGGAAAAATGGGAAAAAAATGGGAAAAAATTCCCTTCCAGAATCCCAGCAAAAATTCCCAAAATCCCCCCAAAAATTCCCAAAATCTCTCCCCAAAATCCCCCCAGAAATTCCCTAAAATTCCCTTTCAAAATCCCAAGAATTCCCAGAAATCCCATCCAAGAATTCCCAAAAATTCCTCCTGAAATCCCCCCAGAAATTCCCAAAATTCCCAAAAAAATCCCTCAAAATCCCACCTGGAATTCCCAAAAATCCCAAAAAATCCCCTCCAGACTCTGGAATTCCCAGAAATCCCTCCCCAATTCCCGGAATTCCCGGAATTCCCGGAATTCCCGGCATTCCCACCTCGTCTCCTTCGTCCTCCTCCTCTTCCTCCTCCTCGGGGCCGATGATCCGCGGCCGCTCCGATCCCTATCCCGGAAAAAAACCGGGATCAAAATCCTGGAATGGCCTCGGGGGCTTTTCCCGGGATTTTCCAGGGCTTTTTCCAGGGATTTTCCCAAAATTTTCCCAAAATTTTCCCAGGATTTTTCTGGGATTTTTCCCAGAATTTTCCCAAAATTTTCTGGGATTTTTCCCAGGATTTTTCTGGGATTTTTCCCAAAATTTTCCCGGGATTTTCCTGGGATTTTCCCAGAATTTTTGGAGATTTTTCCCGGGATTTTTCCCAGGATTTTCCAGGAATTTTTGTGGGATTTTCCCGGGATTTTTCACGAGATTTCTCCCAGGATTTTCCCGGGGATTTTCCCAAAATTCCCCCGGGGATTTTCCAGGGATTTCCCCCGGGATTTTCCCAGATTTTTCCTGGGATTTTCACAGAATTTTCCTGGGATTTCTCCCAAGAATTTTCCTGGGAATTCTCCCAGGATTTTTCCGGGATTTTCCTGGGATTTTAAATGGATTTTCTTGGGATTTCTCCCAAGATTTTCCCAGAGATTTTCCTGGGAATTTTACTGAGAATTTTCCAGGGATTTTCCCAGAATTTTCCAGAGGATTTTCCCAGAATTTTCCTGAGAATTTTCCCAGGATTTTTACGGAATTTTCCCGGGATTTTAAAGGGATTTTCTTGGGATTTCTCCCAAGATTTTCCAGAGATTTTCTGAGTATTTTCCCAGAATTCTCCTGGGAATTTTCCCGTGATTTTCACAGGAATTCCAGGGATTTTTCCCAGGATTTTCCTAAGATTTTCCAGGAATTTTCCAGGGAATTTTCCCAGGATTTTCCAGGGATTTTCCCAGAATTTTCCAGGGATTTTCCCAGAATTTTCCTGGGATTTTCCCAGGATTTTCCAGGGAATTTTCCCAGAATTTTCCAGGGATTTTCCCAGGATTTTCCTGAGATTTTCCCAGGATTTTCCAGGGATTTTCCCAGGGTTTTCCCAGGATTTTCCTGAGATTTCCAGGGAATTTTCCAGGGATTTTCCCAGAATTTTCCCAGGATTTTCCAGGGAATTTTCCCAGAATTTTCCAGGGATTTTCCCGGAATTTTCCAGGGAATTTTCCAGGATTTTCCAGGAATTTTCCAGGGATTTTCCCAGGATTTTCCAGGGAATTTTCCCAGAATTTTCCAGGGATTTTCCCAGGATTTTCCCAGGATTTTCCCAGGATTTTCCCGGGATTTTCCAGGGAATTTTCCCAGGATTTTCCAGGGATTTTCCCAGAATTTTCCAGGGATTTTCCCGGGATTTTCCAGGGTTTTCCCAGGATTTTCCCGGGATTCTCCGGGGTTTTCCCGGGATTTCCCCCACCTGGATGTGGCCGAGGCGGGAGCCGAGCTCGGGGGAGCTCCGGGGGCTGCCGGGTTGGGAAAATCCGGAATTCTGAGCCTGGGAGAGGCGGGAAGGGAAAATTCGGGATCAGAATCCAACAAAAACCCAGCCCAGGAGGGAAAATTATCCCAAATTATCCCAAATTATCCCAAATTATCCCAAATTTTCCCTGGAATTTTTCCCAAATTTTCCCTGGAATTTTCCCCCTCTGTTTCCCCCAATTTTTCCCAGAATTTCCCCAAATTTTCCCTGGATTTTTCCCGCCCTTTTCCCAAATTTTTTCCCAAATTTCCCTCAGATATTCCCGCCCTTTTCCCCATTTTTCCCTGGATTTTTCCCACCCTTTTCCCAAAATTTTCCCAGATTTCCCCCGGATTTCTCCCGATTTTTCCCTGGATTTTTCCCAAATTTCCCTTGGATTTTTCCCCAACGTTCCCTGGAATTTTCCCACCCTTTTCCCAAATTTCCCCTGGATTTCTCCAGAATTTTCCTGGATTTTTCCCCAATTTTCCCAAATTTTTCCCCAATTTCTCCTGGATTTTTCCCGACTTTTCCCCAAATTTTTCCCCAATTTTCCCCGGATTTCCCCTGGATTTTTCCCAAATTTCCCCCAGATTTTTCCTGGATTTTCCCTGGATTTTTCCCGAATTTTCCCAGATTTTTCCCCAGTTTTCCCCGTATTTTTCCCAAATTTCCCTGGATTTTTCCCCAATTTCCCCCAGATTTTTCCTGGATTTTCCCTGGATTTTTCCTGAATTTTCCCAGATTTTTCCCCAATTTTCCCCGTATTTTTCCCAAATTTCCCTGGATTTTTCCCCAGATTTTTCCCCAATTTCCCCCGGATTTTCCCGGATTTTTCCCCAATTTTCCCTGGATTTCCCCTGGATTTTTCCCAAATTTCCTCCGGATTTTTCCCTGGATTCTTCCCAGATTTTTCCCCAATTTCCCCTGGATTTTCCCCCGATTTCCCCCAGATTTTTCCCCAATTTTCCCCAATTTTCCCTGGATTTTTCCCAAATTTCCCCCAGATTTTTCCTGGATTTTCCCCTGGATTTTCCCCGGATTTTTCCCCAGATTTTCCCTGGATTTTCCCCCAATTTCCCCCGGATTTTTCCCCAATTTTCCCCGGATTTTTCCCGCCTTTCTCCCTGGATCCTGCCCTGACCTCTCCGAGGTTCGGGATCCGCTCGGGGCCGGATTCCGGCCCCTCCTCCCCGTCCTGGGAATCCCGGGAAAAGCGACCCCGGAGCCGCGGGGACCCCGAGCCCGACCCCGGGAACGGCTCCAGCGGCCCCAAATCCTGGGAAAAGGCAGCGGGAAAAGCGGGAATGGGGGAATTCCAGGAATTTCCAGTGTGGGAATGGGGGAATTCCGGGAATTTCCAGTGTGGGAATGGGGGAATTCCGGGAATTTCCAGTGTGGGAATGAGGGAATTCCGGGAATTTCCAGTGAGGGAATGAGGGAATTCCGGGAATTTCCAAAGCAGGAATAGAGAGAATTCCGGGAATTCCCAGGAAATGAGGGTTTGGGAAAGGCGGGAATGAAAAAAGTGGGAAAAACTGGGAAAAAAGTGAGAAAAGAGTCGGAAAAAGTGGGAAAAAGCAGAAAGAAGTGGGGAAAAAGTGGGAAAAGAGTGGGAAAAAGCAGAAAAAAGTGGGAAAAACTGGGAGAAAAGCAGAAAAAAGTGGGAAAAGAGTGGGAAAAAGCAGAAAGAAACGGGAAAAAAGTGGGAAAAATGGGGAAAAGCAGAAAAAAGTGGGGAAAAATGTGGTAAAAAAGCAGAAAAATGTGGGAAAAGAGTGGGAAAAAGTGAGAAAAAGCGGGAAAAAAGGGGGAAAAAATGGGAAAAAGCAGAAAAAAGTGGGGAAAAAGTGGGAAAAAGAGGAAAAAAAGTGGGAAAAAAGGGGGAAAAAGTTGGAAAAAAGTGTGAGAATGTGGGAAAAAAGTGGGAAAAAAGCAGAAAAAAGTGGGAAAAAGTGGGAAAAAGCAGAAAGAAATGGGAAAAAAGTGGGGAAAAATGGGGAAAAGCAGAAAAAAGTGGGAAAAGAGTGGGAAAATGCAGAAAGAAATGGGAAAAAATGGGGAAAAGTGGAAAAAAGTGTGAGAAAGTGGGAAAAAGCGGGAAAAAAGTGGGAAAAAGTGGGAAAAAGCAGAAAAAAGTGGGAAAAGTGGGAAAAAAGTGGGAAAAAAGCAGGAAAAAATGGGAAAAGTGGGAAAAAGTGGGAAAAAGCAGGAAGAAAGGGGGAAAAAATGGGAAAAAGCAGAAAAAAGTAGGAAAAGAGTGGGAAAAAAGTGGGAAAAACGAGGAAAAAGTTGGAAAAAAGTGTGAGAAAGTGGGAAAAAGTGGGAAAAAAGCAGAAAAAAGTGGGAAAAAGTGGGAAAAAGCAGAAAGAAATGGGAAAAAAGTGGGGAAAAATGGGGAAAAGCAGAAAAAAGTGGGAAAAGTGGGAAAAAAGTGGGAAAAAAGCAGAAAAAAGTGGGAAAAGTGGGAAAAAGTGGGAAAAAAGGGGGAAGCAAGTGGGAAAAAAGTGGGAAAAAGAGGAAAAAAAGTGGGAAAAAAGTGAGAAAAAGAGGAAAAAAGTGGGAAAAGTGGGAAAAAGCGGGAAAAAAGTGGGAAAAAAGTGGGAAAAAGAGGAAAAAAGTGGGAAAAAAGTGGGACTAAAGCAGGGGAAAAGCGGGAAAAAGCGGGAATGAGGGTGGGATTCCCGGAATTCCAGGATTACCGCGGATCCCTGGGATTCCTGCAGGATTTTCAGCTGCAGTTGGCTCAGGCGGCGCCGGGCTCCCTCCAGCTGCTCCTCCACGGCCGCGCCCGGATTCCGCAGCCGCAGCTCCTGGAAACGCTGCGAGAGAATTCCCGGGATTCCCAATGCTCCTCATCCCGGAAAATCCACGGAAATCCCGGGAAAATCCAAGCCAGATTCGGGAATGGGATTTTTTGGGGTTTTCTGGGAATTTTCTGGGGTTTTTCTGGGTTTTTTTTGGATTTTTGGGGGATTTTCTGGGAATTTTATGGAATTTTCTGGGATTCTCCTGGGATTTTCTGGGGTTTTTATGGAATTTTCTGGGGTTTTTCTGGAATTTTCTGGGATTTTTCTGGGAATCTTCTGGGGTTTTCTGGGGTTTTTTGGGGTTTTTATGGAATTTTCTGGGGTTTTCTGGGATTTTTTTGGGGTTTTCTGGGTTTTTTTGACTTTTTTTTTTATTTTCTGGGAATTTTCTAGGGGTTTTGGGGATTTTCTGGGAATTTTATGGAATTTTCTGGGATTTTTCTGGGAATTTTCTGGGATTTTTCTGGGAATTTTCTGGGGTTTTCTGGGTTTTTTAGGGATTTTCCGGGAATTTTCTGGGGGTTTTGGGGATTTTCTGGGATTTTCCTGGGATTTTCTGGGATTTTTCTGGGAATTTTCTGGGGTTTTTTGGGGTTTTTATGGAATTTTCTGGGGTTTGTCTGGAATTTTTTGGGATTTTCTGGGAATTTTCTGGAGTTTTCTGGGATTTTTTGGGGGTTTTTCTGGAATTTTCTTGGGTTTTTATGGAATTTTCTGGGATTTTTCTGGGAATTTTCTGGGGTTTTTTGGGGTTTTTCTGGAATTTTCTGGGATTTTTCTGGGATTTTCTGGGATTTTCCTGGAATTTTCTGGGATTTTTGTTTTCTGGGGTTTTCTGGAGTTCTCTGGGAATTTTCTGGGGTTTTTCAGGATTTTCCAGGGAATTTTCTGGAATTTTCTGGGATTTTTCTGGGGTTTTCCAGGAATTTTCTGGGATTTTCTGGAAATTTCCTGGGGTTTTTCAGGATTTTCTGGGAATTCTTTGGGAATTTTCTGGGGTTTCCTGGGAATTTTGCTGGGATTTTCCCAGGGAATTCCAATGGTTTTCCCAGGGATTTTTCCTGGGAAAGGAACAATTCCCAACAATTCCAACCCCAAAAAATCCCGGAAAATCCCAGCCTGGCACCACCAGGAATTCCAGGAATTTTTTGGGGGGGGTTTCCTGTGAATTTTCCTGGGGGAAAAGCGGGAATGGGGCGGGAAAAGCGGGAATGGGGTGGGAAAAGTGGGAATGGGGTGGGAAAATTGGGAATGGGGTGGGAAAATTGGGAATGGGGTGGGAAAATTGGGAATTCTGGGGGTACCTGGAGCTCGGCCTCCTCCTGGCGCAGCATCCGGCGCAGGATCTGAGCGGCGTGACGCTGCAGCTCCGCATCCTGAACAACGGGAAACGTGGGAATGGGAAAAATGGGAATGGGAAAATGGGAATGTGGGAATGGGAATGGGAATGGGAAAATGGGGAAATGGGAATGGGAATGGGAATGGGAATGGGAATGGGAAACTGGGAATGGGAAAATGGGAATGGGAAAATGGGAAAATGGGAATGGGAATGGGAATGGGAAACTGGGAATGGGAATGGGAATGGGAATGGGAATGGGAAAATGGGAATGGGAATGGGAATGGGGGAATGGGAATGGGAATGGGAATGGGGGAAAATGCGAATGGGAATGGGGGAATGAGAATGAGGATGGGAATGTGGGAATGGGGGAATGGGAATGGGAATGGGAAAATGGGAATGGGAAAATGGGGATGGGAAAATGGGAATGGGAATGGGGGAAAATGGGAATGGGGGAATGGGAATGGGGGAAAATGGGAATGGAAATGGGGGAATGGGAAAATGGGAATGGGATTGGGAATGGGGGAAAATGGGAATGGGAATGGGAATGGGGATGGGGGAATGGGAATGTGGGATTGGGAATGTGGGAATGGGAATGGTAATGTGGGAATGGGGGAAAATGGGAATGGGGGAAAATGGGAATGGGAATGGGATTGGGAATGGGAGAATGGGAATGGAAATGGGAATGGGAATGGGAAAATGGGAATGGGAATGGGGATGGGAATGAGGATGGGAATGGGGATGGGAAAATGGGGATGGGAAACTGGGAATGGGAATGGGGAAATGGGGATGGGGGAATGGGGATGGGAAAATGGGAATGGGAATGGGAAAATGGGGATGGGAAAATGGGAATGGGAATGGGGGAAAATGGGAATGGGGGAATGGGAATGGGGGAAAATGGGAATGGGAATGGGAGAATGGGAATGTGGGAATGGGAATGGGAATGGGAATGGGGGAAAATGGGAAAATGGGAATGCAGGAATGAGAATGAGGATGAGAATGTGGGAATGTGGGAATGGGAATGGGGGAATGGGAATGGGAATGGGGATGGGAAAATGGGAATGAGGATGGGAATGGGAATGAGAAAATGGGAATGGGGGAATGGGGAAATGGGAATGGGAATGAGGATGGGAATGGGAATGGGGAATGGGAATGGGGAAATGGGAATGGGAACGGGAATGGGAAAATGGGGATGGGGATGGGAATGGGAATGGGAAAATGGGAATGGGAAAATGGGAATGGGGAAATGGGAATGGGAAAATGGGAATGGGGGAATGGGGGGATGGGAAAATGGGAATGGGAATGGGAATGGGAATGGGAAAGTGGGAATGGGGGAATGGGAACGGGAAAGTGGGAATGGGGGAATGGGAATGGGAAAATGGGAATGGGGGAAAATGGGAATGGGAATGGGAATGGGGAAAATGGGAATGGGAGAATGGGAAAATGGGAATGGAAATGGGGACGGGATTGGGAATGCGGGAATGGGATTGGGAATGTGGGAATGGGGAAAATGGGACTGGGATTGGGAATGTGGGAATCTGGGAATGACCTGGGGGGGGGTGGGATCCCCTCAAGGAATTTTGGGATCTCCTGGGGAGGATCTGGGGTCACCTGAAGGAATTTTGGGATCGACCGGGGGAACTTTGGGATTCCCCTGATGGAATTTTGGGATTCCCCTGATGGAATTCCGGGATTCCCCTGATGGAATTCCGGGATTTCCTCCGGAATTCCGGGATTGCCTCTGGAATTGTGGCTCACCTGGAGGGGCCTGGGCTCGGTGATGAGCTGGGGGGGCCCTTGGGGAGATCCTGAGGGTTCCGGCTCCTGCCGGGATCCCGGAATTCCCACGGATCCGGGGGGGGATCCCAGCAGGGTCAGGGCCACGTAGGCACCGGCTGGAATAAAAAAAAAAACAACAAAAATGGGAAAATTTAATAAAACAAAGGAAAAATTCCAGGGAAAGTTTGGGATCAAGAAGGAAAATTTACACAGGGAAAAGGAAAAAAAAAAAAATCCCAGGGAAAAAATCCTGGGAGAAATGAGAGTGAGAAGAATTCCTGGGAAAATCTGGGATCAAGAAGATTCCAAAAAAAAAGTCCTGGGAAAAGGGAATGAGAAGGAGAAACTTCCAGGAAAATGGGAGGGAAAGGATTGCCGGGAAATATTTGGGATAAAGGGGGTGAGAAAAATTTCCAGGAAAAATTTGGGATAAGAAACGAGAAAAAAATTCCAAGAAAAAAAATTCCCAGAAGAGGAGAATTCCCAGGAAAAATTTGGGATGATATGAAGGATTTCCTGGAAAAAAATGGGTGGAAACGCTTCCAGACTCCCCTAAAATCCCTGAAAGATGGAAAAATTTCCCCCACCCGCCCCAGATCCGCCTTTTCCTATGGAATTGGGAGAGAATTCCCGGGAATTCCGGACTCACACTTGATCAACTTCACCACTTCCAGGTGGGAGCTGTTGCTCACCATGGTCCCGTTCACCTGCGGAACAAAAAAACCGGGAAAAGCTCGGGAAAGGGGAGGGAAAAATTAATAAAAAAGGGCTGGAAAAATTCCGGGAATTCCCGGAGGGAATTTGGGATTCGGGGAATGCCAACCTTGACGATGCGGTCGCCCTCCTGCAGCCCGGCCCTCATGGCGGCCCCACCTGGATACGGATTTACCGGGAATGTTCCGGAAGGATTTTCCCCTTCCCTCAAGCCCAGAACCCTCCTCAACGCCGATTATTCCCGATTTTCCCAATTTTCCCACTTTTTTCCCACGATTTTCCCAAGTTTTCCTTCAGTTTCTCCATTGTTTTCTTCCTTTTTCCCAGGTTTTTGCTTTTTCTCCCGTTTTCCCCCTCATTTTCTCCATTTTCTTCAATTTTCCCGCCATTTTCTGCCTCATATTCCCGCCATTTTCTCCCTCATTTTCCCGCCATTTTCTCCCTCACATTCCCGCCATTTTCTCCCTCATTTTCCCGCCATTTTCTCCCTCACATTCCCGCCATTTTCTCCCTCATTTTCCCGCCATTTTCTCCCTCACTTTCCCGCCATTTTCTCCCTCCCTTTCCCGCCATTTTCTCCTCTGTTTTCCCGCCATTTTCTCCCTCATTTTCCCGCCATTTTCTCCCTCCTTTTCCCACCATTTTCTCCAGTGTTTTCCCGCCATTTTCTCCTCTGTTTTCCCGCCATTTTCTCCCTCACGTTCCCGCCATTTTCTCCAGTGTTTTCCCGCCATTTTCTCCCTCATGTTCCCGCCATTTTCTCCCTCCTTTTCCCGCCATTTTCTCCCTCACATTCCCGCCATTTTCTCCCTCACATTCCCGCCATTTTCTCCCTCACATTCCCGCCATTTTCTCCCTCATTTTCCCGCCATTTTCTCCCTCATTTTCCCGCCATTTTCTCCCTCACTTTCCCGCCATTTTCTCCCTCCCTTTCCCGCCATTTTCTCCCTCCCTTTCCCGCCATTTTCTCCAGTGTTTTCCCGCCATTTTCTCCCTCACGTTTCCCGCCATTTTCTCCCTCGTTTTCCCGCCATTTCCTCCCTCATTTCCCGCCATTCCCCCCCAGGCTGAGGATGGTGATGGACGAGGAGATCCCTGGGCATTGTCCGGCCTCTCCGGCCCCGTGTCCGGTTGTGTGTCCAGCCCAGTGTCCGGCTGTGTCCGTCTGTCCAGCCCGGTGTCCGGCTGTGTCTGTCAGTGTCCGTCACTCCGGCTGTGTCCGGCTGTGTCCGTCAGTGTCCGTGTGTCTGTCAGTGTCCGTGTGTCTGTCAGTGTCCGTCAGTGTCTGTCAGTGTCTGTCAGTGTCCGTCAGTGTCCGTGTGTCTGTCAGTGTCCGTCAGTGTCTGTCAGTGTCCGGCAGTGTCCGGCAGTGTCTGTCTGTCCGTCAGTGTCCGTCTGTCTGTCAGTGTCTGTCAGTGTCTGTCAGTGTCTGTCAGTGTCCGTGTGTCTGTCAGTGTCTGTCAGTGTCCGTGTGTCCGTCAGTGTCCGTGTGTCTGTCAGTGTCTGTCAGTCTCTGTCAGTGTCCATGCGTCTGTCAGTGTCTGTCAGTGTCTGTCAGTGTCCAGCAGTGTCTGTCAGTGTCCAGCAGTGTCTGTCAGTGTCCAGCAGTGTCCGTGTGTCTGTCAGTGTCTGTCAGTGTCTGTCAGTGTCCGTGTGTCTGTCAGTGTCCAGCAGTGTCCGTCAGTGTCCGTCTGTCAGTCAGTGTCCGTGTGTCCGTACCTGGCCGCACGGACTGCACGAGCACAACGCGGTCGCCGCTGACGGTGAAGCCGAAGCCATGCTGGTCCCGCTGGATGATCACACAGCGCTGGACCAGACCTGGGAGCGGACACACGGACACCACACGGACACACGGACACACGGACACACACGGACATGGACATGGACACACGGACACCACAGGGACACACGGACACCACATGGACACATGGACACACGGACATGGACACACGGACACACGGACACACGGACACACGGACACGACATGAACATGGACATGGACACACGGACACCACATGGACACACAGGGACACATGGACACACGGACACACACGGACATGGACACACGGACACACATGGACACATGGACACACGGACATGGACACATGGACACACACGGACACACGGACACATGGACACATGGATGGACACACGGACACACGGACACACATGGACATGGACACACGGACACACATGGACAGGAGGAAGAGGAAGGAATGAGGCTCCGCAGGCCGGGCTCAGGGGTGACCCCCGAGTGACCCCTGAGTGACCCCAATGACCCCTGAGTGACCCCTGGGTCACCCCTGAGTGACCCCCAAGTGACCCCTGAGTGACCCCTGAGTGACCTTTGACCCCTGAGTGACCCCCGAGTGACCCCCAAGTGACCCCCGAGTGACCCCAATGACCCCCGAGTGACCCCAATGACCCCCAAGTGACCCTGAGTGACCCTGAGTGACCCCCGAGTGACCCCTGAGTGACCCCAATGACCCCTGAGTGACCTTTGACCCCTGAGTGACCCCCGAGTGACCCCTGAGTGACCCCTGGGTAACCCCTGAGTGACCCCTGAGTGACCCCCAAGTGACCATGAGTGACCCCTGAGTGACCTTTGACCCCCGAGTGACCCCTGGGTGACCCCCGAGTGACCCTGAGTGACCCCTGAGTAACCTTTGACCCCCAAGTGACCCCCGAGTGACCCCCGAGTGACCGTGGCCGGAATTCCCGCCGGAATTCCCACCTGTGGATTCCGAGGAATCCGAGGGTCGCCGCTGGTGCCGCCGCTCCGAGGGGGAATCCAGGGAAGAGGAGAGGCTGCTCAACCTGCAACGGGAATTCGGGAATTCCGGGAATTCTGGGATTCCGGGAATGACCCCCCCCGGACGCTCTGGGAAATCCCAAACTCGTGGATCCAGAGGGAAATCCGGGAATTCCTTGGAAAACCCCAGGAATGGGGATCCAACCCCTCCCTGAGCCCCTCCCAGTGTTTCCCAAATGTTTTTCCATGGAAAACTCATCCCAAATATCCAATCCTGGCAGGAATTCCTTGGAAATTTCCAGGAATGGGGATCCCTGAGCCCCTCCAGGTGCTTCCCAACCCTTTTTCCATGGAAAACTCATCCCAAATATCCAATCCTGGCAGGAATTCCTTGGAAAACTCCAGGAATGGGGATCCCTGAGCCCCTCCCGGTGCTTCCCAAATGTTTTTCCATGGAAAACTCATCCCAGATTTCCAGCCCTGGCAGGAATTCCTTGGAAAATTCCAGGAATGGGGATCCCTGAGCTCCCTGAGCTCCTCCTGGTGCTTCCCAAATGTTTTTCCATGGAAAACTCATCCCAAATATCCAATCCTGGCAGGAATTCCTTGGAAAATTCCAGGAATGGGGATCCCTGAGCTCCCTGAGCTCCTCCAGGTGCTTCCCAACCCTTTTTCCATGGAAAACTCATCCCAAATATCCAATCCTGGCAGGAATTCCTTGGAAAATTCCAGGAATGGGGATCCCTGAGCTCCCTGAGTCCCTCCCGGTGTTTCCCAAATGTTTTTCCATGGAAAACTCATCCCAAATATCCAATCCTGGCAGGAATTCCTTGGAAAACTCCAGGAATGGGGATCCCTGAGCTCCCTGAGCTCCTCCCGGTGCTTCCCAACCCTTTTTCCATGGAAAACTCATCCCAAATTTCCAGCCCTGGCAGGAATTCCTTGGAAATTTCCAGGAATGGGGATCCCTGAGCTCCTCCCTGAGCCCCTCCTGGTGCTTCCCAAATGTTTTTCCATGGAAAACTCATCCCAAATATCCAATCCTGGCAGGAATTCCTTGGAAAACTCCAGGAATGGGGATCCAACCCCTCCCTGAGCTCCTCCCGGTGCTTCCCAAATGTTTTTCCATGGAAAACTCATCCCAAATATCCAGCCCTGGCAGGAATTCCTTGGAAAACTCCAGGAATGGGGATCCCTGAGCTCCCTGAGCTTCTCCCGGTGCTTCCCAACCCTTTTTCCATGGAAAACTCATCCCAAATATCCAGCCCTGGCAGGAATTCCTTGGAAAATTCCAGGAATGGGGATCCCTGAGCTCCCTGAGCTTCTCCCGGTGCTTCCCAAATGTTTTTCCATGGAAAACTCATCCCAAATATCCAATCCTGGCAGGAATTCCTTGGAAAATTCCAGGAATGGGGATCCAATTCCTCCCTGAGCCCCTCCCGGTGTTTCCCAACCCTTTTTCCATGGAAAACTCATCCCAAATATCCAATCCTGGCAGGAATTCCTTGGAAAACTCCAGGAATGGGGATCCCTGAGCTCCCTGAGTCCCTCCTGGTGCTTCCCAAATGTTTTTCCATGGAAAAATTCCTGGTTCTGAGCTGGGAATTCCCCCTGGATCCCTTTTTGTTGAGGATGAGCCTGAGGAAAATCCGGGAATTCCTTGGAAAACTCCAGGAATGGGGATCCAACCCCTCCCTGAGCCCCTCCCGGTGCTTCCCAAATGTTTTTCCATGGAAAACTCATCCCAAATTTCCAGCCCTGGCAGGAATTCCTTGGAAAACTCCAGGAATGGGGATCCCTGAGCTCCCTGAGCTTCTCCTGGTGTTTCCCAAATGTTTTTCCATGGAAAACTCATCCCAAATTTCCAATCCTGGCAGGAATTCCTTGGAAATTTCCAGGAATGGGGATCCCTGAGTCCCTCCCGGTGCTTCCCAACCCTTTTTCCATGGAAAAATTCCTGGTTCCGAGCTGGGAATTCCCCCTGGATCCCTTTTTGTTGAGGATGAGCCTGAGGAAAATCCAGGAATTCCTTGGAAAACTCCAGGAATGGGGATCCAACCCCTCCCTGAGCTCCTCCCGGTGTTTCCCAACTGTTTTTCCATGGAAAACTCATCCCAAATATCCAGCCCTGGCAGGAATTCCTTGGAAAACTCCAGGGATGGGGATCCCTGAGCTCCCTGAGCTTCTCCTGGTGTTTCCCAAATGTTTTTCCATGGAAAACTCATCCCAAATTTCCAACCCTGGCCCAGCTCGAGGCCGTTCCCTCCTGTCCTGTCCCCATTCCCTGGGATCAGATCCCAAATTTCCCCTGGAAGATCCCGGAATTCCGTCGGGAAGGAAGAAAATCCCAGAAAAAAAACCGGGATTTTTCCATTTCCAGCCCCTTTTCCGGCTTTTCCAGCCTCATTCCCGCTCCTTTTCCCCCCCGGAGACCCCAGACCCCGACGCTGCCCCGAACATTCCCGGCGGATCCGTAGGAAAATTGGGATTAATTAAAATTAATTAAAATGGGAATTATCCCATCCCACAAAATCCCAGGGTTTTTATTCCCGGAAAAAAATCCCCCAAATTTTGGGATTTGTCATTTCCCATTCCCAAATCCCAAAATTCCCATCTGGGGCTGATCCAAAGGTTTTTCCAGAGGTTTTTCCGGCCCCTCTGGAAGCGGCCGGGGCTTAACGAGTCTATTAAAAACTCCTTTAATTCGGCTTAATTAAATCTCCTTAATTGCCTTAATTGGGCGGCCGAGCTCCGGAAATTCCCACAATTCCCGCTCCGGAGGGATCCCAGCCTTTCCCACCTCCCAAAAATTGGGAATTCCCAAAAATTCCGGAGCTGGGAATGAGGAAATTTTACCCAAATCCGGAAAATCCGGGAATTTGGGAGATTCCCAGGGAAATGTTGGATGCGTTTCCTGTTTTTCCGTAGGATTTTCCAGCTGGGAATTCCCAATTTATTTTGGGAATAAAAAACGTTGTAAAAAAACGTTGGAAAATGGGAATTTTTTCCCGTTTTTCTGCCTTTAAACTCAGATTTTTCCATATTTTTTTTTTGGAATTTTCCAGGTTGGAATTTCCCAAAATTTTCCCAAACCAGGAACTTTTTTCCCTTTTTTTTTTCCCTTTTTTTCCCCCTTTTTTTTCCCTTTTTTTTCCCTTTTTTTCCCCTTTTTTTTCCCAGTTCCAGGAAGGAGAAAATATTTTGGGAAGAGTCGGAATTCCCAAAAATCCTTTGGAATCGAGGGGGGAGGAAGGGAAAAAAAAAAAGGGAAAAAAATGGGGAAAAAAATCAGGGAAAAGCCCCAAAAAAAACAGGAAAAAAAAATCTGGGAATTGGGAATTGCTTCCCTGGGAATGTGAGGGGGGAAAGGAAGGAATTGAAGTGGAAAAAAATGGGAATCAAATGAAAATTTTGGGATTCCTCCCCTTTTCCCCCCTTGGGAAATGATCCTGGAATTCCTTGGGAAGCGCCGATTCCTGGGAATTCCTCCCCCATTCCCGGGAATTCCTCGGGAATGAGCTCGGAGCCGCTCCGGGGGCAGCTTGGGGTGGAGCCAGGAGGGGAAAAAAGGGGAAAAAAACCGGGAAAAATCCCAAATTCCCAAGGTTTGGGATGGATCCAGGTGGGAATTCCTTCCCAAAATAAACTGGGAATTCCCAGCTGGAAAAATCTCCCAGAAAACCGGGAAAGAGCAGAGTTTAAAGCAGGAAAAACAGGGAAAAAATTCCCATTTTCCAACTTTTTTTTACCACCGGGTTCCTTCCCAAAATCAGTTGGGAATTCCCAGCTGGAAAATTCCACGGAAAACTGGGAAAAACGGGGGGGAAAATTCCCATTTTCCGACCTTTCTGATCCCTTCCCAAAATGGGGTTGGAATTCCCAGCTGGAAAATTCCAGAAAATCTGGGATAAATCCTGTTTAAAAGATGGAAAAAAAGGGGAAAATTCCAACTTTTCTCTGTTCTATCCATGGTTTTTTGTTCCCGTTTTTTTTTCCAGGGAAAGCAGCGGAGCCGCAGCCCCCGGCAGGGAGGGAAGCAAATGTTGCAAATCCGAGGAGAAATTCCAGAGGGATCCCAAACTCCCGGAATTCCTCCGTGGGAATGTGGAGGGGGGGGGGTGGAAAAAATAATTCCCTGAGATCCCAAATTTTTCTGGATTCGGGAATTCCAAAGGGTTCCCACATTCCTGATTTGTTGGGATTCGGGGAGAAATTGGGAATTGTGGCGATATTCCCGAGGTTTTGCTCCGTAAAAATTCAGGAATTTGATGGGAAAAGCCTTGGGGTCCTCCAGGCTGCTCCTGGAATTTCAGTTTTCCCTGGAAAATCACGGCCTGGAGGGAATTCCAGTGGTCAGAAAGGTTGGAAAATGGGAATTTTTTCCCATTTTTCCTGCTTTAAACCGAGTTTCCGTCGGATTTTCCAGCTGGGAATTCCAAACCCATTCAGGGAAGGAATCCCAGTGGTCAGAAAGGTTGGAAAATTGGAATTTTTTCCCCTTTTTCCTGCTTTAAACCGAGTTTCCGTCGGATTTTCCAGCTGGGAATTCCAAACCCATTTAGGGAAGGAATTCCAGTGGTCAGAAAAGTTGGAAAATTGGAATTTTTTTCCCATTTTTCCTGCTTTAAACCGAGTTTCCGTCGGATTTTCCAGCTGGGAATTCCAGCCCCAGTCAGGGAAGGAATCCCAGGGTCAGAAAGGTTGGAAAATTGGAATTTTTTCCCCTTTTTTCTGCTTTAAACCGAGTTTCTGTTGGATTTTCCAGCTGGGAATTCCAAACCCATCTAGGGAAGGAATCCCAGGGTCAGAAACTTTGGAAAATTGGAATTTTTTCCTGTTTTTCCTGCTTTATCCCAGATTTTGTGCAGGATTTTCCAGCTGGGAATTTCAAACCCATTTAGGGAAGGAATCCCAGTGGTCAGAAACTTTGGAAAATGGGAATTTTTTCCTGTTTTTCCTGCTTTATCCCAGATTTTGTGTGGGATTTTCCAGCTGGAAATTCCAACCCCATTCAGGGAAGGAATCCCAGTGGTCAGGAAGGTTGGAAAATGGGAATTTTTTCCCATTTTTCCTGCTTTAAACCGAGTTTCCATTGGATTTTCCAGCTGGGAATTCCAACCCCATTCAGGGAAGGAATCCCAGTGGTCAGAAACTTTGGAAAATGGGAATTTTTTCCCATTTTTCCTGCTTTAAACCGAGTTTCTGTTGGATTTTCCAGCTGGGAATTCCAACCCCATTCAGGGAAGGAATCCCAGGGTCAGAAACTTTGGAAAATTGGAATTTTCCCCCCGTTTTTCCTGCTTTAAAGCGATCCCAAATAGGGGAAAAACGGGAATTTTTTCTGGTTTTTGGGGATTTTTTTTCCCAGGAATTCTCCAGGAAGCTGCTCCCGGTTCCAGCTCCGAGGATTCCCGGCGGGATAATGATTAACGGGAAGCCACTCCTGGAAAATCGGGAAGTGGCAGAGCTGGTTTGGCCGGGAATTCCGGATCCTGGGAATTCCCTGTCCCGAGGGGATCCTTTTTCCCATTCCTGGTTTTTTCCCCTGGGAAAGGGAATCCAGGGAATTCCTGCAGGATCTGGGAAAAATCGGGAATTTCCAGGGATGAGGAATCCACGGAATCACTGGGGATTTATCCCAAAAATCCCAAATAAACCAGCCCAGGGAATCCTGGAGTTCTTTGGGATAGGAAAGATGCTTAAATCCCAAAAAATTCCCCCTTAATTCCAAGGGAATTCCCAAATCCGTGTGGGAAAGAAGCCGGAGCAGGGATCCCAATCCATAAATTCCTGAATTTATCCCAAAAAAACCTCCAGGGTTTTCCGAGGGTTTATCCCACAAAAAAATTCCCAAATTTGGTTTAAAATGGAGCAAAATGAACCAGGGAAAAGCTGATTCCCAAAAATCAGGACGGTTTGGGATATTCCCACTCCCAAAATCCCGGATTTTTATCCCAAATTCCCGTTTTTTCCCCCAAGGATTGGGCTGAGGGCTCTGGGATGAGCTGAGCCCCCTCCCTGAACTCCCAGAGCCTCAAAATCCCAGGATTTCACCCCAAAATTCAAAAAATCCCAGGATTTCACCCCAAAATCCCAGAGTTTGACTCCAAACCCCCCAAAATCCCAGGATTTCACCCTAAAAATCCACAATTTTATCCCAAATCACTGCAGGGATGGGCTGAGGGCTCCAGGATGAGCTCAGTCCTCTCTCAAAGCACCAAAATCCCGGAATTTCACCCCAAAATTCCAGAATTTTATCCCAAATCACTGCAGGGATGGGCTGAGGGCTCCAGGATGAGCTCAGTCCCCTCTCAAAGCCCCAAAATCCCAGATTTTCACCCCAAAATTCCAGGATTTTATCCCAAATCACTGCAGGGATGGGCTGAGGGCTCCAGGATGAGCTCAGCCCTCTCTCAAAGTCCCAAAATCCCAGATTTTCACCCCAAAATTCCAGAATTTCACCTCAAATCACTGCAGGGATGGATTGAGGGCTCCGGGATGAGCTCAGTCCCCTCTCAAAGCACCAAAATCCCGGAATTTCACCCCAAAATTCCAGGATTTTATCCCAAATCACTGCAGGGATGGGCTGAGGGCTCCAGGATGAGCTCAGTCCTCTCTCAAAGCACCAAAATCCTGGAATTTCACCCCAAAATTCCAGAATTTCACCTCAAATCACTGCAGGGATGGGCTGAGGGCTCCAGGATGAGCTCAGCCCTCTCTCAAAGCACCAAAATCCCACAATTTCCCCCCAAAATCCCAGGATTTCACTTCAAATCACTGCAGGGATGGGCTGAGGGCTCCAGGATGAGCTCAGCCCTCTCTCAAAGCACCAAAATCCCGGGATTTCACCCCAAAATTCCAGAATTTCACCTCAAATCACTGCAGGGATGGGCTGAGGGCTCCAGGATGAGCTCAGTCCTCTCTCAAAGCACCAAAATCCCAGGATTTCACCCCAAAATTCCAGAATTTTATCCCAAATCACTGCAGGGATGGGCTGAGGGCTCCAGGATGAGCTCAGCCCTCTCTCTAAGCACCAAAATCCCACAATTTCCCCCCAAAATCCCAGGATTTCACTTCAAATCACTGCAGGGATGAATTGAGAGCTCCAGGATGAGCTCAGCCCTCTCTCTAAATCCCAAAATCCCAGATTTTCACCCCAAAATCCCAGGATTTCACCCCAAAACCCTGCAGGCACGGGCTGAGGGCTCCGGGATGAGCTCAGTCCCCTCTCCAAGTCCCAAAATCCCAGATTTTCACCCCAAAATCCCAGAATTTTATCCCAAATCACTGCAGGGACGGGGTGTGGGCTGCGGGACGAGCTAAACCCCAAAATCCCGGGATTTCCCCCCAAAATCCCAGACTTTTCCCCACAAATCCCGCTTTGCCCGTGTCCGCCCCCCCCCTCCCCTCACAACCCGGGGCGTTCGGCTCCACCCCGAGCCAAACCCCCTCCCCTTTTCCCCATTTTTTTTTTTTTTTTCACCTTAAATCTTCCCCAAACGTCCCCAAATGTCCCCAAATGTCCCCAAATTCCCTCTGGCCGTGCCCGACTCGGGGTTTTTCCCCTCACGGCTTTACCTGTCCTGGGCCTGCGGAGGCCTCACGCTCATGGTGGAGGCTCTGTCAGGGCTCCCGGAGCCGCCGCCCCGCTCCGGCCGCCCCCGCCACCATCCCCGGCCCCGGCGGCTGCCGCGGCCTCGGGGGGCTCCCAACGAGCCCCCCCAAGGCCCGAAGGTAGCGGAGGGTGCCCGGCGGGCTCTGGGGGGGTTGCCCGGTTCTTTTCCCCCCTGTCCCGCCTTGGGGGCCGGGCTGAGGGAGAGGCCTGGAGGCCGCTCCCAATCCCCGGCCTCGCCCGGCCCCCCCCGGCCGGGAACGGCGGGGCTGAGCCCGCGGGGGCGGAGGGACGGCGGGGAGCGGAGCGGAGGAGGGGGCGGCTGGGGGACAGCGGGGGGACACGGAGTGACCGGGGGGACACAGAGTGACCGGGGGGACACAGAGTGACCTGGGGGACACGGAGTGACCGGGGGGACACGGAGTGACCTCGGGGGACACGGAGTGACCGGGGGGACACGGAGTGACCTCAGGGTGTGAGGGGGACACAGAGTGACCTGAGGGACACAGAGTGACCTGAGGGACACAGAATGACCTGGGGGACACGGAGTGACCGGGGGGACACAGAGTGACCTCAGGGTTTGAGGGGGACACAGTGACCTCAGGGTGTGAGGGACATGTGGTGGCCTGAGGGACACAGAGTGGCCTGGGAGTGTGTGAGGGGGACACAGAGTGGCCTGAGGGACACAGAATGACCTCGGGGGGACACAGAGTGACCTGAGGGACACAGAGTGACCGGAGGGCCACAGAGTGACCTGAGGGACACAGAGTGACCGGAGGGACACAGAGTGACCTGGGGGACACAGAGTGACCTCTGGGGTTTGGGGGGGACACGGAGTGACCTGAGGGACACAGAGTGACCTCGGGGTTTGGGGGGGACATTGGGGACAGTGAGGATTTGAGAGGGGACAGGGAGGGGACACAGAATGACCTGGGGCTGGGGGGGACAGGGAGGATTTGGGGACAGGGAAGATTTGGGGACACCCACGAGGACGGGCAGGATCTGGGGACGAGGATTTGGGGACAGGGAGGATTTGGGGACAGGGAGGATTTGGGGACAAGGATTTGGGGACAGGGAGGATTTGGGGACACCCATGAGGACAGGGAGGATTTGGGGACAAGGAGGATTTGGGGACAGCGAGGATTTGGGGACAGGGAGGATTTGGGGACAGGAATTTGGGGACAGGAATTTGGGGACAAGGAGGATTTGGGGACAGGGAGGATTTGGGGACACCCATGAGGACAGGGAGGATTTGGGGACAGGGAGGATTTGGGGACAGGAATTTGGGGACAGGGAGGATTTGGGGACAGGGAGGATTTGGGGACACCCATGAGGACAGGGAGGATTTGGGGACAGGGAGGATTTGGGGACAAGGATTTGGGGACAGGGAGGATTTGGGTTCAGGGGGTGCCACCCCCGAGCCCCCCTCTGTCCCCAAAGTGCCACCAGGGAGGTCCCCAAATCCTCCAAAATATCCCAAACCCAAATCCCCCAAACTCCCCAAATCCCCCAAATCCAACCCCAGAACCACCGGAATTTTGGGAATTTTTCAAATCCACGTCAAAAAATCCCCAAATTCCTCCTTTTCCCAAATCCCAACCACTAAAAATTCCCAAAAAAACCCCAAAATTCCCAAAAAAACCCCCAAAGTTCCCCAAAAACCCCCAAAAAAACCCCCAAAATTCCCCCCAAAAAAGCCCCAAAATTCCCCCAAAAACCCCCAAAATTCCCAAAAAACCCCCCAAATTCCCTAAAAACCCCCAAAATTCCCAAAAAAACCCCCAAAATTTCCCAAAAAAAACCCCCTAAAATAACCCTCAAAATTCCCCAAAAAACCCCCAAAATTCCCAAAAAAACCCCAAAATTCCCCCCAAAAATCCCCAAAACCCCCCCAAAATTCCCCAAAAACCCCCCAAAATTCCCCCCAAAAACCCCCAAAATTCCCCCAAAAAACCCCAAAATTCCCAAAAAATTCCCCCAAAAAGCCCCAAAATTCCCAAACCCCCCCCAAAATTCCCCCCAAAAAAACCCCAAAATTCCCAAAAAAACCCCAAAATTCCCCCAAAAAACCCCCCAAATTCCCCAAAAACCCCCAAAATTCCCAAAAAAAACCCCCAAACCCTTTCTCTGTTAAAAGATTTTTATTGAACTTTTCCAAGTCGAGGTAAAATAATTTTTTTTTTTTTCCATTTTTGGTTTTTTTTCCATTTTTTTTTTTCCATTATTTTTTCTTTTATTTTTTTTTTTGCAACTTCCATAACAAAATATGGAGCTATGGGATACCCCTGGAAAAAAAATATGTATATTATCCATAAATTTCTCTAACATTCCATCATATATATATATAATATATATATGTGACCTTTCCTGAAGCGGATTTGGATAGAAATCGGAATTTTTAAAGGCACAAATTTCCATTTTTTTCTCATTTTTTTTGTGGTTTTTCCCTCTTTTTTTTTGCCCTCTACTTTACACCCTATTTACAAATCCAACTTCCCGATCCCATAATTCCGTTTTCCCGATGGATTCAGGTCGGGAAAAAGTTTCAATCCATTCAAAAAATCAAGAAAAAAAGAATAAAAAAAGGGTTTTTAACCCTTTGAAACCCAAAAAAAAAAGCGTAAATATCCATTCAAAAAAAGCGCTAAAAAGATTAAAATCCTGGTTTTGTTCTTTTTTTTTTTGTTTTGTTTTTTCTCCGGGAAAATCCAAAGTTTTTTTTTATTTTTCCGGATTTTTTTTTGATGATTTCGACCGCGAGAAAATTCCTGGTTTTGTTTATTTTTTTTTAATTTTTTTTTTATTATTTTTTTGCTTTTCCATCCCACCAGGAAGCGAAAAAAAAACTTAAAATAATTAAAAAAAAACGTAATTATGGAATAAATAAAACCCAAAAATCTGGGACAACCCCATTAATGCTGCTGGATTTATTTTTTCCTCCTTTCCTTATTTTCTTAGGGGAAATTCCCCCAAAAATTCCCTCTTTTTTCAGGTTGTCCCATCCATAAAAAGTCTTTTTTTTTTCTCATTTTTTTTCTATTTTTTTTCCTATTTTTCCTACGGATTTCTCTACGAAAATAAAGCGAAAAGAACCCAAAAAAATTCCAAAAAAAAATCAAATAAAACAGCTGGAAAAACGGGATCCTCGATCCGGGAGAGAATTCCAACCATTCCCAACTTCCCGAGGGTTTTTTTGTTGTTCTTTTGGCACCTTGGAATTTTTTAGGATTTTTTTTTTTTGTTGTTTTTTTTTTTTTTCCCTTAAATTTTCCGGGATTTTTTTTTTTTTTAATTCCATCAAAATTTTGGAATTTTCCATTAAATCCTTTTTTTTTTTTTTTAACCCTTTCCTTCTCCTCTTCCTCTTTTTTTTTTTTTTCCTCCTTCCTCTTCCTGCTTTTTTTTTATTTTTGAATTTTCCTCCTCCCGGGTTCCATCGGGAATTCCGGAATTCCCGAGAAATCTCCGGATCCGTCGTCCTGAGTCCGGAATTCCCTGAACTCTCCCAATTTTTTTTATTTTTTTTATATTTTATTTTAAATTTTTTATTTTATTTTTTTTTTTTTTGCAGTGCAATGGCTCTGAAAAAAAAAAAAAAAACAACAACCCAACATTCCCACCCTTCCCAAAAAAACCCCAATCCCGAAAAATTCCTTTCCAAAGCCGCCAAAATTCCGACTTTTTCCTGCTTTTTTTTTTCTCCATTTCCCGCGGGATTTCGCCTCGAATCCGAAGGATTTGGAGGTGCTGGGAGGGAAAAAATCCGGGATTTTCCCTCTTTTTTTTGTTGTTCTTCCCGAGGGTTCCGGCACTTGGATTTTGGGATGGGAATTCCGGGAATTCCGGGAAAGGCCTCCTCGTGTAATTCCTGAGTTCATCCTTGCGCCCTCTCCGGGGTTTCCTTTACAATTCCATGGTTTTTTTTTGGGATAATCCAAGGGTTTTCCACCCCAAAATTCTTTCAAACTCCACATTCCGAGAATTTGGGAATTCCCGCTTCTCCTCCCGCCGGGGAATTCCCAAAATTTGTGCTCCGCCAGCGAATCCTTGGGAATTTCCGGCTCCTTCCCTGTTTTATTCTCTTTTTTCCCAGGGTTTTTCCGGAGCCTACGGAATCCAGGATTTGGGATTTCCCCCCCTCCCCCCTCCCAAAAAAACCCCAAAAAATCCGGGAAGGATCCACGAAATCCAGGAAAAAATTCCCGGCGGAAAAGTCCCAACTTTCTCTTATTTTCTTTTTTTTTGTTGTTTTTTTTTGTTTTTTTAAGGCATGAGTCAAACTTGGGGATGAAGGGAGAGAAAAAATAAAAACCATCCCAAAAAATCTGGGAATTCCGGCATTCACCTCAATCATTCCAGCGTTTTCTTTCCAAGCATTCCCAAAAAAAAAATTAAAATTCAAATTAAAATTAAAATTAAAAATCAAAAATTCCATCCACGCCAATTCCAGAGCGGGAAAAAATCCAAAAAATTCCCGTTCTGGATACACAAGAAAAAAAAATAAAAATTAAGGAATAAAAATGATTTTTTTTTTGTGGTTTTTAATGAGTTAGGATTAAAGGCATCCGGTTAATTTTGTGTTATTCCCGTTCCCATTCCCTGAAAAAAGTTTGGAGTTTTGCTCATGGCTTTTAAGAGAAGGAAAACATAAAAAAAAAAAGTGGGAAAAGTGGGAATTTTTTGTGTTTTTTTTTTTTGTTAAAATCTCGAGTTTTTCCTGAATTTTTTTTTGCCCCCCCCTCTCTCTTTTCTCTCTCCCTGATCCGGCTCCTTTGGAACAGTGCAAAATTCCCGGTGTGGAAATTCCCAAGCTCCTCCTTTTCCCACAAAAAAACCCCAAAAATTACAATTAAAAAATCCCAAAAAAATCCCAAAAAAGGAAAAAAAAACAACCCCAAAAAACCTCCCCCGGGATTCGGAGATTCCCAAAAAAAATCCCGGGAATTCCTCCGTGCCGGTGGCTGAAGCTCCGGTTGTTTTCCCAAATATTTTTCCCGGGAATTCCGGCGTCTTCCACCTGCAAATTCAAACAACAACAAAAAAAAAAAAACCCAAAACAACACAAACCCCTCCCCCCACCAAAAAACAACCAAAATCCCCTCCCCCTCCCCCCCTTCATCCTCCCCCACCCCAAAAAATTCCCGAAAAATTCCCAAAAAATTCCCAAATCTCCCCCTCCCCCCCCCTCCCCCTCTTTTTATCCCGAATTTCTCGGCAACCTTGCTACATAAATACACGGATTTCTTTTCCGGCCGTTTTTTCCAAGGTTTTTTTTTGTTGTTGTTTTGTTTTGTTTTGTTTTGTGGTTTTTTTCCCGGGATTAGGTGTCGGAAGCGGCGGCCACGGCTTTGGGGAGGTGCCAGATCCCGTTTTGCCGGGAATCCTCGGGAATTTCCTGCCGGGAATCTCCGTTCCAGCGGCGTTTCAGCCTCAGCTTGGGCGGCATCAGGGCGTCCTCCCTCTTCTCCGCGTTGCCGGCGTCTCCCGAGGAATCCCGGGATGTTTTCTCGGCGTTGTCGTCTCCGGAAAAACCGGGATGCGCCGGGATCCACGCCGGAGCTGCCGGCCGAGCGAAAACCGTTTTCCCCTCTTCCTCCTCCTCCTCTTCCTCATCCCGTTTTTCCCCTTTCTCCTCTTTCTCCTCCAGCTCCACCTTCACCCTGGGATTCAGCGGAGCCGCCTCGGGGCTCTCCAGCCTTTCCCGGTTTTTGCGGCCGGCGGGAGGAGGTTGGAGCTTGATGGGGAATTGCGGCTGCTCCTCCAGCGGCACCGGGCACTGCAAGGGCGGCACCACCAGGGGATAACGCGGGAAAGTCCGAGGGCTCAGGTGATAATTGAACACGGAGCAGGCTTGGGAATGCAGGTAATGCTTCATCTCCTCGGGATTGAAGGAAAAGCAGCTGCTCCCCGCGGCGAAGGGGCTCAATCCCGGAGAGGGGCTGTAGGAAAAGAGCGTCGGGGTCAGGGATAACGCCGGAGAAATGGGAACGTTGAGCACGCCGGGACGCGCCGCCAGCGGGGAGACGGCGAAAGGGCTGTGAGGGTGATCCGGGAAAATTCCCGGTCTGGAAAACAACGGGAGAACCACGTCGGGTTTGCGTTTGGGAGCGGCGGCGGCACCGGCGGCACCGGCGGCGCTGGCGGAGGAATGAGACGGAGCCAGCAGATCCCGGCGCCAATCCGAAGGGTTTTCCTCCAATTCCGAGGATTCCGGCTTCCTGTCGGCGTCTGCCAGGGATTCGGGGTGAGGCTGGAGCAGAGATCCCGGCGGGAAGCGCGGCTGGGAATCGTCGGTGGGGGAGTGAGGATCCAGAGGGGGGAAGTGGAAGCGGGAAGAGGCGGTGGGGACGGGCGGAGCGCTCTGAGGGACGACACCTGGGGAAAAAGGTGGAAAAATGATGGGAAAACGATGGGAAAACGATGGGAAAACGATGGGAAAACAATGGGAAAAGGATGGGAAAAGGATGGAAAAAGGATGGAAAATCGATGGGAAAACAATGGAAAAACGATGGGAAAACGATGGGAAAACGATGGGAAAACGATGGAAAAACAATGGGAAAATGATGGAAAACCGATGGAAAACCGGTGGAAAAATGATGGAAAAACGATGGAAAAACGATGGAAGAACGATGGAAGAACGATGGGAAAACGATGGAAAAGCAATGGAAAAACGATGGAAAAACGATGGAAAAACGATGGGAAAATGATGGGAAACCAATGGAAAAACGATGGAAAAACAATGGAAAAATGATGGAAAAACGACGGAAAAACAATGGAAAAACAATGGAAAAACAATGGAAAAACGATGGGAAAATGATGGGAAAACGATGGGAAAACAATGAGAAAATGATGGAAAAACAATGGAAAAACAATGGAAAAACGATGGAAAAACAATGGAAAAACGGGATAAAATCAGTCTGGGATGGAGGTGGAAAAATGGGATTTTTTTTAAGGGGTTTTGGTTTGTGGGGTGGGTTGGGATTGGTGGGAATGGCTGGACTGAGGGGGGATGTCATGGATTCATGGAAAAGTCTCGAAAATCCATGGAAAAGTCTAAAATATCCATGGAAAAGTCTCGAAAATCCATGGAAATCTGTCAAATATTCATGGAAATACCTCAAATATCCATAGAAAAGTCTAAAATATCCATGGAAATCTCTCCTCTGAGGGCGGATTTCATGAATTCATGGAAAAGTCTCAAAAATAGATGGAAATACCTCAAATATCCATGGAAATACCTCAAATATCCATAAAAAAGTCTAAAATATCCATGGAAAAGTCTAAAATATCCATGGAAATACCTCAAATATCCATGAAAATCTGTCAAATATCCATGGAAATGTGTCAAATATTCATGGAAAAGTCTAAAATATCCATGGAAATGTGTCAAATATCCATGGAAAAGTCTAAAATATCCATGGAAATATCTCAAATATCCATGGAAATATCTCCTCTGAGGGCGGGTTTCATGAATTCATGGAAAAGTCTCAAATATCCACGGAAAAGTCTAAAATATCCATGGAATTATAATAAATATCCCCATAAATGTCTCATCTGAGGGGGGAATTTCATTAATCCATGCAAATGTAACAAATATCCATGGAAATATCTTGGATATCCACCAAAAATCCCTCAAATTCCCACCCAAATCCCTCCCCACCCACAATCCCGGGATTCTGGGGTGCTGACTCCAGAATAAACCTGGAAAAAGCCTTTTAGGGAAAAAAAAGGACATTTATGCCTCATTCCCAAAGTTTTCCTCATTATCCTGATTGCGTTCTCCAAGGAAAAATGTGGGATTTTTAGCTAAAATTCAAGGAATTCCTATTTTCTACTGGGAATTCCTCACAAAACTGGGATGAAATGGGTTAAAAAAAACATCTGGAAGTTGTTATTCCCAAAAATTCCCAACTTTTCTCCACAGAAAAATCTCAATTTTGAGGAGCTGGGCCTGGTCTGAGCTGCTCCAGAGAAAAGCCTGGAAAATAAATCCAGCAGGGAAAAAACATGGAAAAAACCAGGAAAATTGGGAAAATTGGTGATTATTGAATCTGTAAAAATAGAAAAATTGCTCTGGAAGTCGATATTCCCAAAAATTCCCAACTTTTCCCCACAAAAATCTCAATTTTGAGGAGCTGGGCCTGGCCTGAGCTGCTCCAGAGAAAAGCCTGGAAAATGAATCCAGAAGGAAAAAAAGATGGAAAAAAAACCAGGAAAATTGGGAAAATTGGTGATTATTGAATCTGTAAAAATAGAAAAATTGCTCTGGAAGTTGTTATTCCCAAAAATTCCCAACTTTTCTCCACATAAAAATCTCAATTTTGAGGAGCTGGGCCTGGTCTGAGCTGCTTCAGAGAAAAGCCTGGAAAATGAATCCAGAAGGGAAAAAAGATGGGAAAAAGACTGAAAAAATGGGAAAATTTGGGATTCATGAATCCATAGAGATAAAATTTCCCCTGGAATTTGTTATTCCCAAAAATTCCCAACTTTTCCCCACATAAAAATCTCAATTTTGAGGAGCTGGGCCTGGTCTGAGCTGCTCCAGGGAAAAGCCTGGAAAATGAATCCAGCAGGAAAAAAAGATGGGAAAAAGACTGAAAAAATGGGAAAATTTGGGATTAATGAATCCATAGAGATAAAAGTTCCCCCTGGAATTTGTTATTCCCAAAAATTCCCAACTTTTCTCCACAGAAAAATCTCAATTTTGAGGAGCTGGGCCTGGCCTGAGCTGTGCCAGAGAAAAGCCTGGAAAATGAATCCAGAAGGGGAATAAAAATGGAAAAAAGACTGAAAAAATGGGAAAATTGGTGATTATTGAATCCATAAAGATAAAAAAACCCTCTGGAAATTGTTATTCCCAAAAATTCCCAACTTTTCTCCACAGAAAAATCTCAATTTAGAGGAGCTGGGCCTGGCCTGAGCTGCTCCAGAGAAAAGCCTGAAAAATGAATCCAGAAGGGAAAAAAATCAGGAAAAGTGGGAAAATTGGTGATTATTGACTCCATAAAGATAAAAGTTCCCTCTGGAAGTTGTTATTCCCAAAAATTCCCAACTTTTCCCCACAGAAAAAATCCCGATTTGGAGGATCCCAATCCAGCTTCCAGGGGGAAAAGCCTGGAAAACGAATCCAACAAGGAAAAAAAACCAGGAAAAATCTGGATGGGAAGCAGAAAAATCAGTTTTTGTGTGGGAAAAAAATGGGATTTTTCCATCCGGCGCCGTCTCCGGAGCCTCCTCCCTTCCCTGAGGGAATCCCAGCTTGGATTTGTTTTTTTTCCCCAAGGTTTTGTTTTTCCAAGGCTCCGGGAAAAGGCAAAAAAACGATGGAAAAATTCCTCAAGGTGTCTCCTGTGTGGGCCCTGCCGGGGTTTTTGGGGTTTGTTGTTTTTTTGGGAGAAGGGAATTTCTTTTCCAAGCCAAGGAACGGGGGTGGGAATGTCTGGAGCTTTAATTCCGTAATTAAATCGGAGCAAAAACGAGTCCGGGCGGTTCCCGGCTCCTTTTCCCTGGGGCACTTGGATAAAAAAATAAATCCAAAAAAAAAATAAATAAAAAATTAAATATTTGGGAGAATTTACAACATTCTCGGTTAATCCCAAGTTTTCTCATTCCTGGGGTGGGTTGGGATATAAAACCTGGAATTAAGGGGTTTTTCTCCAGGATTTTCCACCCCCTTCCCAAATTTTTTGGGTGGAAAAAGGAGAATATTCCTCAAAATGGCACCGGAGAAGGAGCTGGGGAGAGCTGGAAATTACAGGAAAGGATTTTTTTCCTAAAAAAAAGCTGAAATTCGGGATTTTCAGCCAGGCAGGAGAGCTTGAGGATTCCCAGGATTTTGCTGGAATTTTTGGGATGTTCTGAGCAGGGCCTGGAGTTGGAATTCCCTTTTCCAGCTCAGGATATTCCATAATTTCTGCTTTAAACGCGAGGAAACCTCGGCAGATCGGGAAATTTCACATTCTTATCCCTGAAAATAGGTGGGAAAAGGCGGAATTCCAAAGGGAAAAGGCAAAATTCCAAAGGGAAAAGGCAAAATTCCAAAGGGAAAAGGCAAAATTCCAAAGGAAAAGGCAAAATTCCAAAGGGAATTCCCCTGGAGGCAGGCCCGGCTCCTCTAAATTGAGATTTTTGTGGAGAAAAGTTGGGAATTTTTGGGAATAACGACTTCCAAAGGGGTTTTCTATCTTTACAAATTCATTAATCGTCAATTTTCCCACTTTTCCTGCTTTTTTTTCCATGTTTTTTCCCTGCTGGATTCATTTTCCAGGCTTTCCCTTGGAGGAACTTGGGCCAGGCCTGGCTCCTCTAAATTGAGATTTTTCTGTGGAGAAAAGTTGGGAATTTTTGGGAATATCAACTTCCAGAGGAATTTTTTTGTTTCTATGGATTCAATAATCACCAATTTTCCCACTTTTCCTGCTTTTTTTTCCATGTTTTTTCCCTGCTGGATTCATTTTCCAGGCTTTTCTCTGGAGCAGCTCAGACCAGGCCCGGCTCCTCAAAATTGAGATTTATGTGGGGAAAAGTTGGGAATTTTTGGGAATAACAATTTCCAGAGGGTTTTTTTATCTTTATGGATTCAATAATCACCAGTTTTCCCAATTTTCCTGTTTTTTTTCCATGATTTTTCCCTGATGGATTTATTTTCCAGGTTTTTCTCTGGAGCAGCTCAGACCAGGCCCGGCTCCTCTAAATTGAGATTTATGTGGGGAAAAGTTGGGAATTTTGGGGAATATCGACTTCCAGAGGGAAATTTTATCTTTATGGATTCAATAATCACCAATTTTCCCAATTTTTCAGTCTTTTTTCCATCTTTTTTTCCTGCTGGATTCATTTTCCAGGCTTTCCCTTGGAGCAGCTCAGACCAGGCCCGGCTCCTCTAAATTGAGATTTTTCTGTGGAGAAAAGTTGGGAATTTTTGGGAATAACAATTTCCAGAGGGAAATTTTATCTTTATGGATTCAATAATCACCAATTTTCCCAATTTTCCTGGCTTTTTTCCATCTTTTTTTCTTGCTGGATTCATTTTCCAGGCTTTCCCTTGGAGCAGCTCAGACCAGGCCCGGCTCCTCTAAATTGAGATTTTTCTGTGGAGAAAAGTTGGGAATTTTTGGGAATAACAAATTCCAGAGGGTTTTTTTATCTTTATGGATTCAATAATCACCAGTTTTCCCATTTTTTCAGTCTTTTTTCCATCTTTTTTTCCTGCTGGATTCATTTTCCAGGCTTTCCCCTGGAGCAGCTCAGACCAGGCCTGGCTCCTCAAAATTGAGATTTTTCTGTGGAGAAAAGTTGGGAATTTTTGGGAATAACAACTTCCAGAGGGAAATTTTATCTTTATGGATTCAATAATCACCAATTTTCCCAATTTTCCTGGTTTTTTTCCATCTTTTTTCCCTGCTGGATTCATTTTCCAGGCTTTTCTCTGGAGCAGCTCAGACCAGGCCCGGCTCCTCTAAATTGAGATTTTTCTGTGGAGAAAAGTTGGGAACTTTTGGGAACAACAAATTCCAGAGGGTTTTTTTATTTTTATGGATTCAATAATCACCAATTTTCCCAATTTTCCTGCTTTTTTTCCATCTTTTTTTCCTTCTGGATTCATTTTCCAGGCTTTCCCTTGGAGCAGCTCGGGCCAGGCCCAGCTCCTTAAAATTGAGATTTTTCTGTGGAGAAAAGTTGGGAATTTTTGGGAATAACAACTTCCAGAGGAATTTTTTTGTTTCTATGGATTCAATAATCACCAATTTTCCCAATTTTCCTGCTTTTTTCCATGTTTTTTCCCTGCTGGATTCATTTTCCAGGCTTTTCTCTGGAGCAGCTCAGACCAGGCCCGGCTCCCCAAAATTGAGATTTTTCTGTGGAGAAAAGTTGGGAATTTTTGGGAATATCAATTTCCAGAGGGTTTTCCTATTTCCATGGATTCATTTTCCCACCTTGCCTGGCTCAGGATTGTCCTCAGCTGTTGGAATTTGCCTTTTAGGGGCCTAAATTCCATCAAAAATCCCTTTTTTCCCAAGAAAGCGCTGCTGACTGTGGGATAAACCTGACAAATCCATAAAAAAACAACATTTTTGCCCCATTCCCAAACTTTTCCTCATTATCCTGTCCCCACTGTGGGAAAAAATTGGGATTTTTAATCAAAACCCACAGAATTCCCATTCCCTCCGAGCACATCCAAACTCCAGGGGCAGAAATGGGTTCAAAAAATCCAATTTTTCCTTGAAAACGAGCAGGAAAAAAGAGGAAAAAACAGAAAATAAAAAAAAAAAGATTTTTTTTTTTCCCAATCTCCTTTAAAAAGCTTCATAACCTCACCTGAGGCGCTCCAGGATTGCATCCCGAGGTTGATCCTCTTATCCCAAATCCCAAATCCCAAAAAATCCCCAGGGAAAAAATAAATCCTGATCCCACATCCCCCACAGAGGCTGGGATTTGTTACCAGATCCAATTTTTATTTTTCAATTTTTATTTTTTTATTTTTATATTTTTATTTTTATATTTTTATTTTGAAATTTTTATTTTGAAATTTTTATTTTGAAATTTTTATTTTTCAATTTTTATTTTCAAATTTTTATTTTTCAATTTTTATTTTGAAATTCTTATTTTTCAATTCTTATTTTTCAATTTTTTATTTTTCAATTTTTATTTTTCAATTTTTATTTTTCAATTTTTATTTTTTTTTCAATTTTTATTTTGAAATTTTTATTTTGAAATTTTTATTTTTCAATTTTTATTTTTCAATTTTTATTTTTCAACTTTTATTTTTCAATTTTTATTTTTCAATTCTTATTTTTCAATTCTTATTTTTCAATTCTTATTTTCAAATTTTTATTTTTCAATTTTTATTTTTCAATTTTTATTTTTCAATTTTTATTTTTTCCCAGGATGATTTTGGGGTTTTTTTTGCGTTTTCTTTTTCCCCAAATTTTTTTTTTTTCTCCCCATTTTTTTTTTTCCCCAAATTCCCAAAATTCCCGGAATTCCCAAAATTCCCGGTGCTCACCGTTGGGTCGGATGTTGATGAAGGGATAATTTGGCATCACCAATTTGTTGAAATTGAATTTGTAGGTGAATCTTTTGCCCTTGGTCTTGTGCAGGATCCTCTTGTTGTAGTAATATCTGGGAATTTAAATTCAAATTGAATTTAATAAATTTTAAAAAGACAATTAATAAAATTAATAAATAAATTGGATAAATAAATTGGATAAATAAAATTAATAAATAAAATTAATAAATAAAATTAATAAATAAAATGAATAAATAAAATGAATAAATAAAATTAGTAAATAAAATGAATAAATAAAATGAGTAAATAAAATGAATAAATAAAATGAATAAATAAAATGAGTAAATAAAATTATTAAATAAAATGAACAAATAAAATGAGTAAATAAAATGAATAAATAAAATGAATAAATAAAATTAGTAAATAAAATAAATAAATAAAATGAATAAATAAAATGAATAAATAAAATGATAAATAATTAAATTAATTAAATAAGCAACTTTAAGAAATTAAATTTAAATTTTAAAGGAAAAAAAAAGGAAAAATTACTGTTCAAAAATCCACAATTCTTTTCGAATTCCCGAAGGATTCGTTCCTAAAATCCCGGTGAAACCAAAATGTGGAATTTTGGAATGGTTTGGAGCTTAAATTTCCTTAAAAGTTCAGGATTTTTTTCCTAATTGCTGAGAATTCCAAAGGGAAAAGGCAGAATTCCAATAGGGAATTTGCAATTCCCAAAGAATTCATTCCCAAAATGAAAAAAAAACATTAAAAACCACCAAAAAGTGCAAAAAATCACTAAAAAAAAAAGAAGAAAAAAAACCCCAAACTGCCACCAAAAAATTGGCAAAAAACCCTAAAAAAACCCAAAAAAAACTAAAAAAATCCTTAAAAAAATAAGAAAAAACCTCTAAACTGCCCCCAAAAAATCACAAAAAAAATCCTGAAAGTCCCAAAAAATCCTGATAAAAATCCCAAAAAATCCCCCAAAAAATCTGAAAAAAATCCTGAAAAATTCAGAAAAAATTCCCCAAAAAATCCCCAAAAATTCTGAAAAAAATCCTGAAAAATTCTGAAAAAAATCCCAAAAAATCCCCCAAAAAATCTGAAAAAAATCCCAAAAAATCCAATAAAAATCCCCAAAAAATCTGAAAAAAATCCTGAAAAATTCAGAAAAAATTCCCAAAAAATTCTGAAAAAAATCCTGAAAAATTCTGAAAAAAATCCTGAAAAATTCTGAAAAAAGTCCCAAAAAATTCTGAAAAAAATCTGAAAAAAATCCCAAAGAATCCAATAAAAATCCCCAAAAAATCTGAAAAAAATCCTGAAAAATTCTGAAAAAAATCCTAAAAAATTCCAAAAAAAATCAGAAAAAATTCTGAAAAAATCCTGAAAAATTCTGAAAAAAATCCTGAAAAATTCTGAAAAATTCCCAAAAAATTCTGAAAAAAATCCCAAAAAATTCTGAAAAAAATCCCGAAAAATTCTGAAAAATTCCCAAAAAATTCTGAAAAAAATCCCGAAAAATTCTGAAAAAATCCCTAAAAATCCCCCCAAAAATTCTGAAAAATTCTGAAAAAAATCCCAAAAAATCACAAAAAATTCTGAAAAAAATCCCAAAAAATTCTGAAAAATTCCCAAAAAATTCTGAAAAAAATAAAAAAAAAATCTGAAAAAAATCCCAAAAAATTCTGAAAAAAATCCCAAAAAATCCAATAAAAATCCCCCAAAAATTCTGAAAAAAATCCTGAAAAATTCAGAAAAAATTCACAAAAAATCACAAAAAATTCTGAAAAAAATCCTGAAAAATTCTGAAAAAATTCCCAAAAAAATTCCCAAAAAATTCTGAAAAAAATCTCAAATATTCGGAAAAAAATCCCAAAAAATTCTGAAAAAATCCCGAAAAATTCTGAAAAAAATCCTGAAAAATTCAGAAAAAATCCCAAAAAATTCAGAAAAAAATCCCAAAAAATTCTGAAAAAAATCCCGAAAAATTCTGAAAAAAAATCCTGAAAAATTCTGAAAAAAATCCCGAAAAATTCTGATAAAAATCCCAAAAAATCCCCCAAAAAATCTGAAAAAAATCCCAAAAAATCCAATAAAAATCCCCAAAAAATCTGAAAAAAATCCTCAAAAATTCTGAAAAAAATTCCCCAAAAATTCAGAAAAAAATCCTGAAAAATTCTGAAAAAAATCCCAAAAAATTCTGAAAAAAATCTGAAAAAAATCCCAAAAAATTCTAAAAAAAATCCCAAAAAATTCCCGATATTTTTTCCAGAATTCCCAATATTTTTTCCAGAATTCCCACTGACCTGAGGGCTCGGCTGAGCTTGTCATAATTCATCTGGGGCTTGCACTTGCGTCTCCCCCAGAGCCGAGCCACCTCGTCGGGGTCCTTGATGACGAATTCCCCGTATTCCCCCTGCTGCCAGGCGATGACGTGCCGGAATTCCTCCTTCTGCAGCAGCTCCAGGATGAAATGCCACAGCTGGATCTGCCTGGAGCCAGGGCTCGACTCCGTCTTGTAAGCCCACTCTGGGAAATGGTAGCCTTGGGATGGGGAAATGGGGAAAAACGGGGAGAAAATGGGGAAAAATGGGAAAAAACGGGGAGGAAATGGGGAAAAACGGGGAGAAAATGGGGAAAAATGGGAAAAAACGGGGAGGAAATGGGGAGAAAATGGGAAAAAACGGGGAGGAAATGGGGAGAAATGGGACAAAATGGGGAAAAAATGGGAAAAAATGGGGAGAAAATGGGAAAAAATGGGGAGGAAATGGGGAGAAATGGGAAGAAATGGGGAGAAAATGGGAAAAAACGGGGAGAAAATGGGAAAAAACGGGGAGGAAATGGGGAAAAACGGGGAGAAAATGGGAAAAATGGGGAGAAAATGGGAAAAACGGGGAGGAAATGGGGAGAAATGGGAAGAAATGGGGAGAGAATGGGAAAAAATGGGAAAAAAGGGGAGAAAACGGGGAGGAAATGGGGAGAAATGGGGAAAAACGGGGAGAAAATGGGGAGAAATGGGAAGAAATGGGGAAAGAATGGGAAAAAATGGGGAGAGAATGGGAAAAAATGGGAAAAAATGGGGAGGAAATGGGAAAAAATGGGAAAAAACGGGGAGGAAATGGGAAAAAATGGGAAAAAACGAGGAGAAAATGGGAAAAACGGGGAGAAAATGGGAAAAAACGGGGAAGAAATGGGGAGAAATGGGAAGAAATGGGGAGAGAATGGGAAAAAATGGGAAAAAATGGGAGAAATGGGAAGAAATGGGGAGAGAATGGGAAAAAATGGGAAAAAACGGGGAGAAAATGGGAAAAAATGGGAAAAAACGGGGAGAAAATGGGAAAAAACGGGGAGGAAATGAGAGAAAATGGGGAGAGAATGGGACAAAATGGGAAAAAATGGGGAGAAAATGGGAAAAAATGGGGAGAAAATGGGGAGAAATGGGAAGGAAATGGGGAAAAATAGGGAGAAAATGGGACAAAATGGAGAGAAAATGGGGAGAAATGGGAAGAAATGGGGAGAAAATGGGACAAAATAGGGAGAAAATGGGAAAAAGGGAAAAAATGGAGAAAATGGGAAAAAATGGGGAGAAAATGGGAAAAAATGGGACAAAACGGGGAGAAAATGGGAAAAAATGGGGAGAAAATGGGAAAAAATGGGGAGAAAATGGGACAAAATTGTGAGGAAATGGGACAAAATTGTGAGGAAATGGGAAAAAATGGGGAGGAAACAGGAGAAAATGGGAATAAATGGGAAAAAACGGGGAGAAGATGGGAAAAAAATGGAATTATTTTGGGAATGTTGAGTGGGGTTTGGGTGGGAGGTGGAATTCTGTAAAATGTTCCATGTGGGAACAGGGAAATCCAGGATTCCCGTTCATTTCTGAGCCTTTTTTCCATGGAAAATCCATCCAGAAGATATAAAAATCAATTAGAATTGGCTAAAAATCATTAAATTTGGGTGGAATTCAATATTCCATGTGGGAAAATCCTGGATTTCCCTCCATTTCTGATCCTTCCCAGCCCTGTTTTCCATGGAAAATCCATCCAAAACCATCAAAACCCCCCAAAAAAAACAGGAAAAAATTGGAATTTTATTGAATATTCCAGTCAAAATTCCAGGGATGGAATTGAGACCAAAAAAAAAATCATAAAAAATCAGAATTTGGGGTGGTTTTTTATATTATTTTTTGGGAAAAATCGTCTTTTTTCCACGTTCCTGCCAGGAAAGAAATTCCAGAAGGGAATAATCCCAAATTCATCCCAAATTCATCCCAAAATTCATCTCTGGGGACAAAATAAATTGAATTTTAAACCCAGCACCTCCCCCATTGGTTTTTTTTTTTTGAGGTTTTTTTTCCTACCAGTGGAAATTTTGGGAGAAATATTCCCAGAAAATATTTTTATCTTGGAAAAAATTGATTTAAAAAATCCCAAAATAATAATTTGGGAATTTCTTACCCCCTCCTCCTTCGGGCTTGTCCACGATGCTGCAGCCGGCTTTCATTTTCTGCCTCCTGAAAAAGGAAAAAATTGGGATGAGAAAGGGAATTTTTGGGCAAAAAAAAGGGAAATTTCCCTGCCTGGAATTGCAGGAAGGAGACAAAACAAACCCAGCTCAGTTCCCAGACGGGAGCAGCTGCCAAAATCCACAGCTGGGAGAGGCCAGATGTGCCAGGGAGGAGGGGAGGGGAAAAATGGGGAAATGAGGGGGAAAAATGGGGAAAAAGGGGGAAAAATGGGGGGAAAATGGGGGAGAATGGAGGGAAAAAAATGGGGGAAAAATGGGGGAAATAGGGGGGGAAAGGGGGGGAAAATGGGGGAAATTGGGAGAAAAAAATGGGGGAAAAAGTGGGGTAAAAGGGGGGGAAAAAGGGGGGGAAAAGGGGGGGAAAAATGGGGGAAAAGGGGGGAAATTGGGAGAAAAAATGGGGGAAAAAGGGGGGAAAAGGGGGGGAAAAAATGGGGGAAAAGGGGGAAATTGGGAGAAAAAATGGGGGAAAAGGGGGGGAAATGGGGGAAAAAAAGAGGGAATAAAGGGGGGAATAAAAGGGGAAAAAAGAGGGGGAAAAAAGGGGGAAAAAGGGGGAAAAAGGGGGAAAAAAGGGGGGAAAAAGGGGGGGAAAAAGGGAATAAAGGGGGGAAAAAGGGGGGAAAAAGGGGGGAAAAGGGGGGAAAAGGGGGAAAAAGGGGGAAAAAGGGGGAATAAAGGGGAAATAAAGGGGAAAAAGGGGGGAATAAAGGGGGAAAAAGGGGGAATAAAGGGGAAATAAAGGGGAAAAAGGGGGGAATAAAGGGGGAATAAAGGGGGGAATAAAGGGGAAAAAAGGGGGAAAAAAGGGGGAAAAAAAGGGGGAAAAAGGGGAAAAAAGGGGAAAAAAGGGGAAAAAAGGGGAAAAAAGGGGGAATAAAGGGGGGAATAAAATGGGAACAAAGGGGAAAAAAGGGGGGAATAAAGGGGAAAAAAATGGGGGGAAAAGGGGGAATAAAGGGGGGATAAAGGGGGGGCAAAAGGGGGGGAAAAAGCTGGAAAAAAAGGGGGGAAAAGGAAGAAAAAAATGGGAATAAAGGGGGGGAAATCCCAGCTGTTGATCCCAAGGATTTCCCAATTTCCCTGCCCGCTGAGGGGGGATGGAGACTGGGAAAAAATGGGATTTGGGAATGTGGAGATTCCCGGGATTTGGGAATGTGGAGATTCCCAGGATTTGGGAATGTGGAGATTGCTGGGATTTGGGAATGTGGAGATTCCTGGGATTTGGGAATGTGGAGATTCCCAGGATTTGGGAATGTGGAGATTCCTGGGATTTGGGAATGTGGAGATTGCTGGGATTTGGGAATGTGGAGATTCCTGGGATTTGGGAATGTGGAGATTCCCAGGATTTGGGAATGTGGAGATTCCCAGGATTTGGGAATGTGGAGATTCCTGGGATTTGGGAATCAGAGGAGATTCCCAGGATTTGGGAATGTGGAGATTCCCGGGATTTGGGAATCAGAGGAGATTCCCGGGATTTGGGAATGTGGAGATTCCTGGGATTTGGGAATCAGAGGAGATTCCCGGGATTTGGGAATGTGGAGATTCCCAGGATTTGGGAATGTGGAGATTCCCGGGATTTGGGAATGTGGAGATTCCCGGGATTTGGGAATGTGGAGATTCCCGGGATTTGGGAATGTGGAGATTCCCAGGATTTGGGAATCAGAGGAGATTCCCAGGAGAACCGGAGCTCTCTGGGCCTGGAATTCATTCTGGGAATGCCCAGAGACCCCCGGGAATGAACCGAGACCCCCGGGATTAACTGGAGACCCCCGGGAATGAACGGAGACCCCCGGGAATGTCCAGAGACCCCCGGGAATGAGCCGAGACCCCCGGGAATGAGCCGAGACCCCCGGGAATGATCAGAGACCCCCGGGAATGAACGGAGACCCCCGGGAATGAACGGAGACCCCCGGGAATGCCCAGAGACCCCCGGGATTAACTGGAGACCCCCGGGAATGAACGGAGACCCCCGGGAATGAACCGAGACCCCCGGGAATGAACCGAGACCCCCGGGAATGATCAGAGACCCCCGGGAATGAACCGAGACCCCCGGGAATGATCAGAGACCCCCGGGAATGAACCGAGACCCCCGGGAATGAACGGAGACCCCCGGGAATGAACGGAGTCCTCCGAGCGGTTCCCGGAGCCCCCCGGCAATTTCCGGATCCCCTCGGCAATTCCCGGAGCCCCTCGGCAGCTCCCGAAGCCCCTCGGTAATTCCCGGAGCCCCCCGACAACACCCGAAGCCCCTCGGCAATTCCCGGAGCCCCCGGTAATTCTCGACACCCCCCGATCGGCTCCCGGAGCCCCCCGGCAGCTCCCGGAGCCGCCCGACAATTCCCGAAGCCCCTCGGCAGTTCCCGGAGACCCTCGGCAGCTCCCGAAGCCCCCGATCGGTTCCCGGAGCCCCCGGTAATTCCCGGAGCCCCCGGTAATTCCCGAAGCCCCCGGTAATTCTCGGCCGCTCCCGATCGGCTCCCGAAGCCCCTCGGCAGTTCCCGGAGCCCCCGGTAATTCCCGGAGCCCCCGGTAATTCCCGGCCGCCCCCGATCGGTTCCATCCCCGGTGCCTCCCCCCCTCCTCCCGCCCCCCCCGGCCCATCCCGGTTCCCCCGCGGGCCCCGGGAAAAGCTTCAAAGGCCCCAAATGGCCGCCGGGAGGGGCCGAGAGGCGCCGGGGCGGCGGCGGCGGCGGGGCCGGGGCTCGTCCCTGGCTCCGTTAGAGCCGCCCCGAGCCTGTCCCGGCCTGCCCGGCCCGGCCCGGCCCCAGCCCCGGGCGCTGCCGCTCCCCCCGGCCCAGACACCCCCGGAATCGCCGCCCACACCGGCAAATCCACGCTGGGGGGGCGGTGGATCCCCCATTCCCGTTCCTCGCCCCCCCAGCCGGTGAACGGAGGGGGGGGGGCGGTGTTTATCCACCCCCGGTAACCGGGGAGGGAGGGAGGGAGGGCGGGGGAGGCCGGGGATAATCCTCCTCCGCCCACCGCGGATCCGCCTCTTCGGTATCGCCGTGTTTATCCCACACCCCCCCTTCCCTCCCCCCGGTAACCGGGACCCGGTAACCGGGACCCCCCCCCCACCCCCGCATTTACCGGGGGCGCCCCCCCCGCCCAAACACGAGCCCGGGTTGTTTTTCCCCGCTAGCCAGGGGGGTTCTCTTTATCCCAACGCCTCCGGGAAGCCCCCGGTAACCCCAACCTCAGCCCAAAAATCCCGCTGTGGCCCCTCCGTGATTCCCGCACCGGGACGCACCTGCGGGGGCGGCCGGGCCGGGAGCAGCGAGGCGGTTCCGGGAGAAGCAGGAGGAGGAGGAGGAGGAGGAGGAGGAGGAGGAGGGAGGGGAGGGGGGAACGGGGAAGGAGGCGGGCGGGGTGTGCGTGAAGCGCGGGGGGGGTTGGTGGTGGTGTGGGGGGGGGGGCGGATCGTTCCCGGTTGTGCGGGGCGGGGGGGGGGGGGGGAGGGCGGGGAGCGGGTTCGGTTTTTCCTTTGCGGTGCCGCGCTGGTGTTGTTGTTGTTGGTGGTGGTGGTGGTGGTGGCGGTGGCGCCGCCGCTTCTTTGCTGCTCTTCTTTGCTTCTTCTTCTTCTTCTTCTTCTTCTTCTCCTCCTCTTCCCGGTGCCTCCCCCGCGCCGCCGCCGCCGCCGCCGCCGCCGGAACCGGAACCGCCGCCGCCGCCCACGCGCTTCCGGGCAGCGCGCGCGCCCACGCGCTTCCGCTTCCGGTTTGGGGAGGGGAGGGGAGGGGGGGAGCGGCGGGAGCGCGCGCGCGGGAAACGCCCCCAGAGCCCCTCCCCCACCCCCCTCCCCTCAGAAACACCGGCCGCAAAAAGGAGCTGAAATAACCCCAAAATAGAGCCGGAATCCAGTCAAAGTGAGGGAAAACAGCGGAATGGAGCTGAAATAGCCCCAAAATAGAGGCGAAATCGAGTAAAAGGGAGGGAAAACAGCGGAACGGAGCTGAAATAGCCCCAAAACAGAGCCGGAATCCAGTCAAAGTGAGGGAAAACAGCGGAATGGAGATGGAATAGCCCCAAAATAGAGGCGAAATCCAGTCAAAGTGAGGGAAAACAGCGGAAAACAGCGGAATGGAGATGGAATAGCCCCAAACCAGACCGAAAACAGCCCCAAGACGGAGCCGATATAGCCTAAAACTGAGGTAAAACAGCGGAATGGAGCTGAAATAGCCCCAAAATAGAGATGAAATAGACTAAAAGTGAGGTAAAACAGCGGAAAACAGCGGAATGGAGATGAAACAGCCCCAAACCAGACTGAAAACAGCCCCAAGACGGAGCCGATATAGCCTAAAAGTGAGGTAAAACAGCGGAATGGAGATGAAATAGCCCCAAAATAGAGATGAAATAGAGTAAAAGTGAGGGAAAACAGTGGAATGGAGATGAAATAGCCCCAAAACAGAGCTAAACCAGCCCAAAACAGCCCCAAAACAGCCCCAAAACAGCCAAACAGGCCTGAAACAACCCAAAACAGAGCCCAAAAAACCCAAAATAGAGCAAAACAGCCCCAAAACAGAGCCAAACAGGCCAAAATCAGAAGTGAACAGAAAGGCCTAAAGAGGCCTGAAAACAAATCCAAACTGAGCTGAACAGGCCTAAAACTGCCCCAAAACGGCCCCAAAACTGCCCCAAACCGCCCCAAATCTCTCTAAAACCACCCCAAAACCCCCCAAAGTGCTCCGAACCAGCCCAAATCTCCCTAAAACTGCCCCAAAACTGCCCTAAAACTGCTCCAAACCTCCCAAACAGCCCCAAAACCATCCCAAAAGCACCAAAACAACCCCAAAATCCCCAAACCTGCCCCAAACTCCCCCAAATCCACCCAAAACTGGCCCAAAAGAGCCCCAAATCCCCCAAATCTCCCTAAAACCACCCCAAAACCCCCAAAACAAGCCCAAACCTCCCAAACCATCCCAAAACCGTCCCAAAACCACCAAAACAACCCCAAAATCCCCCCAAATCCACCCAAAACAGCCCCAAAACCCCCAAATCTTCCCCAAATCCACCCAAATCTGCCCCAAATCCACCCAAAACTGCCCCAAATCCACCCAAAACTGCCCCAAAACTGCCCCAAAACCCCCAAATCCATCCAAATCCACCCAAAAGAGCCCCAAAAGAGCCCCAAACCCCCCAAATCCACCCATAACTGCCCCAAAAACCCCAAAACAGCCCCAAATCCACCCAAAACTGCCCCAAATCCACCCAAAACTGCCCCAAATCCCCCCAAATCCACCCATAACTGCCCCAAAACCCCCAAATCTGCCCCAAATCCACCCAAAACTGCCCCAAAACCCCCAAATCTGCCCCAAATCCACCCAAATCCACCCAAAACTGCCCCAAAACCCCCAAATCTGCCCCAAAACCCCCAAATCTGCCCCAAAGCCCCGAGGTCAGGCACACGTATTTGATATTTTATTTTATTTTATTTTATTTTATTTTATTTTATTTTATTTTATTTTATTTTATATTATTTTATTTTATTTTCTCTTTATTTAATTTCTGTATTTATTTGATTTATTTATTGATTTATTTACACGGCAGTGGGTGCTGGCCACGCCCCCTCCTCTGTCGCGACAGGCGACAGGCGACAGAGCGGGGGAGGGGCGGGGGCTGTTCCGGGGAGGGATCGGGGCCACCTCAGGTGTCACCTGTGTCACCCTTGTGTCACCTGTGTCACCTGTGTCCTCCTGGTGTCACCTGTGTCACCTCCTGGTGTCACCTGTGTCCTCCTGGTGTCACCTGTGTCACCCTTGTGTCACCTCTGTCCCCTCAGGTGTCACCTGTGTCACCTCCTGGTGTCACCTGTGTCACCTCCTGGTGTCACCTGTGTCCTCCTGGTGTCACCTGTGTCCCCTCAGGGGTCACCTGTGTCACCTCCTGGTATCACCTGTGTCACCTGTGTCACCCTGGGGTCACCTGTGTCACCCTGGTGTCACCCCTGGTGTCACCTGTGTCCTCCTGGTGTCACCTGTCCCCTCTTGGTGTCACCCTGGTGTCACCTGTGTCACCCTTGTGTCACCTGTGTCACCCTGGTGTCACCCTGGTGTCACCTCAGGGGTCACCTGTGTCACCCTTGTGTCACCTGTCCCCTCTTGGTGTCATCTGTGTCACCCTGGTGTCACCTGTCCCTTCCTGGTGTCACCCTGGTGTCACCTGTGTCACCCTTGTGTCACCTCAGGTGTCATCTGTGTCACCTGTGTCACCCTGGTGTCCACTCAGGTGTCACCTGTGTCACCTCCTGGTGTCACCTGTGTCACCTCCTGGTGTCACCTGTCTGTTCTCGGTGTCACCTGTGTCACCCAGGTGTCACCTGTCCCTTCCTGGTGTCACCCTTGTGTCACCTGTGTCACCCTTGTGTCACCTCAGGTGTCATCTGTGTCACCTGTGTCACCCTGGTGTCACCCTGGTGTCACCTGTGTCACCTCCTGGTGTCACCTGTCCCCTCTTGGTGTCACCTGTGTCACCCTTGTGTTGCCCCAGGTGTCACCTGTCCCTTCCTGGTGTCACCCAGGTGTCCCCGGTGTCCCCAACCCCGGTCAGGTGCTGTGGATTGGGGGGGGGGGGGGGGAGGGGGAAGCCCCAAATTCCCAAATTTCCGCTGATCCCGGAAAATCCCAAAACCCCCCGGGATCCCCCAAATCCCCCCCGGGATCCCCCCAGGATCCCCCAGGATCCCCCCAGGATCCCCCTCCCCAAAACAACCCCGGGATGGGAATTGGGGGAAAATCCGGGGATTTTGGGGTCGGGATTGGGAAAATTCATCTGATTTTGGGGCTGAGGGGATTCCCTGATCCCAAATCCCCTCTGGGACCCCCCAAATCCCCCAGGGATCCCCCAAATCCCCCCTGGGATCCCCCAAATCCCCCCAGGGATCCCCAAATCCCACCCCCAGCACCTCTGATTGGGATCCCCCTCCCCAAATGAGTCTCAGGCAGTGAATTGGGGGAAAATCCGGGGATTTTGGGGTCGGGATTGGGAAAATCCGTCCGGTTTTGGGGCTGAGGGGATTCCCTGATCCCAAATCCCCCCTGGGATCCCCCAAATCCACCCAGGGATCCCCCAAATCCCCCCTGGGATCCCCCAAATCCCCCCAGGGATCCCCCAAATCCCACCCCCAGCACCTCTGATTGGGATCCCCCTCCCCAAACCAGTCTCAGGCAGTGAATTGGGGGAAAATCCGGGGATTTTGGGGTCGGGATTGGGAAAATCCGTCCGGTTTTGGGGCTGAGGGGATTCCCTGATCCCAAATCCCCCCAGGGACCCCCCAAATCCCCCCTGGGATCCCCCAAATCTCACCCCCAGCACCTCTGATTGGGATCCCCCTCCCCAAATGAGTCTCAGGCAGTGAATTGGGGGAAAATCCGGGGATTTTGGGGTCGGGATTGGGAAAATCCGTCCGGTTTTGGGGCCGAGGGGATTCCCTGATCCCAAATCCCCCCTGGGATCCCCCAAATCCCCCCAGGGAACCCCAAATCCCCCCAGGGATCCCCAAATCCCACCCCCAGCACCTCTGATTGGGATCCCCCTCCCCAAATGAGTCTCAGGCAGTGAATTGGGGGAAAATCCGGGGATTTTGGGGTCGGGATTGGGAAAATTCATCCGATTTTGGGGCTGAGGGGATTCCCTGATCCCAAATCCCCCCAGGGACCCCCCAAATCCCCCCAGGGAACCCCAAATCCCCCTGGGATCCCCCAAATCCACCCAGGGATCCCCCAAATCCCACCCCCAGCACCTCTGATTGGGATCCCCCTCCCCAAATGAGTCTCAGGCAGGGATTTGGGGGAAAATCCAGGGATTTTGGGGTCGGGATTGGGAAAATTCATCCGATTTTGGGGCCGAGGGGATTCCCTGATCCCAAATCCCCTCAGGGACCCCCCAAATCCCCCCAGGGAACCCCAAATCCCCCCTGGGATCCCCCAAATCCACCCAGGGATCCCCCAAATCCCACCCCCAGCACCTCTGATTGGGATCCCCCTCCCCAAACCAGTCTCAGGCAGTGAATTGGGGGAAAATCCGGGGATTTTGGGGTCGGGATTGGGAAAATTCATCCGGTTTTGGGGCCGAGGGGTTCGGGGTCGGATTTGGGGTCGGATTTGGGGTCGGGGTTTGGCACAAGACGCTGCTCAGCCCTTCCAGGAGCTCCCGGCCCTGTGGGAACAATTCCCGGTTTTTTTGGGGTCCCGGGTTTTTGGGGTCCCGGTTTTTGGGGTCCCGGTTTTTGGGGTCCCGCTTTTTGGGGTCCCGGTTTTTTGGGGTCCCGATTTTTGGGGTCCCGGTTTTTGGGGTCCTGCTTTTTGGGGTCCCGGTTTTTTGGGGTCCCGGTTTTTTGGGGTCCAGGTTTTTGGGGTCCCGGTTTTTTTGGGGTCCCGGTTTTTTTGGGGTCCCGGTTTTTGGGGTCCCGGTTTTTGGGGTCCCGGTTTTTTGGGGTCCCGCTTTTTGGGGTCCCGGTTTTTGGGGTCCCGGTTTTTGGGGTCCCGGTTTTTTGGGGTCCCAGGTTTTTGGGGGAACCCCCTCCCCAAAGCTTTAATCCCTTTTTTTTGGGGTTGTTCCTCTTCCCTGACCCTTTCATTCCCGATTTTATGGGGTCGGGGGCTCCCAAAAATTCCCTTTTTGGGGTCACCCCAACCCTTTAACCCCGGCAATTTTGGGGTCCCACAAAATTCCCTTTTTGGGGTCCCACAAAATTCCCTTTTTGGGGTCACCCCAACCCTTTAACCCCGGCAATTTTGGGGTCCCCAAATCCCTTTTTGGGGTCCCCAAACCCATTTTTGGGGTCCCTAAATCCATTTTTAGGGTCCCACAAAATTCCCTTTTTGGGGTCCCTAAATCCATTTTTGGGGTCCCACAAAATTCCCTTTTTGGGGTCCCACAAAATTCCCTTTTTGGGGTCCCAAATCCCTTTTTTGGGGTCCCTAAATCCATTTTTGGGGTCCCACAAAATTCCCTTTCTGGGGTCACCCCAACCCTTTAACCCCAGCACTTTTGGGGTCCCTTTTTGGGGTCCCCAGATCCATTTTTGGGGTCCCCAAATCCCTTTTTGGGGTCCCAAATCCCTTTTTGGGGTCCCTAAATCCCTTTTTGGGGTCCCCAAATCCCTTTTTGGGGTCCCACAAAATTCCCTTTTTGGGGTCATCCCAACCTTTTAACCCCGGGGTTTTGGGGTCCCAAATCCCTTTTTGGGGTCCCTAAATCTCTTTTTGGGGTCCCACAAAATTCCCTTTTTGGGGTCATCCCAACCTTTTAATCCCAACACTTTTGGGGTCCCCAAACCCATTTTTGGGGTCCCTAAATCCCTTTTTGGGATCCCACAAAATTCCCTTTTTGGGGTCCCTAAATCCATTTTTGGTGTCCCCAAACCCATTTTTGGTGTCCCCAATCCCATTTTTGGGGTCCCCAACCCCCTTTTTGGTGTCCCCAAACCCATTTTTGGGGTCCCCAAACCCATTTTTGGGATCCCCAAACCCATTTTTGGTGTCCCCAAACCCATTTTTGGGATCCCCAAACCCCTTTTTGGTGTCCCCAAACCCATTTTCGGGATCCCCAAACCCCTTTTTGAGGTCCCCAAACCCCTTTTTGGTGTCCCCAAACCCATTTTTGGTGTCCCCAAACCCATTTTTGGTGTCCCCAAACCCATTTTTGGGGTCCCCAAACCCCTTTTTGGGGTCCCCTCACCTGTGGCCCTATGTCACCTCCTCGGCCGTGTCCTCGGGGGGTCTCTGGCCCTTCTCGTCCCCCCCTGGGGAACTTTTTGGGGTCGTTTCCGTTTTTGGGGTCGTTTTCGGGGCTGTTTCCTTTTTTGGGGTCGTTTCCGTTTTTGGGGTTTCCATTTTTGGGGTCGTTTCCGTTTTTGGGGTCGTTTCCATTTTTGGGGTCGTTTCGGTTTTTGGGGTTTCTGTTTTTGGGGCTGTTTCCGTTTTTGGGGTTTCTGTTTTCGGGGTGGTTTCGGTTTTTTGGGATTCGCTGGGTTCCGGGGGAGCGCTGGGACCCTGTGGGGTGAAATTTGGGGACATTTGGGGACACCCCAGAGACCCCCAAATGTCCCCATTGGAGGGGAAACCCCCACCCCAAATCCCGGGGGGTGAGAATTCCATGGATTTTTGGGGTCTCGTCCGGGTTTTTTTGGGATTCCCGTGGTTTTTTGGGATAATTCCCAGTTTTTGGGATTCCCACTTTTTTTGGGATCCCTCCCAGTTTTTCGGGATAATTCCCAGTTTTTGGGATTCCCACTTTTTTTGGGATCCCTCCCAGTTTTTTGGGATTCCCGTGGTTTTTTGGGATCCCTCCCGGTTTTTTGGGATCCCTCCCAGTTTTTGGGATTCCTGCATTTTTTGGGATTCCCACTTTTTTTTAGGGAATTCCCACATTTCTTTGGAATTCCCATGGCTTTTTTTGGGATTTCCCATGGCTTTTTTTGGGATTCCTGTGGGGTTTTTGGGAATTCCCATGGGGTTTTTTGGGAATTCCTGCAGTTTTTTGGGATTCCTGTGGGGTTTTTTGGGAATTCCCATGGGGTTTTTTGGGAATTCCTGCAGTTTTTTGGGATTCCTGTGGGTTTTATTTGGGAATTCCCGTGGATTTTTTGGGAATTCCTGCAGTTTTTTGGGATTCCTGTGGGTTTTTTTAGGATTCCCCTGGGTTTTTTTGGGATTCCCGCAGTTTTTTGGGAATTCCCATGGGGGTTTTTTAATTCCTGCAGTTTTTTTGGATTCCCATGGGGGTTTTTTTTGGGATTCCCGCAGTTTTTTGGGATTCCCGTGGGTTTTTTTGGGATTCCCGTGGGTTTTTTTGGGAATTCCGGTGGGATTTTTGGGAATTCCGGTGGGATTTTTGGGAATTCCCGCAGTTTTTTGGGATTTCGGGGTCCCCACCTGGTCGTTTCCCTCGGGGGGGCTCCTGCAGACGATGTCGCTGTACGGCGCCTCCCCGGGGCTCTCCTCGGCTGCCGGCGCGGCCGCTGCGGGGAGAAAATGGGGAGAAAACGGGGAAAAATGGGAAAAAATGGGAAAAAATGGGAAAAACAGGGAAAAAATGGGGAAAACAGGGAAAAACAGGGGAAAAAGTGGGTAAAAGTGGGGGAAAAATGGGGAAAAAATGGGGAAAAACGGGGAGATGGGAAACGGGAAAAAACAGGAAAACAAAAAAAATGGGAAACGGGAAAAACGGGAAACAGGAAAACAAAAAATCTGGGAAATGGGAAAAAACAGGGAAACTAAAAAACGGGAAAACAAAAAAAAAATGGGAAACAGGAAAAACAGGAGACAGGAAAACAAAAAATCTGGGAAACGGGAAAAAACAGGGAAACTAAAAAACGGGAAAACAAAAAAAAAATGGGAAACAGGAAAATGAGAAAAATGGGGAAACAAAAGAACGGGAAAAACAGGAAAAATGGGAAACGGGAAACAGGAAAACAAAAAACCGGGAAAACCGGGAAAAATGGGAAATAGGAAAATGGGAAAAGGGGAAAATTTGGGAATTTTGGGATTTCCCGCACCTGCCTCCGCCGCCTTCTCGCTGTTCACCCTCCAGCACCAGAAGGCGCCGCCGAGGGCGACGGCCACGAGGATCAGAGCCAGAACAACGTAACCGGACGTGGAGAAAGCTGAGGAACCGCCTGAGGGGACAACAGCGTCACACGCGGTGGCACCGGGTGGCACCGGGAGTGTGTCATTGTCGGTGTGTCACCCCTGGGTGTGTCATTGTGAGTGTGTCACCCCTGGGTGTGTCATTGTGAGTGTGTCACCCCTGGGTGTGTCACCCCTGGGTGTGTCACCCCTGGGTGTGTCATTGTGAGTGTGACACCCCTGGGTGTGTCACCCTGAGTGTGTCACCCTGAGTGTGTCACCCCTGGGTGTGTCACCTTCATCTGTGTCACCCTGAGTGTGTCACTGTGAGTGTGTCACCCCTGGGTGTGTCATTGTCAGTGTGTCACCCCTGGGTGTGTCACCCTGAGTGTGTCACCCCTGGGTGTGTCACCCTGAGTGTGTCACCCCTGGGTGTGTCATTGTCAGTGTGTCACCCTGAGTGTGTCACTGTGAGTGTGTCACCCTGAGTGTGTCACCTTCATCTGTGTCACCCTGAGTGTGTCACCCTGAGTGTGTCACCCTGGGTGTGTCACCCTCATCTGTGTCACCCCTGTCTGTGTCACCCTCATCTGTGTCACCCCTGGGTGTGTCACCCTGTGTGTGTCACCTTGGCTGTGTCACCCTCCCCATGACAAGGATTAGGATGAGGATGAGGATGATGGGGATGATGAGGACAAGGATGAGGATGACGATGACGAGGATGATGAGGATGATGACAAGGATGACGACGACGAGGATGAGGATTACACGGATGATGAGGATGATGGCGAGGATGAGGATGATGAGGATGACAAGTACAAGGTGACATGAAGATGATGATGACAAGGATGACGATGACGAGGATGAGGATGATGGTGATGAGGATGACGAGGATGACAATGACAATGCCGAGGATGATGAGGATGATGAGGATGACAATGATGACAATGACAATGGCAATGCCAATGATGACGAGGATGGGGATGATGAGGATGAGGATGACAATGACAATGACAATAACGATGATGATGAGGATGATGACGAGGATGAGGATGACAAGGATGAGGATGACGATGACGAGGATGAGGAGGATGGGGATGATGATGATGAGGATGACAATGACAACACCGAGGATGACGAGGATGACAATGACAACGCCAAGGATGATGAGGATGGGGATGATGAGGATGACGATGACAATGACAATAACGACAATGACGAGGATGACGATGACAATGACAATAACGATGAGGATGAGGATGACGATGACAATGACAATGACAATAACGATGATGACGACGATGAGGATGACGATGACAATGACAATAACGAGGATGACGAGGATGGGGATGATGAGGATGACGATGACAATGACAATAACAACGATGACGAGGATGAGGATGACGATGACAATGACAATAACAACAATGACGAGGATGAGGATGACAATGACGATGACAATGACAATAACGATGATGATGAGGATGACAATGACAATGACAATGACAATAACGACAATAACGATGATGACGATGACGATGACAATGCCAATAACGATGATGATGAAGACACCACCACCACCGCCGGTGGCTCTCACCTCCTCCCCGGCACAGCTCCTGCAGGTCGAACACGGCCACCTTGTGATCGGCGGGGTTGCTGACGGTGCAGGCGTAGGTGACGTTGGTGGCGGCCGGCGGCAGCGCCACGCGCAGGGTGGTCCCGTCGGGTGACACCTGGTGCCGCCCGGCGCCGTCGGGTGACAGCCGGCGCCCCCCGGGGTCCCCCTCGGCGGCGCTGTCGCGTCTCCAGGTGACGTTGACGGCGCCGCTGCCGCTGCCCTGGCACTGCAGGGTGAGGTTGCACCACTCCAGGGTGCTGGCCAGGAGCCGGCTGCGCGTCCGGGGGCTGGGCACCGACTCTGCCGGGGGACAGCGCGGTGACACTCGGGTGACACCGCCGTGGTACCCAGGTGACACCCCTGTGCCATCCCCATGGTACCCACCACCCCCAAAACCCGAGTTTGGGGCTCTGGGCACCGACTCTGCCGGGGGGACAGCGCGGTGACACTCAGGTGACACCGCCGTGGTACCCACGTGACACCCCTGTGCCATCCCCATGGCACCCAGGTGGCACCAGGTACCCAGGTGCCACCCCCATGGTACCCACCACCCCCAAAACCCGAGTTTGGGGGGCTGGGCACCGACTCTGCCGGGGGGACAGCGCGGTGACAGTGCGGTGACAGCGCGGTGACAGCGCGGTGACACTCGGGTGACACTCGGGTGACACCGCCGTGGTACCCATGTGACACCCCTGTGCCACCCCCATGGCACCCACCACCCCCAAAACCCGAGCTTGGGGCTCTGGGCACTGACTGTCACTGGGCACAGTGCAGTGACACCACGGTGACACTCGGGTGACACCCCCATGGCACCCAGGTGACACCCCTGTGCCACCCCCATGGCACCCACCACCCCCAAAACCCGAGTTTGGGGCACTGGGCACTGACTCTGCCGGGGGGACAGCGCGGTGACACTCGGTGACACTCGGGTGACACCCCTGTGCCACCCCCATGGCACCCAGGAGCCCCAAAACCCGAGTTTCGGGTGCTGGGCACTGACTCTGCCGGGGGGACAGCGCCGTGACACTCGGGTGACACTCGGGTGACACCGCCATGGTACCCGGGTGACACCCCTGTGCCACCCCCATGGCACCCACCACCCCCAAAACCCGAGTTTGGGGCACTGACTGTCACCAGTGACACCATGGTGACACTCGGGTGACACCGCCGTGGTACCCGGGTGACACCAGGGTGGCACCTCGATGGCACCCAGGTGGCACCAGGACACCAAAACCCGAGTTTGGGGCACCGACTGTCACCGGGCACAGCGTGGTGACACCACGGGGTCACCTTGGTGCCATCTTGGGGTCACTTTGGTGTCATTTAATTAATTAAAAGAGATAATTAACTAATTAACCAATCTCCACTCACCGTAGACAGACAGGTTGAAGGACTGATCCTCTCCCAGCCCTGACTAAAACCTCATTTCCTCTCCGTGCCTCAGTTTCCCCACCCAAAACCCAACCTCATTAAATGAAATAGTTCAATTAATTAATCAAATTAATCAATTTAACTAATTAACCAATCTCCACTCACCGTAGACGGACAGGTTGAAGGACTGATCGTCCACCAGCGCCAGCTGCGATGCCGTGGCCGATCCGTGCCTCAGTTTCCCCACCCAAAACCCAACTTCAATTAAACCAAATCAAATCTAATTAATGAATTTAACTAATTAACGAAGCCCCACTCACCGTAGACGGACAGGTTGAAGGACTGATCGTCCACCAGCGCCGGCTGCGACCCCATGGCTGATCCGTGCCTCAGTTTCCCCACCCAAAACCCAACCTCATGAACTGAATTAATTCAATTAAATTAAATCTAACTAATTTAATTAATGAATTAACGAAGCCTCTCTCACCGTAGACGGACAGGTTGAAGGACTGATCGTCCACCAGTCCTGACTAAAACCTCATTTCCTCTCCGTGCCTCAGTTTCCCCACCCAAAACCCAACTTAAACTAAAATAAATCAATCTAATTAATTAATTTAACTAATTAACGAAGCCCCACTCACCATAGATGGACAGGTTGAAGGACTGATCGTCCACCAGCGCCGGCTGTGATGCCGTGCCTGATCCGTGCCTCAGTTTCCCCACCCAAAACCCAACTTCAATTAAATTAAATCAAACTAATTAATTAATTTAACTAATTAACCCAGCCCCACTCACTGTAGACGGACAGGTTGAAGGACTGATCGTCCACCAGCGCCAGCTGTGATGCCGTGGCCAATCCGTGCCTCAGTTTCCCCACCCAAAACCCGACCACATTAACTGAATTAATTTAATTAATTAATCAAATTAATTAATTTAACTAATTAACCAATCTCCACTCACCGTAGACGGACAGGTTGAAGGACTGATCATCCACCAGCGCCGGCTGCATCTTGATCCTGGCTCCGAAGACGCCGCTGTCGCCGCGCTGCAGCTGGCGGATGCGCAGCGCCGTGCGGTTGAACAGCTCCAGCCGCTTCCCGAAGCGATCCCGCGGGTCCGGCCGCTCCAAGCCGCCGGGTCCCACCTCGGCCACCTGGATGGTGGCACCGGAGCCCCCCGAGAAGCTCCACTCGATCTCCTTCACCGTCTGGTTGGGCGGCAGCGCCGGCGCCAGCAGCACGGAGCCGCCCAGGACGGCGTTCACCTGGCGGGGAGGGGACCGGGACTGGCCGAAGAGCAGCTCTGTGACACAGAAACGGGATTTGGGGACATCTGGAGATGTTCTGGGGACATCTGGAGATGTTCTGGGGACATCTGGAGATGTTCTGGGGACATCTGGGGACACCTGGAGATGTTTTGGGGACATTTCCAGGACATTTGAGGACATTTGGGACATTTTTGGGACATTTGGAGATGTTTTGAGGACATTTGGGGACATTTTGGGACATCTGGAGATGTTCTGGGGACATTTCCAGGACATTTGGGGACATTTGGGGACGTCTGGAGATGTTCTGGGAACACTTCAGGACACCTGGAGATGTTTTGGGGACATTTGAGGACATTTGGGGACATTTGGGGACATCTGGAGATGTTTTGGGGACTTTCAGGAGCATTTTTGGGGCATTTTGGGACCTTCTGGGGACATTTGAGGACCTTTTGAGGACATTTTGAGACATTTTGGGGACATTTTGGGACCTTTGAGGACATTTTGAGGACATTTTGGGACATTTTGAGGACATTTGAGGAATTTTGAGGACATTTTGGGACATTTTGGGGGCTTTTGGGGACATTTTGGGACATTTGAGGACATTTGAGGACATTTTGGGGACATTTTGAGGACATTTGGGGACATTTGAGGACATTTTGGGGACCTTTGAGGACATTTTGGGACATTTTGAGGACATTTGAGGACATTTGAGGAATTTTGGGGACATTTTGGGACATTTTGAGACATTTTGGGGACATTTTGGGACCTTTTGAGGACATTTGAGGACATTTGGGGCCATTTTGGGGACATTTGGGGACATTTTGGGGACATTTGGGGACATTTTGGGACCTTTTGAGGACATTTGAGGACATTTGAGGACATTTTGGGACCTTTTGAGGACATTTGGGGACATTTTGGGGACATTTTGGGACATTTTGGGCCAAAGCTGAAAGCGGCAGCGGGACAAAGGCGGGGGAGGAGCAGGAGCGTCCTGGGAGCGCCCAAAAAAAGCGGGAAAATCGGAAATTTTGGGGGAAAAGCGGAAAATTTGGGGGAAAAAGCAGAAATTTTGGGGGAAAAAGTGGAAATTTTGGGGGAAAAAGCAGAAATTTTGGGAGAAAAATCGGCCAAAAAGGTGAAATTCCTTCCTGGAGAGAGAAATTTCCCAGAAAAAGAGAAGGAAAAAAATGGGAATTTTGGGGAAAAAGCGGCCAAAAATGGTCAAAAGTGAAAAACTCCGGGTTCGGATGGGAATGAACCCAAAAAAAGAGGGGAAAAAAGGACGGGAATTTGGGGAAAATGATGGAATTTTGGGGAAAAATACGGAATTTTTGGGAAAATGATGGAATTTTGGGGGAAAATGATGGAATTTTGGGGGAAAATACGGAATTTTTGGGAAAATGATGGAATTTTCGGGGAAAATGGTGGGAGTTTTGGGAAAAAAATGGAATTTTTGGGAAAAATATGGAATTTTTGGGGGAAATGATGGAATTTTGGAGGGAAAGGACAGAATTTTTGGGAAAAATATGGAATTTTGGGGGAAAATGATGGAATTTTGGGGAAAAGGACCGGATTTTAGGGAAGATGATGGAATTGTGGGGTGAAATGAGAGAATTTGGGGGAAAAATGATGGAATTTGGGGGGAAATTATGGAATTTTTGGGAAAATGATGGAATTTTGGGGGAAAAGGACAGAATTTTTGGGAAAATGATGGAATTTTAGTGGAAAAGGACGGGAATTTTAGGGAAAAGAATGGAATTTTGGAGGGAAAAGGATGAAATTTTGGGGAAATGATTGGAATTTTGGGAAAATTATGGAATTTTAGGGGAAAACAATGGGAATTTTGGGGAAATGATGGAATTTTGGGAAAATGATGGAATTTTAGGGGAAAACAACGGGAATTTTAGGGGAAAACAATGGGAATTTTGGGAAAATGATGGAATTTTGGGGAAAAGGATGGAATTTTAGGGGAAAACAATGGGAATTTTGAGGGAAATGCTGGAATTTTGAGGGGAAAAAAGGACAGGAATTTTGAGGGAAAATCAGCAAAAAAAGGTGAATTCCAGGAGAGAGTTTTTCCTGCGAAAAAGCCAAGGAAAAGACGGAATTTTTTTGGGGGAAAAGCGGCTAAAAAAGCGCAAATGTCGGGATGGAGCCGCGGGAATTCCGGGATCTCACCGGAACAACGCTCCAGGAGGGACTGGGTGGAATTCCCAGCCAGAATCTCCAAAACCTCATTTTCCGCCTCAAACGGCGCCTCCTGCAACAGCCCTGCGGAAAATTGAGAGATCGGGAGGGGTTTGGGGAGAATTCCTGAAAATTTGGGATTTTGGGGGGTTTTTTTTGGGAGAATTCCTGAAAAATTTGGGGTTTTTTTGAGGAAAATTTCTGAAAAAATTGGGTTTTTTTCCTGAAAAATTTGGGGTTTTTTAAGGGGAAAATTCCTGAAAAATTCTGGGGTTTTTGGGGAGAATTCCTGAAAAATTTGGGGTTTTTTGGGGGAAAAGTCCTGAAAAATTTGGGGGTTTTGGGGTTTTTTTTTGGGGAGAATTCCTGAAAAATTTGGGGTTTTTGGGGGTTTTTTTGGGGAGAATTCCTGAAAAATTTGGGGTTTTTTTTGAGGAAAATTTCTGAAAAAATTGGGTTTTTTTTCCTGAAAAATTTGGGGTTTTTTAAGGGGAAAATTCCTGAAAAATTCTGGGGTTTTTGGGGAGAATTCCTGAAAAATTTGGGTTTTTTTGGGGGAAAAGTCCTGAAAAATTTGGGGGTTTTGGGTTTTTTTTGGGGAGAATTCCTGAAAAATTTGGGGTTTTTTTGAGGAAAATTTCTGAAAAAATTGGGGTTTTTTCCTGAAAAATTTGGGGTTTTTTTTGAGGAAAATTTCTGAAAAAATTGGGTTTTTTTTCCTGAAAAATTTGGGGTTTTTTAAGGGGAAAATTCCTGAAAAATTTGGGGTTTTTTTTAAGAAAATTTCTGAAAAAATTGGGGTTTTTTCCCTGAAAAATTCGGGGTTTTTTCCTGAAAAATTTGGGGTTTTTAAGGGGAAAATTCCTGAAAAATTCTGGGGTTTTTGGGGAGAATTCCTGAAAAATTTGGGGTTTTTTTGAGGAAAATTCCTGAAAAATTTGGGGTTTTTTGAGGAAAATTCCTGAAAAATTTGGGGTTTTTGGGGAGAATTCCTGAAAAATTTGAGGGGTTTTTGGGGTTTTTTTTGGGGGAGAATTCCTGAAAAATTTGGGGTTTTTTGAGGAAAATTCCTAAAAAATTTGGGGTTTTTTGGGGGAAAATTCCTGAAAAATTTGGGGTTTTTTGAGGGAGAATTCCTGTGAAATTCGGGTTTTGGGTTTTTTTTTGGGGAGAATTCCTGAAAAATTTGGGATTTTTTTGGGGTTTTTTTTGGGAGAATTCCTAAAAAAATTGGGTTTTTTTTAAGGGGAAAATTCCTGAAAAATTTGGGGGTTTTTGAGGAGAATTCCTGAAAAATTTTGGGGGTTTTTTGGGAGGATTCCTGAAAAAATTGGGGTTTTTTTTTGGAATTTCCTTGGAAAATTCTCGCGCTCCCGGCAGCTCCTCCCCCCTCCCCCCACCCGCAGGCGCCGGGAATTTCGGGAATTTCGGGAATTGCGGGAATTTCCGGAATTTCGGGAATTTTGGGATCGGCGGCTCCAGCCGGGCACGGGACGGGTCCTTGGGGAAATCCTCGTTATCCCGGGATTTATTCCCGATTTTCCAGAGCTCCATTCCCGCTTTTCCAGGTTTTTATTCCCGCTTTTCCCTGGTTTCATTCCCACTTTTCCCGTGTCTCATCCCTGCTTTTCCAGGGTTTTATTCCCGATTTTCCTGGGCTTCATTCCTGCTTTTCCAGAGCTCCATTCCCGCTTTTCCAGAGCTTCATTCCCGCTTTTCCTGGGGTTTATTCCCGCTTTTCCAGGGTTTTATTCCCGCTTTTCCAGAGCTCCGTTCCCGCTTTTCCTGGGTTTTATTCCCGCTTTTCCCGGGTTTCATTCCCGCTTTTCCAGGGTTTTATTCCCGCTTTTCCTGGGGTTTATTCCCGCTTTTCCTGGGGTTTATTCCCGCTTTTCCAGGGTCTCATTCCCACTTTTCCAGGATTTTATTCCCGCTTTTCCTGGGGTTTATTCCCGCTTTTCCCAGTTTTCATTCCCGCTTTTCCCAGTTTTCATTCCCGCTTTTCCCGGGTTTCATTCCCGCTTTTCCAGGTTTTTATTCCCGATTTTCCAGGGTTTTATTCCCGCTTTTCCAGAGCTTTATTCCCGCTTTTTCCTGGTTCCATTTCAGCTTTTCCAGAGTTTCATTCCCGCTTTTCCAGGATTTTATTCCCGCTTTTCCAGAGCTTCATTCCCGCTTTTCCTGGGGTTTATTCCCGCCTTTCCCAGTTCTCATTCCCGCTTTTCCCTGGTTCCATTCCCGCTTTTCCAGGGTTTTATTCCCGCTTTTCCAGGGTTTCATTCCCGCTTTTCCAGGGTTTTATTCCCGCTTTTCCAGGGTTTCATTCCCACTTTTCCCGGGTTTTATTCCCGCTTTTCCAAGGTTTCATTCCCGCTTTTCCCGGGTTTTATTCCCGCTTTTCCAGAGCTTCATTCCCGATTTTCCCGGGATTCATTCCCGCTTTTCCAGGGTTTTATTCCCGCTTTTCCAAAGCTCCATTCCCGCTTTTCCCGGGATTCATTCCCGATTTTCCAGAGCTTCATTCCCGCTTTTCCCGGGTTTATTCCCGCTTTTCCTGGGTTTCATTCCCGCTTTTCCAGGGTTTTATTCCTTCTTTTCCCAGGTTTCAATCCCGATTTTCCCGGGTTTTATTCCCGCTTTTCCAGGTTTTTATTCCCGCTTTTCCCAGGATTCATTCCCGCTTTTCCAAAGCTCCATTCCCACTTTTCCTGGGTTTTATTCCCGCTTTTCCAAGGTTTCATTCCCGCTTTTCCAGGATTTTATTCCCGATTTTAAAACCCGATGGGGCCGAGTTTTTTTGGGAAGGGAAAAGGCGCTTCCCAAAATCCCCCCGGGAATTCCAAACCCCCCCAGGGAATTCCCAGGAATTCCTCATCCTCCCCTCCCCCCCCTCATTTTCCCACCCTCCGAGGGCTCCCGGAATTTTTTTCCCAGGATTTTTTTTCCCAGGGATTTTTTTTCCCCAGGATTTTTTTTCCCAGGGATTTTTTTTTTCCCAGGATTTTTTTTCCAGGATTTTTTCCCTGGGATTTTTTTCCCAGAATTTTTTTCCCGGGATTTTTTTTTTCCCAGGATTTTTTTTCCCAGGATTTTTTTTTCCCCAGGATTTTTTTTTCCCAGGATTTTTTTTCCCGGGGATTTTTTTTCCAGGGATTTTTTTTCCAGGGATTTTTTTTTCCCAGGGATTTTTTTTCCAGGGATTTTTTTTCCCCGAATTTTTTTCCCAGGGATTTTTTTCCCCAGGATTTTTTTCCAGGGATTTTTTTTCCCAGGGATTTTTTTCCCAGAATTTTTTTCCCAGGATTTTTCTTCCAGGGATTTTTTTTCCCAGGGATTTTTTTCCCAGAATTTTTTTCCCGGGGATTTTTTTCCCAGGATTTTTTTTTCCCAGGGATTTTTTTCCCCAGGATTTTTTCCCTGGGATTCTTTTTTTCCCAGGATTTTTTTCCCAGGGATTTTTTTTCCCAGGATTTTTTTTCCCAGGAATTTTTTTTCCAGGGATTTTTTTTCCCAGGGATTTTTTTCCCAGAATTTTTTTCCCGGAGATTTTTTTCCCAAGATTTTTTTTCCCCAGGATTTTTTTTCCCAGGGATTTTTTTTTTCCAGGATTTTTTTCCCCAGGATTTTTTCCCTGGGATTTTTTTTTTCCCAGGATTTTTTTCCCAGGGATTTTTTTTCCCAGGATTTTTTTTCCCAGGGATTTTTTTCCCCAAGATTTTTTTTTTCCCAGGATTTTTTTTCCAGGATTTTTTCCCCAGGATTTTTTTCCCCAGGATTTTTTTTCCCAGGATTTTTTTTCCCAGGATTTTTTTTTCCCAGGGATTTTTTTTCCCCAGGATTTTTTCCCTGGGTTTTTTTTTTTTTCCCAGGATTTTTTTCCCCCGGGATTTTTTTTTCCAGGATTTTTTCCCAGGATTTTTTTTTTTCCCAGGATTTTTTTCCCCCGGGATTTTTTTTTCCCAGGATTTTTTTTCCAGGGATTTTTTTTTCCCAGAATTTTTTTCCAGGGATTTTTTTTTCCCGGACTTTTTTTCCAGGATTTTTTTTCCCCGGGATTTTTTTTTTTTTCCCAGGATTTTTTTTCCAGAATTTTTTTCCCCCGGGATTTTTTTTTTCCCGGAATTTTTTTCCAGGGATTTTTTTCCCACTTTTCCCATCCCGGGTTGGGATTCAGGAGCGGGAAAACCTCGGGATCGATCCCATTTATCCCAAATTTTGGGAGTTGGGAAGAGCAGAAGGAAAATTCCGGGATCCATCCCCATTCCCAAACCAAAAAATTCCCAAAAAATCCCAAATTCTCCTCTTCCTCCTCCTCTCCCGCCTGGAATCGCTCCCAAATCCCGGGAATTCGGGAATTTTTTCCCGGGTTTGATTTTTGGGGAGGGGAGGAGGAATCGGCCCCGCCCCCTCGCGGTTCATTAATCCCCGGGGTTAATTAAATCCCTAATTAATCTCCCGCTGCCATTGGACGCTTTTCCCGCAGGAATTCCCTCCCCGGGAAGGTTTTTTTTTTTCCTGGGAATTTTGGGAATTTCCAGGGGAATTCCCTCGCTGTGGGATTTACGTAAGGAGCCGCTTTTTTCCCCAGTCCCAAACAGCAAAAAAATCTCAAAAAAATCAAAATAAATCCCAAAAAAATCCAAAATAAATCCCAAAAAAATTCAAAATAAATCCCCCCAAAAATCAAAAATAAATCCCAAAAAATTCAAAATAAATCCCCCCAAAAATCAAAAATAAATCCCAAAAAATTCAAAATAAATCCCAAAAAAAAATCAAATCCCACAAAAATGAAATCCCAAAAAAATTCAAAATAAACCCCACAAAAATCCAAAATAAATCCCCCCCCAAATCAAAATAAATCCCCAAAAAAATTAAAATAAATCCCCCAAAAAATCAAAATAAATCCCCAAAAAATTTAAAATAAATACCAAAAAATTCAAAATAAATCCCAAAAAAATCCAAAATAAATCCCCCCAATAATTAAAATAAATCCCAAAAAATTAAAAATAAATCCCCAAAAAATCAAAATAAATCCCCAAAAAAAATCAAAATAAACCCAAAAAAATCAAAATAAATCACCCAAAAAATCAAAATAAATCCCCAAAAAAATCAAAATAAATCCCCCAAAAAAATCAAAATAAACCCAAAAAAATCAAAATAAATCCCCCAAAAAATCAAAATAAATCCCCAAAAAATCAAAATAAATCCGCCTTAAGGAAAGCGAGGAATTCCAACAACATTCCCGAGGATTCCATGGATCAGCGATTCCCGAATATCCCGCGGGGGGGTTTTTTGGGGGGGTTTTAAACTCACCTGGGCCGAGCCCCAGCAGCGCCAGGAGCAGCGAGGGCAGCCGGGATTTGCTCCGGGGGAATTCCCGCTCCATCCTTGGAATTCTCTTGGAATTTTCAATTGGGATTTTGCAGGGAGAAGAGGAGGAGGAGGAAGAGGAGGAGGAAGAGAAGCCCCCAAAAAATCAAAAATAATAAATAATAAATAAATCAATCAGGAGGAGGAGGAGGAGGAGGAGGAGGAGGAAGAGGAGGAAGAGAAGCCCCCAAAAAATAAAAAATAAAAAATAATAAATAAATAAATCAGGAGGAGGAAGAGGAGGAGGAGGAGGAGGAGGAGGAGGAGGAGGAGGAGGAAGAGAAGCCCCCCAAAAAATCAAAAATAATAAATAATAAATAAATCAATCAGGAGGAAGAGGAGGAGGAGGAGGAGGAAGAGAAGCCCCCCAAAAAATCAAAAATAATAAATAATAAATAAATAAATCAGGAGGAGGAAGAGGAGGAGGAAGGGGAAGAGAAGCCCCCCCCAAAAAATAAAAAATAAAAAATAATAAATAAATAAATCAGGAGGAGGAGGAGGAGGAGGAAGAGGAAGAGAAGCCCCCAAAAAATCAAAAATAATAAATAATAAATAAATCAATCAGGAGGAGGAAGAGGAGGAGGAGGAGGAGGAGGAGGAAGGAGGAAGAGAAGCCCCTCAAAAAATAAAAAATAAAAAATAATAAATAAATAAATCAGGAGGAGGAGGAAGAGGAGGAGGAAGAGGAAGAGAAGCCCCCCAAAAAATCAAAAATAATAAATAATAAATAAATAAATCAGGAGGAGGAGGAGGAGGAGGAGGAGGAGGAGGAGGAGGAAGAAGAGAAGCCCCCAAAAAATAAAAAATAATAAATAAATCAATCAGGAGGAGGAGGAGGAGGAGGAGGAGGAAGAGAAGCCCCCCAAAAAATCAAAAATAATAAATAATAAATAAATCAATCAGGAGGAGGAGGAGGAGGAGGAGGAGGAAGAGAAGCCCCCAAAAAATCAAAAATAATAAATAATAAATAAATCAATCAGGAGGAAGAGGAGGAGGAGGAGGAAGAGAAGCCCCCAAAAAATCAAAAATAATAAATAATAAATAAATAAATCAGGAGGAGGAGGAGGAGGAGGAGGAGGAGGAGGAGGAGGAGGAGGAAGAGAAACCCCCCAAAAAATCAAAAATAATAAATAATAAATAAATCAATCAGGAGGAGGAAGAGGAGGAGGAGGAGGAAGAGGAAGGAGGAGCAAGACGCGGGAGCATCGCGCGTTTATCCATCACAGAAAAGGGATTAAAAAAACCCCAAAAAAATTTGGGAATGATGGAAAAATTCCAGGAAAAAGCTTGGGAAGAGCGGAGGGACGGCTCCAGTATGGCGGGGGCCGCCCGTGACCCCCGACCCTGCGGATTCAGTGCCCGGATTTGCGGCCCCGCCGCATTCCCGGGGGGGGGGGGGGAAAAAAAAACCTGGAAAAATCCCTTTTCCCAAAATTCCACCGCTTTTCCAACCGCCCCGCTGGAATTCGGGCTTGGTTTCCCACCCCCCCCCTCGCGGGGATGAGGAATTTTGGGAATTTTGGGAATTTTTCCCCTTTCGGTTTCTCTGTTTTCTCATTTTTTTTTCCTCTCAAGGAATGCGGGAAAAGCTTTTCCAACAGGCGGGATTTGGGAATTGCGGGAAAATCGGGATTTTGGGGGATTTTGGGGTTGGATTCCCGCTGGAAAATCGGGATGGGGGAGGGAAATCGGGAATGTGGGCGGCGCTGGGTTGGCATCCAAGGGGTTAATCCCGGCTTTAGTTTGGTTGTTGTTTTTCCCGATTTTTTTTGTTTTTTCCCGGATTTTTTTTGGGAAGAATTCCAGAGGATCCGTCCGGCTGCTCCCGGGGCTCTGATTCCGGGTCCTGCTCCAAATTCCCGGGATTTGGGTCTCATTTCCCTGGATTTGGAGCTCCCGGTTTTGGGTTTGGGGTTTTTTAATTCCCTGGATTTGGGGTCCTTAATTCCCTGGATTTGGGGTTTTTAATTCCCTGGATTTGGGGTCTTTTTCCCTGGATTTGGGGTCCCTCATTTCCCTGGATTTGAGGTCTTTTTTCCCTGGATTTGGGGTCCCTCATTCCCTGGATTTGGGGTTTTTAATTCCCTGGATTTGGGGTTTTTAATTGCCTGGGTTTGGGATCTTTTTTCCTTGGATTTGGGGTCCTTAATTCCCAGGATTTGGATCCCTCATTTCCCTGGATTTGGGGTCTTTTCCCCTGGATTTGGGGTATTTTTTCCCTGGATTTGGGGTCTCTCATTCCCTGGATTTGGGGTTTTTAATTCCCTGGATTTGGGGTCTTTTTCCCTGGATTTGGGGTCCTAAATTATCTGGATTTTGGGTCCTTAATTCCCGGGATTTGGAGTCTTTTTTCCCTGGATTTGGGTTCCCTCATCCCTAAATTTGGGTCCCTCATTCCCAGGATTTGGGGTTCCCTGGATTTCGGGTCTTATTCCCTGGATTTGGAGCTCCCGGTTTTGGGTTTGGGGTTTTTTAATTCCCGGGATTTGGGGTCCTTAATTCCCTGGATTTGGGGTCTTTTTTCCATGGATTTGGGGTCCTTAATTCCCTGGATTTGGGGTCCTTAATTCCCTGGATTTGGGGTCCTTAATTCCCTGGATTTGGGGTCTTTTTTCCATGGATTTGGGGTCTTTTTTCCATGGATTTGGGGTCCTTAATTCCCTGGATTTGGGGTCCTTAATTCCCTGGATTTGGGGTCTTTTTTCCCTGGATTTTGGGTTCCCTGAATTTGGGTTCCCCATCCCTGGATTTGGAGCCCCCGTTTTTGGGTTTGGGGTCCTTAATTCCCGGGATTTGGGGTCCTTAATTCCCTGGATTTGGGGTCTGTAATTCCCTGGATTTGGGGTTTTTAGTTCCCTGGATTTGACGTCCTTAATTCTCTGGATTTGGGGTCTCTCATTCCCGGGATTTGGGGTCTCTCATTCCCTGGATTTGGGGTCTCTTTCCCTGGATTTGGGGTCTCTCATTCCATGGATTTTGGGTCCCTCATTCCATGGATTTGGGGTCTTTTCCCCTGGATTTGGAGCCCCCATTTTTGGATTTGGGGTCCCTCATTCCCTGCCCAGGGCACTGATCCCAAATCAGGGATGGGAGACCCCAAATCCAGGGAAAGAGACCCCAAAAATCCAGGGAAAGGGGATCCCCAAATCCAGGGAAGGAGAAACCCCAAATCCCGGGAATTGAGAGACCCCAAATCCAGGGAATTGAGGGACCCCAAATCCAGGGAAAGGGGATCCCCAAATCCAGGGAATGAGAAACCCCAAATCCGGGGAAATGAGACCCCAAATCCCGGGAATTGAGAGACCCCAAATCCAGGGGAAAAGACCCCAAATCCAGGGAATGAGGGACCCAAATCCCGGGAATTAAGGACCCCAAATCCATGGAAAGGGGAGCTCCAAACCCAGGGAATGAGAAACCCCAAATCCAGGGAAAAAAGACCCCAAATCCAGGGAAAAAAGACCCCAAAGCCAGGAGAATGAGACCCCAAATCCAGGGAATGAGAGACCCCAAATCCCGGGAATTAAGGACCCCAAATCCAGGGAAATGAGAGACCCCAAATCCAGGGAATTAAGGACCCCAAATCCCGGGAAATGGGAGACCCCGAATTCAGGGAAAAAAAGACCCCAAAATCAAGGAAATTAAAACCCCAACCCCAAAACCGGGAGCTCCAAATCCAGGGATGAAAACCCCAAATTTAGGGATGAGGGACCCCAAATCCCAAAAATCTGAGGGGGGGGGGGGAAACCCCTCAAAGCCCCCCCAACCCCCCCCCCCAGGAGCTCCCCGAGGCCGCGGCGCCCTCGGGCCACCCAGGAAGGGCTGAAAGAGGAGGAAAATGAAGGATTTTGGTGTTTTTGGGAATTTTTTTGGGGATTTTTTTCCACTCCTGGGGGTCCCCAAAACCCTTCGGGACCCCCAACCCCCCCCCAGCGCTGTCGCGGCGTGATGACGTCACACGTAAACAACCACAGGAATGGCGGGAACTCAAATCTCGCGAGATCGCGCGAGATCCCGAGGTTATAAATAGCCCCGCCTGAGGGCTGCGGCCCTCAGAGCCCGCCCGGCCGGGGGCGGGCGCGGAGGGGGGGGAGGCGCTGCGCTGGTGGCGCCACCAGGCCTCGCCACGGTGGAATTTATGAGGGATTAAAAGATAAATCCTGGGAATTCTCCTCGGGAATTCCCGAAATCCCGGGAATTCTCCTCGGGAATTCCCGAATTCCTCCTTGGAATGACGCCGCTGTCTCCTCCTCCCGCTGTGGGGTCGCTGGGAGTGGGTGGCTGGGGGAAACTGAGGCACGCTGGATCGCGCTTTTCCATTTTTCCTGTAAAATCCGCCGAAAAAAATTCCCGATTCCTCCTTTTTTTGCTTTTTTTTAAGGAAAAATCCAATTATATTAATTAATTTGTTGGGTTTTATCACCAGGGTGAGGAAGGGAAAGGCTGGAAAGCGAAATTCCAGCGGGATTGGGAAAAAAAATGGGAATTTTGGGTGGGATCCTTCTAAAATTTGGGATTCCTGGAGGGAATCCCGATGAATTTTTGGATTAAAATCGTTTTTTATATAAAAATCCCAGGGATTTGCATTGAAAATAAATCGGGATAAAGGCAGGAATAAATCAGAGAAATCCCTGGAATAATCCTTGGGATAAATTTTTATGGAATTAATTAATTTTTATTTTTATTTTTTTCCACTAAATCCCCTCCAGGGATTTTGGGAAACGCTGGAATTGCAGGAATTTCTCATGGAAAATGAAAATATTCCTCCCTCCACCCATTCCCGAATTTTCCCGCTGTGAGAAAAATTTAGGAATGATAAAAATCTTAATTTTTTTTGGGTAAAATCCCAAATTCCGGATGGAAAACGAAGCAGAAAAAGGAAAAAATCCCTGAAATAAAAACGGGAATTTTTATGGATGCTCCCAAAGAAAATAAATCAAATAAATCCAAGGAAAACTCGAGTTTTGTTGTTTTTTTAACCATTTATATTTATATATATATATATAAAAAAATTAAATATATATAATATATCGTGTTTAAGACTAAAAATATAGTACAGAATATTTAAAAAAACAAAAAGGAGGGGAAAATCCAACGGAAAAATTAAAAATAAATCCGGGAACGGCGAAAAATCGCGGAATTTTTCCAGAAAATTGCGGAATTTTCCGGAAAATCGCGGAATTTTTCCAGAAAAATGCAGATTTTTTTCCAGAAAATTGCGGATTTTTCCAGAAAAACTCAGAACTTTCCAGAAAATCGCGGAATTTTTCCAGAAAATCGCAGAATTTTCCAGAAAATACCAGCATTTTTCCAAAAAATTTGCAGAACTTTCCAGAAAAATGCGGAAATTTCCAGAAAATTGTGGGATTTTCTCAGAAAATCGCGGAATTTTTCCAGAAAATCGCAGAATTTTTCCAGAAAATCACAGATTTTTTTCCAGAAAATTGCAGAAATTTCCAGAAAGTCACGGAATTTTCCAGAAAATAGCGGAATTTTTCCAGAAAATTGCAGAAATTTCCAGAAAATCGTGGAATTTTCCAGAAAATCGCAGCATTTTCCAGAAAATCGTGGCTTTTTCCCAGAAAATCGCAGAATTTTCCAGAAAACAGCGGAATTTTTCCAGAAAAATGCAGATTTTTTCCAGAAAATCGTGGAAATTTCACGGAACTTTCCAGAAAATCGCAGAATTTTTCCAGAAAACAGCAGAATTTTTCCAGAAAAATGCAGATTTTTTCCAGAAAATCATGGAAATTTCCAGAAAATTGCAGAATTTCCCAGAAAATCGCGGAATTTTCCCAGAAAATCACGGAATTTTCTGGAAAAACAACAAAAAAAACAGGGAAGAGGGGGGAGGGGATCTAAACCAACCTAAAAAATAACAAAAAAAAGGGGGAAAATCCCATTTTCCAGCCCCAAAAATGAGGTTGGAATTTTAAAGCTTCCCGTTGGCCGGGGCGGGAATTCCTCCTTTTTTTTTTTTCCCGTGGGATATTGCTCTGGAATTTTGGGATGCAGCACCTGGAGCGGGAATTTCCTTCCCCCCCTTTCCTCTCTCTCCTCCCCACTCTGGAATTTTTGGGGTGAAATCAGGAAAAATTTGGGAATTCCTGATTTTTTTTTGATTTTTTTTTTTTTTTTGGGAATTTTGGGAGGAGGGAATTAAAGGGGGAGGGTCCCAGGGCTCGTACCGGGATTGGGAAATTTGGGAATTTGGGAATTTCGGGGGGGTTTGGGAAGATCCCGAGCTGGGGGAGGGGTCTCGTACCTAATCCCGGGGTTTTTTTTGGGAATTCCCTCCGAAATTCTTCCCCCAAATCCCAAAAATTCCGTTTTTTTGGGGGAATTCCCTCCAAAATTCATCCCAAACTGGAGCTGGGAATTCTTTGGGAATTCCCTCTGAAATTCATCCCCCAGATCCCAAAAATCCTGGGGTTTTTTTTTTGGGAATTCCCTCCAAAATTCATCCCCCAAATTCCCCCATCCCAATTTAGGGTTTATTTGGGAATTATTTGGGAATTTGGGGCTGGGAATTCCCTCCAAAATTCATCCCCCAAATCCCAAAAATCCCGGGGTTTTTTTTTTGGGAATTCCCTCCAGAATTCTTCCCCCAAATCCCAAACTGGATCTTGGAATTCTTTGGGAATTCCCTCCGAAATTCATCCCAAAAATCCCGGGGTTTTTTTTTGGGGAATTCCCTCCAAAATTCATCCCCAAAATCCCCCCATCCCAAATCCGGGTTTATTTGGGAATTCTTTGGGAATTCTCTCCCAAATTCCCAACCCGGGGCGTGGCCGAGCTCCCGATCCCAAGGTTTTGGTTCTCCCGGAATTCCCGGGAACGCCGTTCCCACCTGGATTCACATTCATGGCAGGGACCTCCCCTCCCGGATCCCAACTTTGGGATCATCCCGGGGGATCCGGGATCGGGGGGATCCGGGATCGGGGGGATCCAGGGATCCGGGATCGGGGGGATCCGGGATCGGGGGGATCCGGGATCGGGGGGATCCGGGATCGGGGGGATCCGGGATCGGGGGGATCCAGGATGGGGGGATCCGGGATCGGGGGGATCCGGGATCGGGGGATCCGGGATCGGGGGGATCCGGGATCGGGGGGACCCGGGATCGGGGGGGATCCGGGATCGGGGGATCCGGGATCGGGGGATCCGGGATCGGGGGGGATCCGGGATCGGGGGGATCCGGGATCGGGGGGATCCAGGATGGGGGGATCCGGGATTGGGGGGATCCGGGATCGGGGGATCCCGGCGCTTCCCGCGGGAACGATGTGCGCACGGAACGGGGCAGGGGCTGCTCCCAAAAATTCCCAAATTCCCGCGGCCTCCTCCGGGATTTTTGGGATGAGGGAAAACGGGGCCGTCCCCGAGGGAGGGGTGGCCCCGGATCAAGGCACAGGGAACGGGAATGGTTCGGGATCGGGGATTTTTTGGGATCCCTCTGGATCCGGGATGGGGCGGAGCCCGCAGGGAATGCTTTGGGATGAGGAATTTTTTGGGATCCCTCTGGATCTGGGATCGTGCAGAATCCTCAGGGAATGCTTTGGGATGAGGAATTTTTTGGGATCCCTCTGGATTTGGCATGGCACAGAATCCTCAGGGAATGGTTTGGGATGAGAATGATTTTTGGGATCTCTGTGGGTCTGGGATCGCGCAGAATCCTCAGGGACTGGAATGGTTTGGGATGAGGAATTTTTTGGGAATCCCTCTGGATCCGGGATCGCGCAGAATCCTCGGGGAATGGAATGGTTTGGGATGAAGGTGTTTTTTGGGATCCCTCTGGATCTGGGATCACGCAGAGCAGATCCCAATGGGATTGAGAACTGGAATGGTTTGGGATGAGGATGATTTTGGGATCCCTCTGGATCTGGGATCCTGCAGAACTCTCCTGCTGATCCCAGTGGGATTGAGGACTGGAATGGTTTGGGATGAGGATGTTTTTTGGGATCCCTGTGGATTCGGGATCACGCAGAGCCCTCCTGCTGATCCCAGTGGGATCAGGGAATGGAATGGTTTGGGATGAGGATGTTTTCTGGGATCCCTCTGGATTCGGGATCACACAGAGCCCTCGAGGAATGGGAGTGGTTTGGGATGAGGATGATTTTGGGGATCCCTCTGGATCTGGGATCGTGCAGAACCCTCCTGCTGATCCCATTGGGATTGAGGACTGGAATGGTTTGGGATGAGGATGATTTTTGGGATCCCTCTGGATTCGGGATCCCACAGAGCCCTCCTGCCGATCCCAGTGGGATCAGGGAATGGAATGGTTTGGGATGAGGAATTTTTCTGGGATCTGTGCGTCCCTCTGGATTTGGGATCACACAGAGCAGATCCCAATGGGATTGAGAAATGGAATGGTTTGGGATGAGGATGTTTTTTGGGATCCCTCTGGATTTGGGATCACGCAGAGCCCTCCCGCTGATCCCAGTGGGATTGAGGACTGGAATGGTTTGGGATGAGGATTTTTTTGGGATTTGTGTATCCCTGCGGATTTGGGATCACGCAGAGCCCTCGAGGACTGGAATGGTTTGGGATGAGGATGTTTTTTGGGATCCCTGTGGATCTGGGATCACACAGAGCAGATCCCAATGGGATTGAGGACTGGAATGGTTTGGGATGAGGATGTTTTTTGGGATCCCTGTGGATCTGGGATCACGCAGATCACTGCCGATCCCAGTGGGATCAGGGAATGGAATGGTTTGGGATGAGGATGTTTTTTGGGATCCCTGTGGATCTGGGATCACGCAGAGCCGTCCCGCTGATCCCAGTGGGATCGAGGAATGGGAACGCTTTGGGATGGGGAATTTTTGGGATCTGCACATCCCTCCAGATCCGCCATCCCACCGATCCCCTCCCTGTGAAAACCCCGGGATCGACGCCGCCAACTCCTCCCCCTCCTCCGCAGCGGGGGCGGAAAAAGTACCGGCCAAAATAAAAACAACCAACCAACCAAGGGAATGAACGGAAGCTCCGAGAAAAACCCGGGACGAGCCCCTGAATATCAGGGGGACGCTCGTGAGGTACCTGCAGACCCCTCCCCACCCCTCAGACGTGCGTCTGCATCCGCTGCTGGAAGCGCTGCCCGTAGTCCGAGTGTTGGGAGGTGTAGGAAAAGCGGGCGGCGTTCCCGAATTTCCCCACGGCCTCGTAGGCGTCGTAGGCTCCGCGCTCCAGCCCCGCGGCGGCGGCGGCGGCGGCGGCGGCGGCGCCGAATCCCAGGCGATACGCGCCGGGGAACGCGGCCGGGAAAGCGGCGCCGCCGCCGTAGTTCTCGTAGGAGAGCTGGCTGGAGGCGTCGGCGCTTCCCGGGGGCGCGGAAGATTCCGGAGGGAAGTCGGGGCCGCCGCGGGGGTAGGAGCTGAGCTGGGCGTAGCCGCTGGAGTGGGATAAGCGGGAAGGAGGGCGGGCGTCGAAGCGGCCGGCGGCGGCGGCGGCGCGGTAATCGCCGTAGAGGACGGAGCGCGAGGCCGGACGCTCCTCGTGGGCGCGGACGTTGTAGTAGCCGTTGGTGGGGTCCTGGGAGAGGGGGAAAGAATTCCGTGGGATTTCGGGAATTCTTTTGGGGGGAGTTTGAGGGGGGAGGGGGTGGTTTTTGGGGTTGGGGATGGAGGGGTGGGAATTCCTCGGGAATTGGTTGGGAGGGTTGGAATCGAGGGTGGGAATTCCTTGGGAATTGTTTGGGAGGGTTGGAATTGAGGGTGGGAATTTCTTGGGATTGGTTGGGAGAGTGGGAATTGTTTGGGAGGGTGGGAATTCCTTGGGGTTGGTTGGGAGGAGTGGGAATTCCTTGGAATTGCTTCAGGGTAGGGGAATTGGGGGTGGGAATTCCTTGGGAATTGTTTGGGAGGGCTGGAATTGAGGGTGGGAATTCCTTGGAATTGTTTGGGAGGGTTGGGAATTCCTCAGGAATTGTTTGGGAGGGTTGGGAATTCCTCAGGAATTGTTTGGGAGGGTTGGGAATTCCTCAGGAATTGTTTGGGAGGGTTGGGAATTCCTTGGGAATTGTTTGGGAGGGTTGGGAATTCCTTGGAAATTGCTTTTTCCCTAAAATCCATCCCAAATCCCTCCCCGGATCCTCTCCATCCGTTCCATCCCCGGAGCCGCGGATTCCCAAAATTCCCATCCCGATGATCCCAGCTCCTCACGTTTGAAATCCCGGGAATTTTCCACCCATTCCGAGGTGGGGAAAAAAAGAAAATAATAACAATAATAAAAAAAAAACGGGATCTGGGATTTTCCAGCCCAAAATTCCCGGTGGGAGCGGACCTTGAGCTCGTACTCCTCGCGGGTGTCGATGGTGTCGCAGCGCAGGTCCTGCTTCAGGTCCACGTCGTCCTTGAACGACTGGAAAATTCATGGAATTTTATGGGATTAGGGTGGGATTTTGTGGGGTTTTATGGAGTTCTGTGGGGTTTTGGGGAATTTTATGGGATTAGGGTGGGATTTTGTGGGATTTTATGGAGTTCTGTGGGGTTTTGTGGAGTTTTGGGGAATTTTATGGGATTTTATGGGATTTTGTGGAGTTTTGTGAGATTTTTGTGGAATTTTTGTGGAGTTTTGTGAGATTTTGTGGAATTCTGTGGGATTTTGTGGGATTATGGAATGGTTTGGGATGGGAGGGACCTTGAAGATCATCGAGACCTTGGGACTTTCCACCATCCCAGGTGCCAATTCCATCCCCAAATCCATGGAATCCTGGAATTCTTTGGGATGGAAGGACCTTGAAGATCATTGAGATCTTCCACCAGCCCAGGTGGCCTTGGGGACACCTGGGGACACTTGGGGACGCTCCCAGGGTTGAGGACAACCTCTGCCAGGTGCCAATTCCATCCCCAAATCCATGGAACCCTGGAATTCTTTGGGATGGAAGGACCTTGAAGATCATCGAGATCTTCCACCAGCCCAGGTGGCCTTGGGGACACCTGGGGACACCTGGGGACACTTGGGGACACTCCCAGGGTTGGGGACAACCTCTGCCAGCCCCTGCTGGCCATCCCAGGTGCCAGCTGTGTCCCCGCTGTCCCTCACCGAGTAGATGGCCTTCATGACGCGCGTGGCCGTGGAGACGCTGGCCGTGTCCTCCTCCCTGTCCGCGTGCAGCGTCAGCGGCTCCCGGTTGACCGTCTCCACCTTGATGTCCAGCTTGCGCAGCGTCACGTCCTTGCGGCCTGGAGGGTGACCGGGAGTGACCAGGGGTGACCAGGGGGTGAGCACTGAGTGACCACTGAGTGGGCTCAGAGTGAGCATTGAGTGAGCACTGAGTGACCATTGAGTGACCATTGAGTGACCATTGAGTGAGCACTGAGTGACCATTGAGTGACCATTGAGTGAGCACTGAGTGACCATTGAGTGAGCACTGAGTGACCACTGAGTGACCACTGAGTGACCATTGAGTGACCATTGAGTGAGCAGTGAGTGACCACTGAGTGACCACTGAGTGACCATTGAGTGACCATTGAGTGACCATTGAGTGAGCACTGAGTGACCAGTGAGTGACCATTGAGTGACCATTGAGTGAGCACTGAGTGACCATTGAGTGACCATTGAGTGACCATTGAGTGAGCACTGAGTGACCAGTGAGTGACCACTGAGTGACCATTGAGTGAGCACTGAGTGAGCACTGAGTGACCACTGAGTGACCATTGAGTGAGCACTGAGTGAGCACTGAGTGACCACTGAGGGACCACTGAGGGACCACTGAGTGACCACTGAGTGACCCCCATAGAGACACCCAGAGTGACCAGAGTGACCCCAGAGTGACCCAAGTGACCCCTGAGTGACCACAGTGACCAGAGTGCCCCCAGTGTGACCTGAGTGACCAGAGTGTCCCCAGAGTGCCCCCAGAGTGTCCCCAGTGTATCCCCGCGTGTCCCCAGTGTGACCAGAGTGTCCCCAGAGTGTCCCCCGTGTGTCCCCAGTGTGACCAGAGTGTCCCCTGCGTGTCCCCAGTGTCCCCAAAGTGTCCCTGACTGTCCCCTGTGTGTCCCCAGTGTGACCACAGTGTCCCCAGAGTGTCCCCAGTGTCCCCAAAGTGTCCCCAGTGTCCCCAAGTGTCCCCCAAGTGTCCCCGCGTGTCCCCAGTGAGCCCAGAGTGACCCAAGTGACCCCTGAGTGTCCCCAAAGTGTCCCCGAGTGTCCCCGCGTGTCCCCAGTGTGACCACAGTGTCCTCAGAGTGTCCCCAGTGTCCCTAAAGTGTCCCCAAAGTGTCCCCGAGTGTCCCCCGCGTGTCCCCAGTGTCCCCGACTCACTTCCCTTGCGGCGCCGGTACAGGACGCAGGCGAGGGCGGCGAGGAAGCCGACGAGGAGGACGCTGGCGCCGATGGTGGCCCCGGCGATGATCCCCACGGGCAGCACCTCTGTGGGGACAGCGGTTGGGGACAGGAGCCACCATCCCCAGAGTCCCACCATCCCCAGAGTCCCACCCCAAATCCCGTGGGTGGAAAAGGGGTTTGGGCTCAGAGAGCCCCAGAGGTGCCCGGTCCGGAGTCATCCCGGGATTCCCGGGATTCCAGGGATGGGGTCTGACCTTCCCCGAGCTCCTCACGATGGTTCCCAACCCTTTTCCCATGGGAGATCATCCCAAAGATCCAACCCTGGCAGGAATTCCTTGGAAAGCTCCAGGGACACCTCCAGGAGTGGAGAACCCAACCCTTCCAAGACCTTTCCAGAAGAAACTTCTAGGCCTGGAGAACCCAACCCTTCCAAGACCTTTCCAGAAGGAACTTCCATGGCTGGAGAACCCAACCCTTTCCAGAAGGAAGTTCTAGGCCTGGAGAACCCAACCCTTCCAAGACCTTTCCAGAAGGAATTTCCAGGAGGAATTTCTCAGACACTTCCAGGAGTGGAGAACCCAACCCTTCCAAGACCTTTCCAGAAGGAATTTCCAGGAGGAATTTCTCAGACACTTCCAGGAGTGGAGAACCCAACCCTTCCAAGACCTTTCCAAGACCTTTCCAGAAGGAACTTCCAGGACTGGAGAACCCAACCCTTCCAAGACCTTTCTAGAAGGAACTTCCAGGAGTGGAGAACCCAACCCTTCCAAGACCTTTCCAGAAGGAGCTTCCAGGAGTGGAGAACCCAACCCTTCCAAGACCTTTCCAGCAGGAATTCCCGATGTCCAAGCCCGTCCCAGCTGTCCCCACCTTTCTCCTCCAGCTGGATGATGGCGGTGCCGGGCCCGAAGCTGTTCCAGGCCGTGCAGTTGTAGCGCGTCTGGAAGTCGGCGTCCATCACGTTGTTGATGGTCAGCGTGGACAGGACCCCGCTGCCCGTGTTGCTCCTCTCCACCGTGTAACGCTCCAGCGTTCCCGCTTCCAGAATGTTCTCCTTCCAGGCCCAGGCCTGGGGTGGGGATTATTTAATTTAATTTTAATTTATTTTAATAGATTCATTATTTGTCATTATTAGTGTTAATAATTTAGTTATATCCCGCTTCCAGAATGTTCTCCTTCCACGCCCAGGCCTGGGGTGGGGATTATTTAATTTAATTTTCATTTATTTTAATAGATTAATTACTTGTCATAATAAATTATAATATTATAATAAATTATAATTTGTATATATATTATATATATAATAAATTATAATTTATATATTTATAATATATGTATTATAAATATTTATGTATATGTATTTATATATATATATATATATATATAAAAAATTATAATTATTATAATTTAGTTGTATCCTGCTTCCAGAATGTTCTCCTTCCACGCCCAGGCCTGCGGTGGGGATTATTTAATTTAATTTTAATTTATTTTAATAGATTCATTACTTGTCATAATAATTGATAATATTATAATAAATTATAATTTATATATATTTATAATAAATTATAAATTATGTATTTATAATATATATATTATATATATATATATATATATATATATATATATATACATAAATAAATTATAATTATTATAATTTAGTTGTATCCTGCTTCCAGAATGTTCTCCTTCCACGCCCAGGCCTGGGGTGGGGATTGAGTGAGGGTGAATTTAATTTAATTTTAATTTATTTTAATAGATTAGTTACTTGTCATAATAAATTATATAATAATAATTTATAACATAATTATTTAGTTATATCCCGCTTCCAGAATGTTCTCCTTCCACGCCCAGGCCTGGGATGGGGATTGGATGATGGGTGATTTAAATTTAATTTTAATTTAATTTTAATTTATTTTATTTTAATCGATTAATTATTTGTTGTTATTAGTGTTAATATTTTAGTTATATCCCGCTTCCAGAATGTTCTCCTTCCACACCCAGGTCTGCGCCGGCAACATTCTGGCACTCACATATACATAAAAAATACAAATTTATATAAAAAAAATAAATTAATATAAAATATTTGTATAAAATGAGGTTTCAGCACTCAAAATATAAATAAAAAATATAAATTCATATAAAAAAATACAAATTTATATAAAATATTTATATAAAATGAGGTTTTGTCACTCACGATGCGATCGGGCGGCGGCGTGCTGCCGATGAAACACTCGACCTTGCCGCGGTCGCCGCGCGCCGCGTACTGAACCGGCTCGCTGGAGATGATCGGGGGCCCTGCGGAAAACACCGGCAATTCCGGGAGATCCGGGAAGGATTCCGGGGGAAATTCCCTCGGAATTTTTTGGGGGATTTTTGGGAATTTTTTGTGATTTTTTGAGGCCGTTTTTGGGGTTTTTTGGGGGATTTTTGGGAATTTTTTGTGATTTTTTGAGGCCGTTTTTGGGGTTTTTTGGGGGATTTTTGGGAATTTTTTGTGCTTTTTTGAGGCCGTTTTTGGGCATTTTTTGGGGGTTTTGGGGGAATTTTTTGTGGTTTTTTGAGGCCGTTTTTGGGGTTTTTTGGGGGATTTTTGGGAATTTTTTGTGGTTTTTTCAGGCCGTTTTTGGGGTGGTTTTTGGGCGGTTTTTGGGGGTTTTGGGGAATTTTTTGTGGTTTTTTGAGGCCGTTTTTGGGGTGGTTTTTGGGGTTTTTGGGAATTTTTTGTGATTTTTGGAGGCCGTTTTTGGGGTGGTTTTTGGGGTTTTTTGGGGGTTTTGGGGAATTTTTTGTGATTTTTTGAGGCCATTTTTGGGGTGGTTTTGGGGTTTTTTTGGGGTTTTGGGGGAATTTTTTGTGATTTTTTGAGGCCGTTTTTGGGGTGGGTTTTGGGGTTTTTGGGGGTTTTGGGGCATTTTTTGTGATTTTTTGAGGCAGTTTTTGGGGTGGTTTTTGGGGCGGTTTTTAGAGGGTGGGTTTGGGGTTTTTTGGGGTGGTTTTTGGGTTTTTTTTGGCGTTTTTTGGGGTTTTTTTTGGGGTGGTTTTTGGGGTTTTTGGGGCAGTTTTTAGGGCAGTATTTTTGGGGTTTTTTGGCTGTTTTTTGTGGCAGTTTTTGGGGTGGTTTTTGGGGTTTTTGGGGCAGTTTTTTGGGGCAGTATTTTTGGGGTTTTTTGGGCGGTTTTTGGGGCAGTTTTGGGGGCAATTTTTGGGGCATTTTTTGGGTTTTTGGGACAGTTTTTGGGGCAGATTTTGGGGCAGTATTTTGGGTGGTTTTTGGGGCAGTTTTTGGGGCATTTTTTGGGTTTTTGGGGACGTTTTTGTGGCAGATTTTGGGGCAATATTTTTGGGGTTTTTTGGGTCATTTTTTGGGGTTTTGAGACAGTTTTTGGGACAGTTTTTGGGTCATTTTTTGTGGTTTTTGGGTCGGCTGACCGTTGACGAAGAGGGTGACCTCCCTCTCGCCCACGCCGATCCGGGGGACGATGGCCTTGCAGACGTACTGGCCGGCGTCGGCCTGCGTCACCGACTTGAGGTACAGCTGGTTGCTGTTGCTCAGGACCTGCGGGGGACAGCGGGGACATTGGGGACATTGGGGACATCAGGGGACATTGGGGACATTGGGGACATTGGGGACATCGGGGACATCGGGGACATTGGGGACATCGGGGACATTGGGGGCATCAGGGACATTGGGGGCATCAGGGACATTGGGGACATTGGGGACATTGGGGACAGTGGGGACATTGGGGACATCGGGGACATTGGGGACATCGGGGATATTGGGGACATTGGGGACATTGGGGGACATTGGGGACATTGGGGACATTGGGGGACATTGGGGACATTGGGGACATTGGGGGACATTGGGGACATTGGGGACAGTGGGGACACTGGGAACATTGGGGACATTGGGGATATTGGGGACATTGGGGGGATTTGGGACATTGGGGACATTGGGGGCATTGGGGACATTGGGGGACATTGGGGACATCGGGGACATCGGGGACATCGGGGACATCGGGGACATTGGGGACATTGGGGACATCGGGGACATTGGGGACATTGGGGGACATTGGGGACATCGGGGACATTGGGGACATTGGGGACATTGGGGACATTGGGGGGACATTGGGGACATTGGGGACATTGGGGACAGTGGGGACACTGGGAACATTGGGGACATTGGGGACATCGGGGACATCGGGGGGATTGGGGACATTGGGGACATTGGGGACATCGGGGACATTGGGGATGGTTGGGGACATCAGGGATATTTAGGGACATTTGGGGACATTTGGGGACATTTAGGGGCCACCTTTGACCCCAATCCCAAATCCCAATTCCAAACCAAATCCAATCAAAATAAAATCCAAATCCTAAATCCCAAATCCCAATCCCCATTCCCAGCGAGTTTTGGGGAGCGAACACAGAGCCACAATGGGGACATTTGGGGACATTTAGGGGCCATGTTTGACCCTGATCCCAAATCCCAATTCCAAACCCAATCCAATCAAAATAAAATCCAAATCCCAAGATCCGAAATCAGAGCCCAATCGATGGGGACATTTGGGGACATTTGGGGACATTTGGGGACATTTGGGGGACCGCCTTTGACCCCAATCCCAACTCCACCCCCAGGGGGATGCCGAGGGGGTCGGGAACGTTCCAGAACGTTCCAGAAGGGGATCCCACCATGTTGGATTCCTTCTTGGTCCAGGTGAGGGTGAGCGGGGGGTTCCCGGACCAGACGCAGGTGAGGGTGACGTCGGAGCCGATGTCGGTCACCGTGGGCTTGGGGTCCACCACGATCCGGGGGGCGACTGCCGGGAAATCCGGGAAAAAAGAGCTCGGGAACGGGGATTTCGGGATTTAGGGGATGGGGATTTAGGGATGGGGATTTAGGGATTTTGGGATGGGGATTTTGGGATTTCAGGATGAGGATTTCGGGATGGGGATTTTGGGATTTCGGGGATGGGGATTTCGGGATGGGGATTTAGGGATTTTGGGATGGGGATCTTGGGATTTCAGGATGGGGATTTTGGGATGGGGATTTTGGGATGGGGATTTCGGGATGGGGAAGGGGATTTTAGGATGGGAAGGGGATTTTGCCTGAAGAAGGCGATCTAGGGCCGGGTTTGAGGATTTAAGGCTGGGTTTGTGGATTTGGGGCCAGGTTTGAGGATTTGGGGCCGGGTTTGAGGATCTGAGGCCAGGTTTGAGGGTTTGGGTTCAGTTTTGAGGATTTAGGGCCAGGTTTGATGATTTGGAGCCAGGTTTGAGGATTTGGGGCCGGGTTTGGGGATTTGGGGCCGGGTTTGAAGATTTGGGGTCAGTTTTGAGGATTTGGGGCCAGGTTTGAGGATCTGGGTTCAGTTTTGAGGATTTGGGGTCAGTTTTGAGGATCTGGGGTCAGTTTTGAGGATTTAGGGCCGGGTTGAGGATTTAGGGCCAGGTTTGAGGATCTGGGGCCAGGTTTGAGGATCTGGGGTCAGTTTTGGGGATTTAGGGTCAGTTTTGAGGATTTAGGGTCAGTTTTGGGGATTTAGGGCCGGGTTTGAGGATCTGGGGTCAGTTTTGAGGATTTAGGGCCGGTTTTGGGGATCTGGGGTCAGTTTTGGGGATTTAGGGCCGGTTTTGGGGTGGCTCACAGTGCACATCCACCAGGGTGCTGACGTTGGTGCTGCCGATGTCGTTGTGCACCTCGCAGGACACGGGCTCGGTGAAGAAGGTGTAATCCACCTGCGTGTCGTACCTGTTCTCCTTGGCCTCCTCGATGATCACCCCCCCTTTGGCCCACCTGGGGACATTCGGGGACACCGTGGGACCCCCATCCTAAATCCCAATCCCGATCCCAATTCCAATCCCGATCCTAAATAATGATCCGATCCTGAATCCCAATCCCGCTCCTAATTCCCAATCACTTCCTCCCTTTGGCCCACCTGGGGACATTTGGGGACACCGTGGGACCCCCACCCCGATCCTAAATCCTGATCCCGATCCCGAATCCCAATCCTGATCCGAAATCCCGATCCCAATTCTCAATCACTCCCCAATCTGAATCCCAGCCCCAATCTGAGTCCAAATCCCAGTCCCAATCCCGGGGATTTTGGGAAGGGGAGGGGACACAGAGCCAAGGTTGGGGACATTTGGTGGCCCCAACTGACCCCAATCCCAATTCCAATCCCAAACCCAATCCCAATTCCAATCTGAGTCCGAATTCCAGCCCCAATCCCAATCCCAGGGGATTTGGGAACAGGAAGGGACATTCAGGGATCCCGTTTGACCCCAATCTCAGGGATTTTGGGATCAGGAACGTTCAGGGATCCCGTTTGACCCCAATCCCAGGGATTTTGGGAACAGGGACAATTCAGGGATCCCATTTGACCCCAATCCCGGGGATTTTGGGATCAGGGACATTCAGTGATCCCTTTTGACCCCAATCCCAGGGATTTTGGGAACAAGGACAATTCAGGGATCCCGTTTGACCCCAATCCCGGGGATTTTGGGATCATGGAGGTTCAGGGATCCAGTTTGACCCCAATCCCGGGGATTTTGGGAACAAAGACAATTCAGGGATCCCGTTTGACCCCAATCTCAGGGATTTTGGAATCAGGGACATTCAGGGATCCCATTTGACCCCAATCCCAGGGATTTTGGGATCAGGGAGGTTCAGGGATCCCATTTGACCCCAATCCTGGGGATTTTGGGATCAGGGAGGTTCAGGGATCCCGTTTGACCCCAATCCCGGGGATTTTGGGATCAGGGAGGTTCAGGGATCCCATTTGACCCCAATCCCAGGGATTTTGGGATCAGGGAGGTTCAGGGATCCCATTTGACCCCAATCCTGGGGATTTTGGGAACAAGGACAATTCAGGGATCCCTTTTGACCCCAATCCCGGGGATTTTGGGATCAGGGACATTCAGTGATCCCTTTTGACCCCAATCCCGGGGATTTTGGGATCAGGGAGGTTCAGGGATCCCGTTTGACCCCAATCTCAGGGATTTTGCGATCAGGGACATTCAGGGATCCCGTTTGACCCCAATCCCGGGGATTTTGGGAACAAGGACAATTCAGGGATCCCGTTTGACCCCAATCA